>NC_092053.1:106294785-106601616 GCF_003086295.3 Arachis hypogaea
GGACAGATGATCAGCCACTTAGTTTTCTGTCCCTTTTCTGTCTCTTATTTCTATATCAAACTCTTGCAGAAGCAATACCCATCTTATAAGCCTGGGTTTTGAGTCCTGCTTTGTAAGTAGATATTTAAGAGCAGCATGGTTAGTGTACACAATCACTTTTGATCCTACTAAGTATGATCTAAACTTATCAATGGCATAGACCACTGCAAGCAATTCCTTTTCTGTGGTTTTGTAATTGTTCTGGGCATCATTTAAAACACGGCTAGCATAATAAATGAAATGCAGAAGTTTGTCATGCCTCTGCCCCAGTACTGCACCAATGGCGTGATCACTGGCATCACACATTAATTCGAATGGTAATATCCAGTCTGGTGCAGAGATAACTGGTGCTGTGACCAGCTTAGCTTTCAGAGTTTCAAACGCCTGCAAGCACTCTGTGTCAAACAAAAATGGTGTGTCAGCAGCTAGCAGGTTGCTTAGAGGTTTTGCAATTTTTGAAAAATCCTTTATAAACCTCCTATAGAATCCTGCATGCCCCAGAAAGCTTCTGATTGCCTTAACATTGGCAGGTGGTGATAATTTTTCAATTACATCTATTTTAGCTTGATCCATCTCTATTCCCTTGTTTGAAATTTTATGCCCAAGGACAATCCCTTCAGTCACCATAAAGTGACATTTTTCCCAGTTTAAAACCAGGTTGGTCTCTTGGCATTTTTTCAAAACCAGTGTCAGGTGATCAAGACAAGAGCTGAATGAGTCTCCATATACTGAGAAGTCATCCATGAAGACTTTCAGAAAATTTTCCACCATATCAGAGAAAATAGAGAGCATGCATCTCTGAAAGGTTGCAGGTGCATTACACAGCCCAAATGGCATCCTTCTGTAAGCAAATACTCCAGATGGACATGTGAATGCTGTTTTCTCTTGATTCTGGGGATCCACTGCAATTTGGTTGTAGCCTGAATAGCCATCCAAAAAGCAGTAATAATCATGACCTGCTAGTCTCTCTAGCATCTGGTCTATGAATGGTAAAGGAAAATGATCCTTCCTGGTGGCTGTATTGAGCCTTCTGTAGTCAATACACATGCGCCACCCTGTAACTGTTCTTGTAGGAACCACTTCATTTTTTTCATTATGAACCACTGTCATGCCTCCCTTTTTGGGGACAACTTGAACAGGGCTCACCCAGGGGCTATCAGAAATAGGATAAATAATCCCAGCCTCCAGTAATTTGGTGACCTCTTTCTGCACCACTTCCTTCATTGCAGGATTTAGCCGCCTCTGTGGTTGAACCACTGGCTTAGCATTGTCCTCTAATAAGATCTTGTGCATGCATCTAGCTGGGCTTATGCCCTTAAGGTCACTTATGGACCACCTAAGAGCTGTCTTGTGTGTCCTTAGCACTTGAATTAGTGCTTCCTCTTCCTGTGGATTTAAAGCAGAGCTTATGATCACTGGAAAAGTATCACCTTCTCCCAGAAATGCATATTTCAGGGATGGTGGTAATGATTTGAGCTCGGGTTTAGGAGTTTTTTCCTCTCCCTAAGGAAATTTTAGAGGCTCTTTCAATTCCTCTGAATCCTCTAGATCAGGCGGAACATCTTTAAAAATGTTTTCCAGCTCTGATTCGAGACTCTCAGCCATGTTGATCTCCTCCACCAGAGAGTAAATAAGATCAACTTTCATGCAGTCTTTTGGTGTGTCTGGATACTGCATGGCATTGACAGCATTCAACTTAAACTCATCCTCATTGACTCTCAGGGTTATTTTTCCCTGTTGGACGTCAATGAGAGTTTGTCCAGTTGCTAGGAAAGGTCTTCCTAGAATGAGAGTAGCACTCTTGTGCTCCTCCATTTCCAGCACTACAAAGTCAGTGGGAAAGGCGAATGGCCCAACCCTAACAATCATGTCCTCAATCACGCCTGATGGATATTTAATGGAGCCATCAGCAAGTTGGAGACATATCCGAGTCGGTTTAACTTCCTCTGTTAAACCAAGCTTTCTGATGATGGATGCAGGTATTAGGTTGATGCTTGCCCCAAGATCGCATAGAGCTGTCCTAGTGCAATTACCCTCTAATGTGCATGGTATCAGAAAGCTTTCGGGATCTTTAAGCTTTTCTGGGAAGTTTTTCAGAATGACTGCACTGCATTCTTCAGTGAGGAGAACTCTTTCAGTTTTTCTCCAATCCTTCTTATGACTCAAGATCTCTTTCATGAACTTGGCATAAGAAGGTATTTGCTCAAGTGCCTCTGCAAAAGGAATCTTTATTTCAAGAGTCCTGAGATAATATGCAAAGCGAGCAAATTGCTTATCCTGCTCCTCTTGGCGGAGTTTTTGAGGATAAGGTATCTTGGCTTTATATTCCTCAACTTTGGTTGCTGCAGGTTTATTTCCTACAGAAGTGGTTGAAGAAGCCCTTTTAGAGGGGTTGTCATCAGCACTTGTGTGTGTTTGATCCCTCACTGGAAATTGAATGCCAGGGTTGGAAGCTGGAGTGACGTTAGATGCCAATTCCTCAGCTGTTCCTGGCGTCTGAACGCCAGAACTGTGCTTCCTTTGGGCGTTTAACGCCAGTTCCTTGCTTGTTTCTGGCGTTGAATGCCAGTCTTGAGCATGGTTTGGGCGTTCAGCGCCAGCCTTCCACCCAATTTCTGGCGTTTTAGCGCTAGAATTATTTTTCCCTGGGCTCTTACTGTCCTCAGATGGAATTTGGGTAGTTTGCTCATTTCTTGGCTTCCTGCTGCCTTGAGGTGGGGTATTTAATGTTTTCCCACTTCTTAATTGAACTGCTTGGCATTCTTCTGTTATTTATTTTGATAGTTGCTGCTTTGTTTGCTTTAATTGTTCTTCCATATTTATATTAGCCATCCTTGTCTCTTGTAGCCTCTCCTTGAATTCGGCTAACTGTTTTGTTAGAAAATCCAATTGCTGATTGAATTCAGTAGCTTGTTCAGCAGGACTGAGTTCAGTAGTCACTGTTTTAGCCTCTTCTTTCATGGAAGGTTCGCTGCTTAAGTACAGATGCTGATTTCTGGCAACTGTATCAATGAGCTCTTGAGCTTCTTCAATTGTCTTTCTCATGTGGATAGATCCACCGGCTGAGTAGTCTAGAGACATCTGAGCTCTTTCTGTAAGCCCATAATAGAAGATGTCTAGCTGAACCCACTCTGAAAACATTTCAGAGGGGTATTTTCTTAATATCTCTCTGTATCTCTCCCAGGCATCATAAAGGGATTCATTATCTCCTTGTTTAAAGCCTTGGATGTCCAACCTTAGCTGTGTCATCCGTTTTGGAGGAAAGTATTGATTCAGGAATTTTTCTGTCAGCTGTTTCCATGTCTTTATGCTAGCCTTAGGTTGGTTATTTAACCACCTCTTAGCTTGGTCTTTTACAGCAAATGGGAACAGTAATAATCTGTAGACATCCTGATCTACTTCCTTATCATGTACTGTGTCAGCAATTTGTAAAAACTGTGCCAGAAACTCTGTAGATTCTTCCTATGGAAGAGCAGAATACTGGCAACTTTGCTGCACCATGATAATGAGCTGAGGATTCAACTCAAAGCTACTGACTCCAATGGAGGGTATACTGATACTACTCCCATATGAAGCAGTGGTGGGTGACGAATTGGATTTTTGACGGTTTAGAATTTCACTAATGAAATCTCGTTGTAAAGTATAGTTTCTAAACCAATCACTAATCCTTTCATACAAAAAGTTGTTTGTCACAAGTACAAACCCCTAAAATTTATAAACCGAAGTATTTAAACCTCGGGTCGTTCTCCCTAGGACTTACAATGAAGTGTCTTGTTATTGGTTATGAGTTATTTTGGGGTTTTGGATAAGAAGCATGAAAAGTAAATGGCAATGAAAATAACTAAAAACTATAAAAGGCTCTTGGTAAGGTGTGAGAACTAGAAGTCCTATCCTAGTTATCTTTCTCAATTGTGATGAGAATTGTTCATTGCTACCACTTAGTTAACCCTTACTAATTAAAGGAAAGTCAAGTGGATGAATTGACTTGAGCCACAAGTCCTAGCCAACTTCCAAGGAAAGACTAGCTTTAGTGCACTCCAAACCAATTAGCAATATCTCCAATTATCAATCAACAAAGGGATTAGATAACTCAAGTATCACTAATTACTCTACCATAGCCAAGAGGAACAAAATCTACACTAAAACTAAAAGAGACATTTCAACAAACACATAGAGTGCAATAGAAGTAAATATTATTAATTGCAAGAATTAAAGGAATCTACAACTACAAAAACAAGAGATCAACAATAGAAAAGCAAAGAAGACACATTTATTATGAATTACCTCTTATTGAATTGAATGAAGATGGAAGGAACAATAGTAGATCTACAACAAAGTATAAGAACAACATAAAGGAAATTACAACTAAAGAATAGAAGAAGATGAATGTAGCAACAAAGAATTGAGAGATAGAAGGAGATGAAAGCATGAATTAAAATCTAGATCTAAGATTATTAAACTAAACCTAATCCTAATTCTAGAGAGAAGTGAGAGCTTCTCTCTCTAGAAACTAACTCTCAAAACTAAACTAAACTAATTGGTAACTAACATCTAAAGTGATCAATGATTATCCTCCCTTAATCCTTCATCCTTTTATTCCTTTCCCTTAGCAATTTTGGCGCCAAAATGGGTTCAGAAAACCTCTCAAATCGCCAGGCACGTGTTGCATTAATGAGGTCATGTGCCATCATCGGTGCGTGCGCGCATGGTACGCGTGCGCGTCCCTGGTCGATTCTGCAATGTGCGCGCGAGCGCCTTGTGCGCGTGCGCGTGCATGGATGACTTTGCTTCTTTGACTTTTTTATGCTTCTCTCCACTTGTATGCTTCCTTCCTTGCTTCCTTCCTTGCTTCCTCTGATCCATGCCTAGTTTCAACCTGAGGTTACTAGCAAACACATCAAGGCATCGTATGGAATCAAACAGAAACTAGAATTCACCAAGACAAGGCTTAAAAAGCATGTTTTTTACACTTAAGCACAATCATGGAAGAGATAACAAAACCATGCTAATTCTTAGGCTAAATGTGACAAAAGGTTATCAAAATGTTCTAAATTCAAGGCAAAACAACCCGTCAAATTGGGGTTTGTCAACCTCCCCACACTTAAGCCTTAGCATGTCCTCATGCTAAAATAAGAAGGAACTAAGGGGTATGGCATTTATTGAATGCAACTAAACTATATGAGTCCTATCTAAATGCAACTATCTAAAGCAATTGGAAATGCTTAGTTCAAACAAATCAATTCCCAAGAGAGCATGTGTAAGTACAAGAGCTAAGTAATAAGGACCAAGTCCAAACCACAATTGTATTGAATTGTTAAAAGGAGTTCAAACTTGCAAGAATATAGATAATGGGGGTGAACACATGTGATTGAACTTTTGAACCCTCACCGGATGTGTATCCGCTCTATTCACTCAAGTGTTTAAGGGTTAATTCACTCAATTCTCTTCTAATCATGTTTTCCAAGATTTGATTTTCTTCTAACAATCAACATTTATTCAATGCGTGCATACATTCTTCATGAGGTCTTTCATTTAGGTTGTAATGGGGTTAGGGTCAAGGCAGGATCATTTATGGTCAAGTGGGCTAGGATTTGAGTCTTTGATTAGCATAGACTTTCCCACCTAACCTAATTAATGACCTATACAAATGCGAGCTATTCTAACTACCCATTCTTCACTTTTTCTTACATACTCATGCATTTTTTTCATTTCACAACACTTATGCATTGATTCCTTTTTATTGACTTCACTTTGGGGCATTTTTGTCCCCCCTTTTTCTTTTTTTTTTCTTTCATTTTATTTTTTTCTTTTCATCATTTTTTTTTCTTTATATATATATATATATATATATTTTTTTTTTCTTTTTCTTCTTTCAAGCTAAATACAAGAACATCAATGCATAAGGTCTCTACATTTGATTAATACATGAGTATGTGCCCAATTCCTAAACATACAAGTGTATTGCCCCTTTCTATCCCGTCCAATGTTCCCAAGCCTCACCAACTTGAATAATACACACTCTCACTAGCCTAGGCTAATCAAAGATCCAAACAAGGACCTTTCATTGGTTTTCCGCCTTGGGCTTGTAATGAGCTAAAATAAGGATGAGTTGGTTAAGCATAGGCTCAAAATTGGCTAACAATGGAGAGTAAAAGGTTGGCTATTTGGGTAAGTGGCAAATGAAATAATGGCCTCAATCATATAAATGCACAAACACAAGAAATAAATGGATATATAGAATCAAGCAAATTAAGGATCACAATCATGGAAAGAGAACAATTTCACACAAGAATGGAAAATAAGTGGTTATAAAATGTAACCACATCAATAGGCTCAAGTCTCACAAGCTTGTGTTCTCAATTCAATACATGCTTCACAAGGTATGAATTTCAAGCAAGTTTCAAAAATTTTCTTTCAATCAGTTGGGTTAATGCCCTATATTTAAACTTTCTTGAAAAACCTAAATGTTTGACTAAGCATTGTTGTGATTGAAAAATTCAAAAATTTTTCTTAGTTTACCCTTTTCTTTTTCACTCAAAACCAAATTCTTATGCAAAAAGGGGTGACTAAGTTTCACTTAAAACATGATTTCTAATCACAACCACAAACTAAAAGGAGAATATACAAAAGGAGATATGCAAAAATGTATAAAGAAAAATCAAACTAAAATATGGAATCTATCATCCAAAATATCTAAAAGTATCCAAAATCATCAAAATATCTAAAATCCAAAATAAGCAATAAAAGTATCCAAAGCAAACTAGAAATGCATCAAAATATATACAAAAATGTGCAAAATGAGATAACTAGGCCGAAAAAGAGTTCACCGGTTCCCAAATAATGCTACCGGTGCCCTCCCCACACTTAAAACCAAGCATCGTCCTCGATGCTAAACCGGAGGATCAGTGGGAGGTGCAACGATAGGCTCTGGCTCTGTCTGTGGCTGTGGGACCGGCTGAGGAACAGGCTCCTCCTGAGTCTGAGGTGGCTCTGTAGTGTCAGGGGCATCCTGCTGAACCAGTGCCTCCGCGTCCTCCTCCGGATGATCCTGCTCATCGGAGGCCGGAGAATCGGGAAGCGGAGGTAGCTCGGCGCCCAGAGAGATAAGGGCCTGGTCCATCCGATCCAAACGGCGTCTGACATGGTGTCGCTCGCGCTCTAAGAACCGGAAGAGACGCTGGACCAGGAGATATGTAGGCTCAGGTGCTGCTGGAGGGTCTGTAGATGGTGGAGGAGCAGCGGCTGTAGAAGATGATGGGCCAGCTGCAGGGGCTGGTGGTGAAGGTGTCCCTATGGCAGCCCGAGCCCGAGAGCGGCGGCTAGCAGGTGGCTTCTCGTGCACCCAAACACCCCAGGGGATAGTAATCTCCCTGTCATCTGCATCAGCTGGTGGTGGTCGCACATCATCATCTGACCACGGGACATCGGCCAGGGCTGCCATACTCGTGACCAAGGTAGGAAACGGGAGTAGGCCACGAATATGCGCCCGCCACATGCACTGTCGGATAAGTCTAGGGAAGGAGACATCCTTCCCTTCCATAACACACCCGATCAGCAGAAGCATCTCCATGGGGACCTCAGAAAAGTGGGTGGTAGGCAGGACGTAGTGGGCGAAGATCATTTGCCAAGTCTTAGCCTCCCTAGTCAAATGATTGAACAACATCCCCTTTGGCTTGGTGTTGCCCGCATCCATAACCCAAGAGGCCTCCGGTATCCCAATCACGCGCCGAAGCGCCTCATAATCAAAAGTCATGGTGTGGATGGCTATCTCAGCCTGATGATGGGCACACTGGTCATGTGGAATGTGTCGGCAATGTAGTGCCTCTCCAATGGTGGCCTCGGTGAGCAGAATCTCTCTACCCCTCACCTGAACTGAATCCAAGGTCGGACGGAAGAAGTTGCAGTAGAATTCCTTCACCCAAGATATATTGATGTCACCCAAGTCCCGGTCAACAAAATCAATACCTAACTTAAGGATCCGACCGTTAATGCGCCGTCTCACATCATTAGGCAGGAGCAACTTCTTCTCAATATTTAGCTTCGTGGTTCGATACCTAGAGAACCGAAGCTCACAGTAGAGATTGGGGAATTTGCCAGGATTGGTAGAAGGCAACTGCTGATTCTCTTTATCCTCGTCCTGCAAAGGATTCCTAGCATAGTTCTTGTAGATGGAAGGAATGGAGGGGGTAGAGTGTTTTCTCTTCTTGGAGGCGGTGGCTACGGCTTTCCCTTTATCCGACATCCTGAAAAAAAATTGTGATAGAATATATAAAACATTTAGCATGTAACAAAGAAGACATGTTCAGGATATCATTATCAAAGAGCAATCGTAATGTTGCACTGAATATGTAAAAGTGAACAAGTAAGCATAAGGGACTGAACCAAAACCGTAATCCTCATTAAAGGTAACGCCTCATATGCAAAAGGCACTAATATCATCATATTCATGAAAGAATTGTTAAAGAGGGTTAAAAATGAGTGTAAGTAAAATGGTGAAAGAAATTAGTGAGTTAGAAAAGTGGATTAGTGAGAGGATGATATATAGGCTCAATTGAACAAGAAATTTTGGTTCATGTTCACGGTGATTGTGCAAATCCGGGAAGTCAAAAAGGAAACGGAAATTTGCCCAAAACTGAAAATAAAAAAAATCGAAGTGAAACTAATTTTCTTGAAAATCGGGCAGCATTCCGGCTTAAAATTGGACGTTCCCGGATAGCAGAATAGCATAAACAGTAAGAAAGCAGCATCAATTAAGCACAGCAGCAGTGGTACAGCATTCAGGCAACAAGAAGTGCATAAAAAGCAGTCCAAAACCAGCATACAACATACAAACAGACAAACAGCAAGTAAGCACATACGGAGCACTTATCAGGCCTAGAATCCTCTATCCAGTCCTAGCTACCTAACCGCAAGTATTTCTAACTAATCCTAACATACAACATTCCAATGCTAACTAACATGCAATTCTAGGAGTTAACATAAATGAACAAACAAAAAGGAAAAAAATAGAAAAGAATAAACAGAAATGGAGCAGGAACCTGGGAGCAGGAGGGAACTAAGAATGGAAAGGGAATTCGGGAGCAGGGGGCCACAGAAGCAGAAATTGCGCCGCCGTCAACGGTGGCGGTGATGGCAGAGGGGCGGCGAAGTTGGCAGAGGGGGTTGCGCGGTGGTGCGGCTGAAGGGATGAGAAACTGAGGGGAGGGGTGATGGCGAGAGGGGAGAAGGAAAGGAGGATGTGGAGGGGGGCCGAGGGGGAAGCGCGCCGCCGGCAGTGAAGACGGGGCGGCGGCGGAGGGCTTGGTCACGGCGCGGTTGAGAGGAGTGAGAGGGAGAGAGAGAGAACGGGTAGTGGTGAGAAGGGAAGAGGGGTTGAGGGTGAGTGGGGGCGAGTCGCCGGCGGTGAAGGTGGCGCGGCGGCGGAGGCGGTGCTGCTGCTGCGATGGTAGATGGGGCGAGGGGAAGAAGATGGAGGTTGAGAGGGATGGGTTGCGCGACTGCGCAGTGTGCTTCGCGAGGTAGGGTTATCCCGATTTTTGAATTGGCGCGTGCGCGCACCTTGCGCGTCCGCGCCCATTGAGAAAAATGGGCTCTTACGCGTGCGCGTACAACGCGCTTAGGCGAGGGTGAGCGAAATAGGGAAGGGCGCGTGCGCGTACCGTGCGCGCACGCGTGCATGGAGTTGGGCTAGGGGCTTAGAGTTGGCCCAACCCAGGCCTAACTCTCTGGAGAATGGCCTGAAGGTTGCGCTACTAGACCTGCGCGCACGCGGCAAGTACGCGTCCGCGGGCATTGAGGGGAATGGAGAACTACGCGTGGGCGTACAGTGCGCGCACGCGTACATGAGATTGGGCCTTAGGCTTAGAATGGGCTTGAGGCACGCCCAACTCTCTGGTCCATGGCCTAGTTTGGTGGCACCGCGCAAGGACGCGCGCGCGGCAAGTGCGCGTCCGCGTGCATTGACGAATTCGTGAAATGGCGCGCTGGCGCGATGCGCGCGCTCGCGCAGATGGGGTTGGGCCTGGGGCCTAGAGCCAGCCCAGAAATGGCTGAACTCTCTGGAATTTGGCCCAAGCAGTTGCAGCAGCAGATCGGCGCGGACGCGGCAGATGCGCGTCCGCGCGAACTTCCAGGATCTAATAGTTGGTGCGCCCGCATGTAGTGCGCGTCTGCGCCCCCCCCTTTTTTTTTTTTTTTTCTGGGTGTTCCCCTTAGTGTTCACAACTCTTATTCACTCAACCATCATAGAATTCACAAAAAAATGCAATTTTTGGTATTATTCATCTACTACTAAACACAACATGCATGTGACTAAGCTAACAATTAAATTGTACAAACAAATTTGTATGAAACATCTACCTACAATGGTAACTCAAATCACTTATTAGGCAAATTTAAAAGGGAATGAAAAGAGTTTACCATGGTGGGGTGTCTCCCACCTAGCACTTTTAGTTTAAGTCCTTAAGTTGGACATTCTTGAGATGCTTATTGTCATGGTGGCTTATGTTTGTACTCATCCTTGAATCTCCAAGGATCCTTGCTTCTCAATTGGTTGACAGAATTTCCAACCATATTCATCAAACTTGGGTAAAGTTCTACCCAAGATATGAGTCCCCATAGTTGGTCTTTACATAGCGAACCGGGATCCCATATCTTGTGTTCACACCCATCCGTTAATTGAGTTTCATGGTTCTTTCGGATGAGCGGTTGACATAAAGGTGATTGGCACATAGAATTCTCTTTACTCCGCCAATGCTTTCTCCTAGATCCATATAAAGTAATTCTAGTCCCAACATCATCCCTATACCTTGAAGCTTTGACCTCAATGAGCCTAATTCCTAACTTGCAACCACTACACAACTCATTCTTGCTTTTAATTCCACAAAGAGCTCTAAGTTGTCCATCCGTTTCAATCAAACCATATTCAAGTGAGAGATTAAAGCTCAGTGATAGAGATTTTACCCGCTTAAATGTTGTATTGGATGGTGACTTGGGAAGTGGGACTTCCCCACACTTAGACAATGTACGGTCTACTTCCTTGTGCTCTTCTTTGTGAATTTCCACCTCTTGACAAATTTCTTCAATTTCAACCTTTTCCTTTTTACTTGGCTTGGTGTTATCTTCAAGAACTTCATCTTGTTTAATGGGGGACGATTCAATTTTGGATAGAAATTCATTGATGAACGAGGTCATCTCTTGATCAACCTCTTCATATTCGTCAATTTCAATATACACCATGCCCTTCTCATCTTCCTTGGGAGGTTGTGCACACTCTTCTATAATTTCAACTCCATGTCCAATGGGTGAAGATTCCATTGTAGAGAGCAATTTATCTATGATTGAATCCATTTCTTGATAAACTTCTTCCAAGTCTCCATCGACGATATGCCTTGGAGATTGCGCACCCTCCTCAACATCAATATCAAGCTTCTTGGAAGAGTTCTCCATGATGCTACATTCCCTTGGACTTTCAACATCTCCTAATTCTTCAACCACCTCTTCCTTTTCTTCAATGATCATAGACTCCTCCAATTGTTCCAACACAAAATTTGATTCCTCCTTCTCCACCGAATTTTCCAATTTCTCCTTCATGCTTTGCTCTTCTTTTGACTTTTCACATGTGGTCACGGAAGTACCTTGAGTATTCAAGCATTGGTGGGCTAAAGTGTGCACTACCTTAGTCAAGTTGGTCACGAACTCAAGTATATCCCGTTTCATGGCCTCTTGTCCTTGAAGTAACAAAGTGAGAGGATCGTCCATTGGGGCTTGTGGTGGGTAGGAAGGTTCGTTGTTTTGGAGAGAGAGTTCATAATAGGAAGGTGGTTCTTTTTGGTAAGGTTGTGGAGATTGCGTGTATTGAGATGGTTCTTGGTAGTGATCTTGATAGGGTGGTGGTTCTAAGGGCTCTTGCTCATAATGATCATAAGAATATGGCAGGGGTGGTTGGTTATATGAGGGGTAGGGATCATAGGAAGGTGCTTGGTATGGGAGGGCTTGTGAGAATGGTTGAGGTTCATGTTGAGGGTGAGAGTCATAGGCATATGGTGGCGGTGCTTGAAAATCACAAGGTGAGTCACCATAGCCATTGGATTGGTATGCATCATAGAATGGCTCTTCTTCATAGTGCATTGGTGGAGGTTGTTGCCATGAGGATTGATCATATGCATATGGCTCCTCCCACCTTTGATTGTCCCATTCTTGATACACATCTTCATTATAGTCCTCATTTCCTACAACATGTTGATAACCAAACTCATAGCCAAGGTGAGAATTCATGATAGCAAGAAGAAAATGAAAACAAAATCAAATAAGAAGCAAGAAAATTAAATCCTAAAACTAGCAAGAGCTAACAAAAGCAAACATATTCACACTATTCACATATATACAATAACCAATAACATAACACCATTGCAAGTCCCCGGCAACGGCGCCATTTTGACGAATGGATTTTTGACGGTATAGAATTTCACAAATGAATTCTCGTTGTAAAGTATAGTTTCTAAACCAATCACTAATCCTTTCATACAAAAAGTTGTTTGTCACAAGTACAAACCCCTAAAATTTATAAACCGAAGTATTTAAACCTCGGGTCGTTCTCCCTAGGACTTACAATGAAGTGTCTTGTTATTGGTTATGAGCTATTTTGGGGTTTTGGATAAGAAGCATGAAAAGTAAATGGCAATGAAAATAACTAAAAACTATAAAAGGCTCTTGGTAAGGTGTGAGAACTAGAAGTCCTATCCTAGTTATCTTTCTCAATTGTGATGAGAATTGTTCATTGCTACCACTTAGTTAACCCTTACTAATTAAAGGAAAGTCAAGTGGATGAATTGACTGGAGCCACAAGTCCTAGCCAACTTCCAAGAAAAGACTAGCTTTAGTGCACTCCAAACCAATTAGCAATCTCTCCAATTATCAATCAACAAAGGGATTAGATAACTCAAGTATCACTAATTACTCTACCATAGCCAAGAGGAACAAAATCTACACTAAAACTAAAAGAGACATTTCAACAAACACATAGAGTGCAATAGAAGTAAATATTATTAATTGCAAGAATTAAAGGAATCTACAACTACAAAAACAAGAGATCAACAATAGAAAAGCAAAGAAGACACATTTATTATGAATTACCTCTTATTGAATTGAATGAAGATGGAAGGAACAATAGTAGATCTACAACAAAGTATAAGAACAACATAAAGGAAATTACAACTAAAGAATAGAAGAAGATGAATGTAGCAACAAAGAATTGAGAGATAGAAGGAGATGAAAGCATGAATTAAAATCTAGATCTAAGATTATTAAACTAAACCTAATCCTAATTCTAGAGAGAAGTGAGAGCTTCTCTCTCTAGAAACTAACTCTCAAAACTAAACTAAACTAATTGGTAACTAACATCTAAAGTGATCAATGATTATCCTCCCTTAATCCTTCATCCTTTTATTCCTTTCTCTTAGCAATTTTGGCGCCAAAATGGGTTCAGAAAACCTCTCAAATCGCCAGGCACGTGTTGCATTAATGAGGTCATGTGCCATCATCGGCGCGTGCGCGCATGGTACGCGTGCGCGTCCCTGGTCGATTCTGCAATGTGCGCGCGAGCGCCTTGTGCGCGTGCGCGTGCATGGCTGACTTTGCTTCTTTGACTTTTTTATGCTTCTCTCCACTTGTATGCTTCCTTCCTTGCTTCCTTCCTTGCTTCCTCTGATCCATGCCTAGTTTCAACCTGAGGTTACTAGCAAACACATCAAGGCATCGTATGGAATCAAACAGAAACTAGAATTCACCAAGACAAGGCTTAAAAAGCATGTTTTTTACACTTAAGCACAATCATGGAAGAGATAACAAAACCATGCTAATTCTTAGGCTAAATGTGACAAAAGGTTATCAAAATGTTCTAAATTCAAGGCAAAACAAACCGTCAAATTGGGGTTTGTCAGTGGGGTTAGCATATAACCACAGAGTCCTTTTGGACTGTTCATTTCCACTTAGATCCATGATGGAGAAGGGGAGATGATGTAAAATAGAAAAAAAATATTTTTATTTATTTATTTATTTATTTATTTTGAAAATAAAATAAATTAAAATAAAATAAAATAAAAATGGGTGAAGATTTTCGAAAAATGGAGAGAGAGAAAGAAAAAAATTGGTTAGGAAGTTTTGAAAAAGATATGACTGAAAGGATTTGATTGGAAAAGATATGATTTGAAAAAGATATGATTTTTAAATTTGATGACTAATTTAATGCTAATTTTTTGAAAATTATGAGTAGAATAAAGAAAAGATATTATTATTTTTTTTTATTTTTGAATTTTATGATGAAAGAGAAAAACACACAAAAGACACACAACTTAAAATTTTTAGATCTAATGCTCCTTGTTTTCGAAAATTTTGGAGGGAAAACACCAAGAAACACCAAACTTAAAAATTTTAAGATCAAAACACAAGGAAGACTCAAGAACACTTTGAAGAATCACAAGAACAACAAGAACATGAAGGAGGAACACCAAACTTAAAATTTTTAGAAAACCAAACTAAACTTTTCGAAAATTATAAAAAGATTAACAAGAAAACACCAAACTTAAAGTTTGGCACAAGATTTAATCAAAGAAAAATTTTTTTTGAAAAGAAAGATTTTAAAAAGAAGATACCCAATTACCAAGAACATAGACCAACGCTCTAGCCAATTGGGCAGTAAATGTAACACTTGTTTTGAAGAAGTATTTTTAATAACTAAGAATAAAACTTTTTTGAAAACTAATGTTTTGAAAAGGCACAAGAAAAACAAGAAAAGACGCAGATCAAGAAAAACTAAAGATCAAACAAGAAAAATAAACAAGAACAACTTGAAGATGAAGAAAGAACAAAGAACACAAATTTCGAAAAAAGAGAAAATAAGGATAAAAAAAAAGAAATTTTCAACCAAAAACAATAATAGAAGACTCTAAACCAAAAAAAAAAGAAAAATTTTTCCTAATCTAAGCAACAAAATAAACCGTTAGTTGTCCAAACTCGAACAATCCCCGGCAACGGTGCCAAAAACTTGGAGCACGAATTTGTTACATGTCAATGTCAATATTACTATTTTTCCACAAATTCGCACAACTAACCAGCAAGTGCACTGGGTCGTCCAAGTAATACCTTATGTGAGTAAGGGTCGAATCCCACGGAGATTGTTGGCTTGAAGCAATCTATGGTTACCTTGTAACTCTTAGTCAGGAAAACAATTCACTTATCAAATTGAATTGCGAGGAATAAAAGAGCATGAAATAAATACTTGTTATGCAGTAATGGAGAATATGTTGGAGTTTTGGAGATGCTTTGCCTTTTGAATCTCTGCTTTCTCCCTGTCTTCTTCTTCACGCACGCACGTCCCTCCTATGGCAAGCTGTGTGTTGATGGATCACCGTTGTCAATGGTTACCATCCTTCCTTTTAGTGAAAATGGTCCAGGTGCGCTGTCACCGCACGGCTAATCATCTGTAGGTTCTCGATCATACTGGAATAGGATTTACTATCCTTTTGCGTCTGTCACTATGCCCAGCACTCGCGAGTTTGAAGCTTGTCACAGTCATCCAATCCCAGAATCCTACTCGGAATACCACAGACAAGGTTTAGACTTTCCGGATTCTCAAGGATGCTGCCAATGGATTCTAGCTTATACCACGGAGATTCTGATTAAGGAATCTAAGAGATATTCATTCAATCTAATGTAGAATGGAAGTGGTTGTCAGGTATACATTCATAGGTTGAGTATGGTGATGAGTGTCACAGATCATCACATTCATCATAATGAAGCACGAATGAACATCTTAGATAGGAACAAGCGTGTTTGAATAGAAAACAGAAGTAATTGCATTAATTCATCGAAACACAGCAGAGCTCCTCACCCCCAACAATGGAGTTTAGAGACTCATGCCATCAAAGAATACAAAGTTCAGATCTAAAAATGTCATGAGATACAAAATAAATCTCTAAAAGTTGTTTAAATACTAAACTAGTAACCTAGGTTTACAGAAAATGAGTAAACTATGATAGATAGTGCAGAAATCCACTTCTGGGGCCCACTTGGTGTGTGCTGGGGCTGAGACTAAAGCTTCTCACGTGTCTGGGCTATTTTGGGCGTTCAACACCATGTTGTAACCTGTTTCTGGCGTTGAACTCCAACTTGTAACCTGTTTCTGGCGCTGGACGCCAGACTGCAACATGGAACTGGCATTGAACGCCAGTTTACATCATTTATCCTTGAGCAAAGTATAGACTATTATATATTGCTGGAAATCCCTGGATGTCTAATTTCCAACGCAATTAGAAGCGTGCCAATTGGACTCATGTAGCTCCAGAAAATCCATTCTGAGTGCAGAGAGGTCAGAATCCAACAGCATCAGCAATCCTTTTTTAGCTCGAATCAGATTTTTGCTCAGCTCCCTCAATTTCAGCCAGAAAATATATGAAATTATAGAAAATCACACAAACTCATAGTAAAGTCCAGAAATATGAATTTTTCCTAGAAACTAATGAAAATATACTAAAAACTTAACTAAAATATCCTAAAAACTACATGAAATTAACCCCAAAAAGCGTATAAAATATCCGCTCATCACCCATTTAATTTCTTGCCCTTTTATAAACCAAACTCCTTGTCCCTTCATAGCCAATAATTGACCACTTCATTGCAATTCCTTGTGAGACGACCCGAGGTTTAAATACTTCGGTTAATTCTTATTTGGAGTTTGTTATTTGTGACAACCAAATTTTTGATTGGGAGGATTGTTTGTTGGTGTAGAACTATACTTGCAACGAGAACTTATTTGTGAAATTCTATACCATCAAAGAATTCACACATCAAAATGGCGCCGTTGCCAGAGAATTGCAATGGTGTTATATTATTGGCTATTGTGAATATGTGAATATGTTTGCCTTTTGCTTATTTGTTAGTTTTTGTTAGCTTTAAAACTTTGTTGCTTATTTTTGTTTAATTGCATGGTTACGTTTAACCATAGTTTTCATTCTTGTATGTTTTGCCCTTCTTTTCTATGCTTGCAATCTTTACTTTGTTTCAGTCTATATGTCCAATATAGAATGTATTTACATACTTGCATATGATTGAGGCCATTATTTGTTTTTTCTCACTTATCCCAAATAAGCCTACCCTTTTATGTCACTCTTGTTAGCCCCCTTGAGCATTTTTAATCCCCTTTTGTTCTATAACCACATCACTAGCCTTAAGCAGAAAAACAAATTAAAAATCCCGAATTGAATCTTTAGTTAGCTTAAGACAGAGATTATGTATCAACTAAGTGTGGAGAAACTGTGGGAACTTGGGTTGATAGGAAGGTATTAACTCTATAAATTAATTGGAATTTGGCTGCATGCTCATGTGAAACCAAAATAATCAAAATACCATGTGCATTGATATATTGTATTTATGTTTAAAAAAAATCCTTTTAAATAAATAAATAAGGGGACAAAATTACCCCATTATTAAGTTTAATAGAAAAATCAATGCACATGGGATAAAAAAAATCAAAAATAAATTGGTACATGAGTATGTGATACAAAAGTTGAAAAATTGGGAAGCTAGGCATAATTTCAAAATTGTATAGAGTATATATATGTCAAGTGAGATTTTAGACTAATTAAGGATTCAATTTCTAGCTCACTTAGCCTTATATATATACCCTCACCTTTACCTTAGCCCCATTACAACCTTGAAAAAGATATCATGATGTTTGCATGTATACATTAAATATTTGTTGATTGGTTAGACGAAGAACAAAGTTTTAGAAAGCATGACTAGAGAAGGATAGAGTGATTAACCCCAAACACTGAGTGATTAGAGAGTAAACACAAATCCAGTGAGGGTTCAATAGCTCATTTTCATATATCCATGTTTAATTATTAATTGTCTTGCAAGTTTGTGAAATCTTTCGATTAACTCAACTCAATTGTGAATGTGTTTTGACATGATTTAACCTTGGCTGTGCATATATGATTCCTTGAAAAATTTGACTCAATTTAATCACATGTAAGCTTTATATATATAAGTGGATAGTAATTAAAATTGCATGATTCATGTAGGTAGCTTGCATTTAGAATAGATTGCATTGCATAAGATTCCACCATTCTACCTTCACTCTTTTTCCATTTCTCATGAACTTAGCATGAGGACATGCTAATATTTAAGTGTGGGGAGGTTGATAAACCACTATTTTATGATTTATCTTGTGTCCAATTGAGTGTTTTTATCAATTCTTCACCCACTTATTCATAAGATTTGCATGGTTTTATAATTCCTTCCTTATTCTATGATATATGTGAAAACATGTTTCCTATGCTTTGAAAATATTTATTTTAATTATCCTTTATTACCATTCGATGCCGTGATCTGTGTGTTAAGTAATTTCAGGCTTCATAGGGCAGGAATGGCTTAGAGGACAGAAAGGAAACATGCAAAAATGGAAGAAACGCACGAAATAGAGTTTTGAAGAAAATGGCAGCGACGCGGACGCATGGACGACGCGGACGCGTGCCTAGCGCAAAACGCGAATGCGTGACTGACGCATACGCGTGACAAGGAAAAGCTCCAAATGACGCGCACGCGTGATGGACGCCACGTGCAGAAAATTGCAGAAGTCGCTCCCAGCAATTTCTGGACCCTTTTTTGGCCTAAATCCAAGTCCAGAAACACAAAATAGAAGCTGGAGAATGGGGGAATCAAGAGAGACAATTGATACAACATTCATATTTCACATTTTAGGTTTTATATGTAGTTTTAGAGAGAGAGGCTCTCTCCTCTCTCTTAGGTTTTAGGATTATGATTTCTCTTAGTTTTAGGATTATTTCTTCTCAAGTTCCAGGTTCAATGTTCCTTTAATTTATGTTTCTCTTCTACTTTTATTTATTCTAATGCTTTGGTTTCTCTATTTCACTTGGTAATTACTTAGCCAAATTGGCTTATGAACTCTTCATGTTAGATTTGAATATTCTATTTAATGCAATTTGAGGTATTTCAGATTTATGATTGCTTTTTTCCATTTATGATATAAATAATTTAGATTTTCCCCCTTTTGGCTGTAGTTGAGTAATTGGTGACACTTGAGTTGTCAAACTCAGCTGTTGATTGAAAATTGGAATTCTTGCTGGTTGATTTGGATCCCTCTAAAGCTAGTCTTTCCACAGGAGTTGACTAGGACTTGAGGAATCAAGTTGATTAGTCCACTTGACTTTTCTTTATTTAGTAAGGATTAACTAAGTGGGAGCATTAAACAATTCTCATCACACCTGATAAGGATAACTAGGATGGGATTTCCAGTTCTCATGTCTTGCTAAGAGTTTTCTTTTTCTAATTATTAATTTATTTTTCTTGTCATTTAATTTACTTGTTTTTTAATTCAAAAACCCCAAAAATACACTTTTTCTCATAACCAATAATAAATCATACCTCCCTGCAATTTCTTGAGAGACGACCCGAGGTTTAAATACTTCGGTTATAAATTTTATTGGCTTTGCTTAAGTGACAACTAAAACTTTTGTACGAAAGGATTTTTCTGCCAGTTTAGAAGCTAAACTTACAACACGATTATTTTTATGAAATTTCTTTACTAGCAGTTAAGTCAGTTCGTCAATGACGCCCTCACGCAAGAACTAAGAGATCTTGAATCTCATATCCTAAGGCAACAAGTGGGGATGGAAAAGGAGTTCAGGGAGATAGAAGCCAAGATTGCTATCGTGACGGATGCCGTTAGCAACTTGTACTCTTCCTACCTAAGCTCGCGCGATCAAGGCACTTCCATTTGTTGAATGTGGAGAAGCAACCAAGGAGCTTAGTGAGGAAGTGTGTTTGGAGCTTCAAGGCAAAGAAGAGGAGTTGAAGCAAGGAGTGCAACAAGAGGGGGAGGTAGAGATGATTGAAATGGAAGGAGTGATTGAAGATCTAGGAGATGTTGAAAGTCCATGGGAATGTAGAATTAGAGAGCCCTCTTCCAAGATGCTTGATGTTGATGTTGGGGAGGGTGTACAACCTCAAATCATATCATGGTGGAAAACTTTGAAGAGGTTGATCAAGAGATGGATTCAATCATTGATGAATTCCTATCTACAATTGAATCTTCTCCCATTGGGCTTGAAATTGAAATCAAAGAAGAAGATACTTCACCTCCCATATCCTTGGTAAGCGATGAAGAAGAGAATGAATTGGAAGAGAGCTGATAAACCTCTATTTCATGGTTTATCTTGTGCTTATTTGAGTGGTTTTTATCTACTCTTTACCCACTTATTCATACTATTTGCATGGTTTTACATTTGCCTACCTGATTATGTGCTTTGATTGAAAACATGCTTCTCTGGCCTTTAAATTACTAATATTAATCCTCTCTCATTACCATTAGATGCCTTGATATGTGTGTTAAGTGATTTCAGAGATTACAGGGTAGGAATGGCTTAGAGGATGGAAAAGAAGCATGCAAAAGTGGAAGGAATACAAGAAGTTGGAGAAATTACTAAGCTGTCCAGCCTGACCTCTTCGCACTCAAACGGTTATAACTTTAGCTACAGAGGTCCAAACGACGCGGTTTCAGTTGCGTTGGAAAGCTAACGCTCGGGGCTTCGATTTGATATATAATATGCCATCATTGTCCTGACGCTAGGCGACGCGACCGCGTGCTCTATGCGGCCGCGTCGCAGTGACGGAAATCAGCGTGTTTGAATTCTTCTCCAGCGATTTCTGGGCTATTTTCGACCCAGTTCTTGACCCAGAAAACACAGATTAGAGGCTATAAAGTGGAGGAATATATCTATTCATAATGAAGCTTTTACATTCACAATTTTAGGAGTAGATGTAGTTTTTAGAGAGAGAGGTTCTCTCCTCTCTCTTAGGATTAGGATTTAGGACTTCTCTTAGTTTTAGGAGTGACTCTCAATCCAGGTTCAATGTTCTTTTATTTATTTTTTCAATTTAATTTATGAACATCCATGTCAGATTTAAGTTCTTTTGTTAATGCAATTTGAGTTATTTCAGTTTAATATTGCTTTCTTTTATTTACATGATTATTGCTTCCCATCTGAAGGCATTCTTATTCCAGTAGATTTACTTTTTCCCTTTTGGTTTTAATTAAGAAATCAGTAACTCAGGAGTTATCCAATTCAACAGCATAATTGATAATTGTTATCTTCCCAATTGAGTTGAACTTCAATAATCCCAATCTTTTCTTAGGAAATAAATAGGATTCGAAGATCAAACCAATTTATCCCTTGACTTTCCTTTGCTTTAGTAAAGGTCAACTAAGTGGAATTAAGATTCAACTTTCATTATTATTGATAAGGATAACTAAATCTGGACTTCCAATTTCTCATACCTTGCCAAAAGTTTATTTTATAGTTATTATTATTTTATTTTACTTGTCATTCAACTAACTTTTTACCTTAATCCAAAACCCCAATTTACAAGACTCATAACCAATAATAAGAACACCTCCCTGCAATTCTTTGAGAAGACGACCCGAGGTTTAAATACTCGGTTATCAATTTCAAAGGGGTTTGTTACTTGTGACAACCAAAACTTTTGTAAGAAATGTTGATTGCTGGTTTAGTAACTATACTTACAATGAGAGTTTACTATAACTTCTAAACCATCAATCTTCAGTTCTTCAAAATGGCGCCGTTGCCGGGGAATTGCAAACGTGTGCCTTATTATTGGTTATTGTAAATATTAAAAAAAAAAAATCAATTTTCAATTTTCAATTTTAAAAAAAAATTCAATTTTCAAAATTTAAAATTCAAATTAAATTTTTTTTTTCAAATTTTAATCTTCAAATTTCAATTTTAAAAATTTAAAATTTGCTTTTATTTTTGTTTTTAAATTTTTATTAACTAACTATGAGTTCTCACCCCTCTCGCTTCAAGTTTGATTCCAATGTTGTTGTTAGGAATAGAAACTATAATGAGAACAGGCATTAAGATTGGAAGAATCAAAGATGGGAGGAGCCACAAGGATTTGATCAACCCTCATGGCAACAACCTCCTCTAATAGACTATCAACAACCACCACCATATGCCTATGAATCCTCTCCTCAACATGACTTTGGACCACCATACTTACAAGCCCCTTTCCGCCATTCACCTCCATATGACCTTAACCCTCAACCACCATACCAACCACCTTATGAGCCATATGAACCATATATAGAACCACCCCAATTCTAACCCAATTACTCACAAGAACCACCACTTCAATATTCACCATCTCCATATCCATCAATCCAAGAGCACTATGATCCTATTTATGAAAGCCGAGTGCATCAAGAGACAAAGGATCGTTTCAAGGAAACAGTGGATCAATTTTAGGCAACCATTCGTCAATTGGAACAAGTGATAAATCAATTAGCTTCCCGACGTTCGGACACTCAAGGAACCCCCATGGCTTCATGTGGACAATCTAATGAAGAACGTAGCATGAAGGAGATACTAGAAACTCCAGTGAACAGTACGGAGCATGACTTTGTACTGGAACAAGTGGAGGAAGCCGGAATTATTGAAGAAGAAGAAGTGGTTGAAGACTTAGGAGATGCAGAACCTCCATGGGAAGGTCCAGTCATAGAACCCCCTTCCAAAACGTTTGAAATTGATGCTGAGGAGGGTGTACAACCTCCAAGGCATATCACAGTTGAAGACTTGGAAGAGGTTGATCAAGAGGTTGAAATTGAAGAAGCTTGCAAAGAGGTGGTAATTATCAGAGAAGAGCACAAGGGAGTGGAGCTTGCAATTTCATTAAAAATACCTCCCCCTAAGTTGCCATTATCCTTCACAACATTCAAGTGGGTAAAATTCATATCCCTTAGCTTTCTAATTCCACTTGAATATGGGCTACAGGAGACGGATGGTCAACTTAGAGCTCTTTGTAACATTAAGAGTAAGAGGAAGATGGCCAGTGGTAAGAATTGTCCTGCAAGGTTCATTGTGGTTGGAAGCTTTAAGTTTAAATGCAAAGGTTGGTGTAAAGCTCAATTGAATAGGTCTAGGAAGCTGTTTGGTAGCTGCAGTGAGAATTCAAATTACTTATCACCCGGCTGGATAAATACAAATCCCAACAAAAATGGGTGTAAAGGCAAGATTTGGGATCCTGGAATCTGTTCTGACATCCAACACCCCGGGAGCCTAAGAATCTGTTTGAAGCTGCTCAAAGGCTTTACGTGCCTAGTTTGGGATCCCGGAGGCTATTGGAATTACAAACATTGGTGAAGATTCCTGGATGAGTTCAAGCACAAGCCACCATAACAGGGAGCTCACCAAATGTCCAACTTAAGGACTTTAACTAAAAGTGCTAGGTGGGAGACAACCCACCATGGTATAATCATTCCTTTCTCAATTTTAATTTTATTTAGTTTTGTTTGTTTTTGAATTTTATTTTATTTTATTGAACCTGGAATCATGCATAGCATTCACATTAATCATTGGAGTCTGCATTTTGCAAAAAAAAAAAAAAAGAAGAGAGAAGCACGCACGCGACACGGCAGCGTCGCTGACGCGTCCGCGTCATGTGGGAAAAATGGCTCCCACGCGACCGCGTCACTCACGCGGCCGCGTGACCTGGAAATCGACTTACGAAGGGTGCACAACCGAAAGTTGTGCGAGAGTGGTGCTGTACTGGTGCTGACCGCACACGCCTTACCACGCGGACGCATGGCTCACGTGTCCGCGTCATATCCCCATGATGGCCGCTCACGCGATCGCGTCAACCACGCGACCGCGTCACCCTGGATTTTGGCAATACCAAGTTTCGAACAGAGAGTTGTGCGACCGCGAGGCTGCACTCGCGCCACTCGCACAAATCAGGCCACGCGTCCGCATTCCCCACGCGACCGCGTCGCCTAACCTTATTGCGCACCACGCGACCGCGTCACCCACGCGACCGCGTCGCCAGCGTCGCACAGCTTATCCAGATCAGCCAAATATCTTATCTTTTCTTCCCTAATCCTTATTTCTTCTATCTTTTCTTCTTTCTTCTTTCTCTCTTACTTTATTTCTTTCCCTTCTCATTCTTCTTATCTTTTATTTTATTTTACTTAATTTATTTGCATATTTCATTCATTTTATTTTACATTTTGTGCATATTTTTATTTTCTTTTCTAAATTTTTATTTTACCATTGGTGTTTAAATGTTCTTATTCAACTGTTATATCTTTTCTGGTATTATCTTGGTGCTTATAACTTGTTTTATTCTGATTGGGTAACATTAATTAAATCAATGCTAATCTTTTATGATAGTTGTACTTCTCTTGCATTGATATGAACTTATACTATCTTGCATTACCCACACTCTCTTCCCCATTGTTGCAAATTTTGCACCATTGGTATGCCATGACTTCTATTATTTTCTCACGCACATGTTGAAGCTTCCATGTAAATGAGACCCTTTTCATTTGGCATTAACCCAACCATACTTCATTTATTTTCTTATCTCTATTTCTGGGTTACTTTTTCTTCCCTTTTTTCTTTCAGGATGGCCACCCGGAAGGGAATCGGAAGACGTTACATGGGAAGACAGACAAGTTCATCAAGCACAATCCTTGGAGAAAAGCATCAGTTGGAGAAACCCGTCCACCTGCACATCTCAGCATGCATCGAGGACGGTGTAATCTTTAAGTGTGGGGAGGTCGATACCGACTTCCATGGGTTAGTCACTTCATATTTTAGCACCAATGTTTAATTTTCTTTGTTAAATTAGTTGTTGCATTTGCATATTTGTTTAATTTTATGCATTTAGTTACTACTTGGTTGAAGTAATATTTTCTTTTTCAAGAAATTTTTATAGTATTTCACTAATTTAAATAAAAAATTTATGTTAAAATTTGTTTGAAGTTGTAATTGGAACATGGTTTTTGAGCCGAAGAATACACAACCTGTGAGATTTTGAGCTTATTTACATGGTTACATTATTTAACCATAAATATTTTATTCTTGTGTGTTTACTTCTCTATAATTGTGATCTTTACTTTGTTTCAGTCTATATGTCCATTATTTAGTGTATTTACATGCTTGCATATGATTGAGGCCATTATTTGTTATTAGCTCACTTATCCCAAATAAGCCTACCTTTTACATCACCCTTGGTAGCCACTTTGAACTTTTTAACCCCTTCTATTTTCATAACCACATTACAAGCCTTAAGCAGAAAAATAAAATAAAAATTCCAAGTTGAATCCTTGGTTAGCTTAAGATAGATATTGTGTATAATTTAAGTGTGGGGAATTTTATGGGAATATGGGATGATATAAAAAGTAGGGAATTAAATTGAATAAGTTATTTGAAAATTTGGGAAACAAGCTCATATGAAATCAAAATAATTAAATAACCATGTGCATTGAAGAAAAAAAAAAGAAAAAAAAATATTAAGTAATTAAATAAGGGGACACAAAAAAAAAAAAAGAAGGAGAAGAAAAATAATATTACCCCAAATGTAAAATAAAAAAAAATCAATGCACATGGGACAAAATTAAAAAAAAAAAAGAAAATAAGTTTGATGCATGAGCATGTAATACAAAAGTGGAAAAAACTTGGGTAGCTAGATAAAGCATTTTAAAATTATATAAAGTATGTATATGTTAGGTGAGATCTTAGACTAATCAAGGATTCACTTTATAAAGCTCACTTGGCCATACATATATCCTTACCTTTACCTCAACCCCATTACAACCCTAAAAAGACCTCATGATGTTTGTATTGGTACATTAAATATTGTTGATTGGTTAGATGAAGAACAAAGTTTTAGAAAGCATGACTAGAGAAGAGTAGAGTGATTGACCCTAGACACTTGAGAGTTAGAGTGATATACACTACCAGTAAGGGTTCAGTGCTTAATTCTATGTTCCCTGCTTTCATGAGCTATCTTCTTACAAGTTTACTTGTCTCTTATTGTATAATTTGAAATAGTGAAATCTGATTTATGTTGGTCTTGGAGAACTTATTTGCTTTTAACCAAGTAGGTAGAAACATTTTTGCATGTAGTTGCATTCATATAGGTAGGTTGCATTTCATACATTCTATCATTCCTCTTCACCTTTATAGTTTCTCTTGAGCTTAGCATGAGGACATGCTAATGTTTAAGTGTGGGGAGGTTGATAAACCTCTATTTCATGGTTTATCTTGTGCTCATTTGAGTGGTTTTTATCTACTCTTTACCCACTTATTCATACTATTTGCATGGTTTTACATTTGCCTTCCTGATTATGTGCTTTGATTGAAAACATGCTTCTCTGGCCTTTAAATTACTAATATTAATCCTCTCTCATTACCATTAGATGCCTTGATATGTGTGTTAAGTGATTTTAGAGATTACAGGGCAGGAATGGCTTAGAGGATGGAAAAGAAGCATGCAAAAGTGGAAGGAATACAAGAAGTTGGAGAAATTACTAAGCTGTCCAGCCTGACCTCTTCGCACTCAAACGGCTATAACTTTAGCTACAGAGATCCAAACGACGCGGTTCTAGTTGCGTTGGAAAGCTAACGCACAGGGCTTCGATTTGATATATAATATGCCATAATTGCCCTGCCGCTAGGATACGCGACCGCGTGCTCTATGCGGCCGCGTCGCAGTGACGGAAATCAGCGTGTTTGAATTCTTCTCCAGCGATTTCTGGGCTGTTTTCGACCCAGTTCTCGGCCCAGAAAACACAGATTAGAGGCTATAAAGTGGAGGAATGCATCCATTTATAATGAAGCTTTCACATTCACAATTTTAGGAGTAGATATAGTTTTTAGAGAGAGAGGTTCTCTCCTCTCTCTTAGGATTAGGATTTAGGACTTCTCTTAGTTTTAGGAGTGACTCTCAATCCAGGTTCAATGTTCTTTTATTTATTTTTCCAATTTAATTTATGAACATCCATGTCAGATTTAAGTTCTTTTGTTAATGCAATTTGAGGTATTTCAGTTTAATATTGCTTTCTTTTATTTACATGATTATTGCTTCCCATCTGAAGGCATTCTTATTCCAGTAGATTTACTTTTCCCCTTTTGGTTTTGGTTAAGAAATCAGTAACTCAGGAGTTATCCAATTCAACAGCATAATTGATAATTGTTATCTTGCCAATTGAGTTGAACTTCAATAATCCCAATCTTTTCTTAGGAAATAAATAGGATTTGAAGACCAAACCAATTTATCCCTTGACTTTCCTTTGCTTTAGTAAAGGTCAACTAAGTGGAATTAAGATTCAACTTTCATTATTATTGATAAGGATAACTAAATCTGGACTTCCAATTTCTCATACCTTGCCAAAAGTTTATTTTATAGTTATTATTATTTTATTTTACTTGTCATTCAACTAACTTTTTACCTTAATCCAAAACCCCAATTTACAAGACTCATAACCAATAATAAGAACACCTCCCTGTAATTCCTTGAGAAGACGACCCGAGGTTTAAATACTCGGTTATCAATTTCAAAGGGGTTTGTTACTTGTGACAACCAAAACTTTTGTAAGAAAGGTTGATTGCTGGTTTAGTAACTATACTTACAACGAGAGTTTACTATAACTTCTAAACCATCAATCTTCAGTTCTTCAAGAGCCACCAAGAGGAAGAGGTTAAAGTTGAGAAAAGTTGTAAAGAGGTGGAAATAGTCAAGGAAGAGCACAAGGGAGTGGAGTTTGCAAGATCATTGGGACCACCCCTTCCTAAGTCACCATCCTACACAATATTCAAGTGGGTAAAATTCTTATCCCTAATCTTTACTTTCTCACTTGAATATGGTTTGATTGAAAATGATGGACAACTTACAGCTCTTTGTGGAGTTAAGAGTAGGAGGGAATTGTGTAGTGGTTGGAATAATACTGTTAGGCTCATAAAGGTTGAATCCTCAAGGCATAGGTCCCAAGGTTGGAAGAGTGCTAAATTGTATGGGTCTAGGAGGAGAATTTGGTGCCCTAATGAGAATTCTATGCATCTACCACCCATGTGGAATCATGATGATCAATTGGAAGATGGGTGTGAGAATAACATATGGGATCCTGGATCACAACATGAAGATCAAATTTGGGAGCTCATATCTTGGGAAGAACCTCACCCAAGCTTGATGAAGATGGTTGGAAATTCTGACAACCAATTGAGAAGCAAGCATTCTTGGAAGTTCAAGGATGAATACAAGCATAAACCACCTTGACAAGGAGCCTCCCAAATGTCCAACTTAAGGACTTAAACCAAAAGTGCTAGGTGGGAGACACCCCACTATGGTAAAATCTTTCCTTTTTCTCTTTTGTAAATATTAGTTAAATTAGTTTAATTTCCTGTTTTGATTGGTTTTTTGCGTTTTGTCGGTAGTCTAGCATGTTAAATAAGGTTTTATGGTATTTTAGTAGTTGTTTGGAGGTTTGGAAAGCTTGGGTTGGTGTAAAAATATGAAAAATTTTGAAAAACAGAGCACCAATCCACACGTACGCATGCATCACGCATACGCATGACCCAAGTCTTTTCAACCAACCACGCGCACGCGTCATCCACGCGTACACGTGGATTCAAAATTTCCACGTTCCAGCCATTTTCCCGAGAGTTGTGCGAACAGCACGCGAACACTGTGCGTTTCGCGCAAGGGTACCGACACGCACGCGTTCCTCACGCGTACGCGTCGCTCTCGAAATAATCCATCGACGCGCACGCGTGCCTCACGCGTACGCGTCGCTTCCATTTCACCATTTCTACGCACACGCGTGACATACGCGTATGTGTGGACGCCCTTCCTTCACTACACTTCTTTTCTTCTCTTCTTCCCATTTCTTTCCTTCTTCTCTCCTCTTCTCTTCTCCTACTCCACATCTAACACTACCAAACACCATTTATAACCATTTCTTTTAGTTAGTTAATTGGTAGTTTAGTTAGTTTAGTTTTCATTTCATCTTCTCTTTTTCATTATATGTGTTGGATTATTAATCTTGTTTACTGTATATTGCTGCTTATTATTAACTTGATGCTATTCTAGCATAATTGCCTCCATTATTCATTGTTGGATTCTCTATTGAGGTTATAGTTGGTTACTTGATTTTGAGCTTTTCATGTTTGACATCTTTTCATACCAAGTATATATGACTTTGCCTTCAAGTTTTTAAACCCTTTTTGAATTGCATGATTTGGCCACCATGTGATTTGAATTTTTCTCTTCGATTAGGCAACTTCTCGATGGATGATGTGCATATATCTTAATGCATGGTGCTTCTTGATTATATGCATCCTTATGTCTTTGGCTTGAATGCTTTCATGCTTCTTTATTGCTTGTTTGGTTGTCTTAACTGCAAGTTTAGAGCATCTCAAGCACACTAGGGTGAGTGAGGTGCATGTTCCTTTTTGGTGTAATTGTGACATAGTTCTTTTTATGCTAGTGTGTGTTCTAGACGCATGCATCTTAGAACCCACACACCCGTTTCATTAATGTCACACATTGGGTCACTTACTTCATTCTAGTGATTTACCTCATTCCAACAATGTATGCTTCCTTGCTTTTGCATTTACTTTTCTTACTATTCTGTTTTTTATTTTTCATCGAGGAGTCATTATAAGCAAAAATGGAAAAGGAGGAAGAACACGCAGCAACCAGTTGATCCACCAGCTGAGAGTGGCAATTCGGAAAGTCGCCGTACCCCCTTGCTCACCTTTAAGTGCACCGAGGACGGTGCAAGCTTTTAAGTGTGGGGAGGTCGTCCGACCAGTCGGCGCTTTTGGGTGACAAGTTTCTAATCCCAACACTTTTGCATTTCATTTTTAGGTCTTTTAGGATTTTTTAGTTGCATTTTCTTGTTTCGCATCTATATATAATAAGCTTAGTCAAAATAATGAAATTTTTCAAGAAATATATCTATAGGACACCCCAATTGATTGAAAAAAATTTTTAGAACTTGCTTGAATTACATATATTGTGGAACATGATTTTTGAGCTAAGAACACAAGCATGTGAGATTTGAGCCTAATGGTGTGGTTACATCATACAAACACTTATTTTCATCCTTGTGTCCATTATTCTCTTTCTATAATTGTAATATTTGATTTGTTTGATTCTTTATGTCCATTATTCCATGTATATATGCATTTATATGATTGAGGCCATTGTTTCAAATAGCTCACTTACCCAAATAGCCTACCTTTAATCTTCCATTGTTAGCCAACTTTGGGCCTATACTAAACCCATTTATTCTTATAAATGTTCCTTGTTTGGATCTTTGATTAGCTTAGGCTAGTGAGAGTGCTTATCATTCAAGTTTGGAAGAGTTAGGGTGGTTGGGATAAAAGTGTATTTTTGTAATTTTTGTTGAACATTTTGGGAATTGGGTACATACTCATGTGTTAGTTTAATGTTAAACCATATGTATTGATACTTTTGTATATATTTTAGGTTAAATATATATATAAGAAAAAAATATATATAGAAAAGAAAGAAAAAGAAAAGAAATAAGAAGGGGACAAAAATGCCCCAAAGTGAAGTTCAATAAAAATCAATGCATATGTGTGGTGATCAAAAGAGAATGCATGAGTATGTGAAAAAGTGAAGAATGGGTAGTTAGATTTGTTTAGAACTGTATAGGTTGTTATATAGGTTAGGTGGAAAGTTTAAGCTCATCAAAGATTCAAATTTTAAGCCCACTTGACCATATGCATCCTACCTTGACCCTAACCCCATTACAACCTATGGGAAAGTCCTTGATGAGCGGATATTTTATACGCTTTTTGGGGATAATTTCATATAGTTTATAGTATGTTTTAGTTAGTTTTTAGTCTATTTCTAGTAGTTTTTAGGAAAAATTCATATTTCTGGACTTTACTATGAGTTGTGTGTTTTTCTATAATTTCAGGTATTTTTCTGGCTGAAATTGAAGGAGCTGAGCAAAAATCTGATTCAGGCTGAAAAAGGACTGCTGATGCTGTTGGATTCTGACCTCCCTGCACTCAAAGTGGATTTTCTGGAGCTACAGAACTCGAAATGGCATGCTTCCAATTGCGTTGGAAAGTAGACATCCAGGGCTTTCCAGAAATATATAATAGTCTATACTTTGCACAAGGATAGATGACGTAAACTGGCGTTCAACGCCAGCTCTCTGCCCAATTCTGGCGCCAGAAAAGGATCAAAAACTGGAGTTGAACGCCCAAACTGGCACAAAAACTGGCGTTCAACTCCACAAATGGCCTCTGCACGGGAATTGCTTAAAGTCTCAGCCCCAGCACACACCAAGTGGGCCCCAGCACACCAAGTGGGCCCCAGAAGTGGATCTCTGCATCATCCATCATAGTCCACTCATATTTTGTAACCCTAGGCTACTGGTTTAGTATTTAAACAACTTTTAGAGACCTATTTTGTATCTCATGACATTTTCAGATCTAAACTTTGTATTCTCTGACGGCATGAGTCTCTAAACCTCATTGTTGGGGGTGAGGAGCTCTGCTGTGTTTCGATGAATTAATGCAAGTATTTCTGTTTTTCATTCAAACACGCTTGTTCCTATCTAAGATGTTCATTCGCGCTTAACTGTGATGGAGGTGATGAGCTGTGACACTCATCACCTTCCTCAATTCATGAACGTGTGCCTGACAACCACCTCCGTTCTATATACGATTGAATGAGTATCTCTCAGATTCCTTAATCAGAATCTCCGTGGTATAAGCTAGAACTGATGGCAGCATTCATGAGAATCCGGAAAGTCTAAACCTTGTCTGTGGTATTCCGAGTAGGATTCAAGGATTGAATGACTGTGACGAGCTTCAAACTTCTGAAGGCTGGGCGTTAGTGACAGACGCAAAAGGATAGTAAATCCTATTCCAACCGGATCGAAAACCAACCGGTGATTAGCCGTGCTGTGACAGAGCGCGTGAGGCGTAGTTTTCACTGGACGGATGGAAGGTAGCCATTGACAACGGTGATCCACCAACACACAGCTTGCCATAGGAGGACATGCATGCGTGAACAAGAAGACAGAGGAAAGCAAAAATTCAGAAGGCAAAGCATCTCCAAAACTCCAACATATTCTCCATTACTGCACAACAAGTAATTTTTAATTTATGCTCTACTGGTTACTCACAATTCAATTGATAAACATAATTGACTTCCTGACTAAGATTTACAAGATAACCATAGATTGCTTCAAACCAACAATCTCCGTGGGATTCGACCCTTACTCACGTAAGGTATTACTTGGACGACCCAGTGCATTTGCTGGTTAGTGGTACGCGTTGTGAAAAGTGTGATTCGCAATTCGTGCTACCAAGTTTTTGGCGCCGTTGCCGGGGATTGTTCGTGTTTGAACAACTGACGGATTATTTTGTTGCTTAGATTAGGAAAAATCTTTCTTTTTTGGTTTAGAGTCTTTTATTAATTACCCCTTGTTAAAATACTTTAAACTTATAGCTCAGTTATTTAGAACGTGGTGTTTATGTTCATGATAATTGGCTATCATATTTTTAAAAACCTTTTTCAAAAATAATTTTTCTATTAAATCCTGTGCCAAACCTTAAGTTTGGTGTTTTCAAAAATAATCTTTCTTAAAATTTTTGAAGGTCCCATAACTCATTTGGCTAGAGCATTAATTTGATTGGGTTAGAATCTTTTATACTCTTTTCAAAACCTTCTTTTTCAAAAAAATTTTTTCTATTAAATCTTGTGCCAAACTTGAAGTTTGGTGTTTTCTTGTTGATTCCCCTTTGATTTTCGAAAATTTTGGTTTGGTTTTCTAAAAATTTTAAGTTTGGTGTTCCTTGGTGTTTTCCCTCCAAATTTTTCGAAAACAAGGAGCATTAGATCTAAAAATTTTAAATCTTGTACTATCTTATTGTTTTTCTCTCTCCTCACTAAATTCAAAAATATCTTTTCAAAATATCTCTTCTAACCTCCTAACTTCTTATCTTTTCAAATTTATTTCAACTAACTAACTAACTTTTTGTTTGTTTCTTAACTTTTTCAAAACTACCTAACTAACTCTCTCTCTCTAATTTTCGAAAATATCTTCCCTCTTTTTCAAAAATTTCGTTTTTTTTTAACTAATTATTTTTAATTTTTTTACGAAAAAAAAATATTTTTTTCAAAATTCAAATTCTTTTTAGTTATTTTATTTTATTTAAGTATTTACTTCTTATAAAATAAAATAAATAAAAAGGTAAATCAGTCCAAGTTATATCCATAGATCCATCATGGACATCAGTGGAGATGGACAGTCCAGGAGGACTTTGGGGTCATATTCTAACCCCTCTACTGCTTCGTATGGGAGTAGCATATGCATACCCTCCATTGGAGTTAGTAGCTTTGAGTTGAATCCTCAGCTCATTATCATGGTGCAGCAAAGTTGCCAGTATTCCGGTCTTCCACAGGAAGAACCTACAGCGTTTCTGGCACAATTTTTACAAATTGCTGACACAGTACATGATAAGGAAATAGATCAGGATGTCTACAGACTATTACTGTTTCCATTTGCTGTAAAAGATCAAGCTAAAAGGTGGTTAAATAACCAACCTAAGGCCAGCATAAGAACATGGAAACAGCTGACAAAAAAATTCCTGAATCAATATTTCCCTCCAAAAAGGATGACACAGCTAAGGCTGGACATCCAAGGCTTTAAACAAGGAGATAATGAATCTCTTTATGATGCCTGGGAGAGATACAGAGAGATGCTACGAAAATGCCCCTCTGAAATGTTTTCAGAGTGGGTTCAGTTAGACATCTTCTACTATGGGCTTGCAGAAGGAGCTTAGATGTCTTTAGATTACTCAGCTGGTGGATCTATCCATATGAGAAAGACAATCGAAGAGGCTCAAGAGCTCATTGATACAGTTGCCAGGAATCAGCATCTGTATCTAAGCAGCAACCCTTCCATGAATGAAGAGGTTAAAACAGTAACTGCTGAATTCAGTACTGTAAAACAAGCTGCTGAATTCAATCAGCAATTAGGTTTTCTAACAAAGCAGCTAGCTGAATTCAAAGACAGGTTACAGGAGACAAGGATAGCTAATATACATATGGAAGAACAGTTTAAGCAAACAAAGCAGCAGCTATCAAAGCAAATGGCAGAAGAATGCCAAGCAGTTCAATTAAGAAGTGGGAAAACATTAAATACCCCACCTCAAGGCATCAAAAATTCAAGAAATGAGCAACCCACCATAGATTCCCCTGAGGACAGTAAGAGCCCAGGGAAAAATAATTCTGGCACTAAAACGCCAGAAAATGGGTGGAAGGCTGGCGCTGAACGCCCAGACCATGCCCAAAACTGGCGTTCAGCGCCAGAAACAAGGCAGGATTGGCGTTCAACGCCAGAAATGGGCAAGAATCTGGCGTTGAACGCCCAACAGGGGCACATTTCTGGCGTTCAGGCGCCAGGAACAGACAGTGAGCTGGCGTCTAACGTCACTCCAGCTTCTGACTCTGGCATTCAATTGCCAGTGAGGGATCAGACACACACAAGTGCTGACAACAACCCCTCTAAAAAGGCTTCTTTAACCACTAAGGTTGAGGAATATAAAGCCAAGATACCTTATCCTCAAAAACTCCGGAAAGAGGAGCAGGATAAGCAATTTGCTCGCTTTGCAGATTATCTAAGGACTCTTGAAATAAAGATTCCTTTTGCAGAGGCACTTGAGCAAATACCTTCTTATGCCAAGTTCATGAAAGAGATCTTGAGTCATAAAAAGGAGTGGAGAGAAACAGAAAGAGTTCTCCTCACTGAAGAATGCAGTGCAGTCATTCTGAAAAGTTTTCCTGAAAAGCTTAAAGACCCTGGGAGTTTTCTGATACCATGCATATTAGAAGGTGATTGCACCAAGACAGCTTTATGCGATCTTGGGGCAAGCATCAACCTAATACCTGCATCCACTATCAGGAAGCTTGGCTTAACTGAAGAAGTTAAACCAACCCGGATATGTCTCCAACTTGCTGATGGTTCCACTAAATACCCATCAGGCGTGATTGAGGACATGATTGTCAGAGTTGGGCCATTCGCCTTTCCCACTGACTTTGTTGTGCTGGAAATGGAGGAGCACAAGAGTGCTACTCTCATCCTAGGAAGACCCTTCCTAGCAACTGGACGATCCCTCATTGACGTCCAGCAAGGGGAAATAACCCTGAGAGTCAACGATGACGAGTTCAAGTTGAACGCTGTCAAAGCCATGCAGCATCCAGACACATCAACAGACTGCATGAAAGTTGACCTTATTGACTCTTTGGTAGAAGAGATCAACATGGCTGAGAGTCTCGAATCAGAGTTGGAAAACATCTTTAAAGATGTTCAGCCTGATTTGGAGGATTCAGGGGACATGAAAGAGCCTCTGAACTTTCTTCTGAAAGAGGAAAAACCTCCTAAACCAGAGCTCAAGCCACTGCCACCATCCTTGAAATATGCATTTCTAGGAGAAGGTGACACTTTTCCAGTGATCATAAGCTCTGCTTTAAATTCACAGGAAGAGGAAGCACTTATTCAAGTGCTAAGGACACACAAGACAGCTCTTGGGTGGTCCATAGGTGACCTTAAGGGCATAAGCCCAGCTAGATGCATGCACAAAATCCTATTGGAGGATAATGCCAAACCAGTGGTTCAACCACAGAGGCGACTAAATCCAGCCATGAAGGAAGTGGTGCAGAAAGAGGTCACCAAATTACTAGAGGCTGGGATTATTTATCCCATTTCTGATAGCCCCTGGGTGAGCCCTGTTCAAGTCGTCCCAAAAAAGGGAGGCATGACAGTGATTCATAATGAAAAAAATGAACTGGTTCCTACAAGAACAGTTACAGGGTGGCGCATGTGTATTGACTACAGAAGGCTCAATACAGCCACCAGAAAGGATCATTTTCCTTTACCATTCATAGACCAGATGCTAGAGAGACTAGCAGGTCATGATTATTACTGCTTTTTGGATGGCTACTCAAGCTATAACCAGATTGCAGTAGATCCCCAGGATCAAGAGAAAATAGCATTCACATGTCCATCCGGAGTGTTTGCTTATAGAAGGATGCCCTTTGGGCTATGCAATGCACCTGCAACCTTCCAGAGATGCATGCTCTCTATTTTCTCTGATATGGTGGAAAAATTTCTGGAAGTCTTCATGGATGACTTCTCAGTATATGGAGACTCATTCAGCTCCTGTCTTGATCACTTGAAACTTGTTCTGAAAAGATGCCAAGAAACCAACCTAGTTTTAAACTGGAAAAAGTGTCACTTCATGGTGACTGAAGGAATTGTTCTTGGGCATAAGATCTCAAACAAGGGAATAGAGGTGGATCAAGCAAAAATAGAGGTAATTGAAAAATTACCACCACCTGCCAATGTTAAGGCAATCAGAAGCTTTCTGGGGCATGCAGGATTCTATAGGAGGTTTATAAAGGATTTTTCAAAAATCGCAAAACCTCTAAGCAATCTGCTAGCTGCTGACACGCCATTTGTGTTTGACACAGCATGCCTGCAGGCGTTTGAAACGCTGAAAGCTAAGCTGGTCACAGCACCAGTCATTTCTGCACCAGACTGGACATTGCCATTTGAGTTAATGTGTGATGCCAGTGATCATGCCATTGGTGCAGTATTGGGACAGAGGCATGACAAGCTTCTGCATGTCATTTATTATGCCAGCCGCGTTCTAAATGATGCCCAGAAAAATTACACAACCACAGAAAAAGAACTACTTGCAGTGGTTTACGCCATTGACAAGTTCAGATCATACTTTGTAGGATCAAAAGTAATTGTGTATACTGACCATGCTGCTCTTAAATATCTACTCACAAAGCAGGATTCAAAACCCAGGCTCATCAGATGGGTATTGCTTCTGCAAGAGTTTGATATAGAAATAAGAGACAGAAAAGGGACAGAGAACCAAGTAGCTGATCATCTGTCCCGGATAGAGCCAGTGGAAGGGACGTCCCTCCCCTTCTTTGAGATCTCTGAGACATTCCCTGATGAGCATCTATTTGCCATTCAGGAAGCACCATGGTTTGCCGATATTGCAAACTATAAAGCTGCAAGGTTCATACCCAAGGAGTACAATAGAATACAAAAAAGAAACTAATTACTGATGCAAAGTACTACTTATGGGATGAGCCCTATCTCTTTAAGAGATGTGCAGACGGAATTATCCGTAGGTGTGTCCCCAGAGAGGAAGCACAGAGAATCCTATGGCATTGCCATGGATCTCAATATGGAGGCCATTTCGGAGGTGAGCGAACAGCCACCAAGGTCCTCGAATGTGGCTTCTATTGGCCCACACTCTATAAAGATTCCCGAGAGTTTGTACGTAATTGTGACAGTTACCAAAGAGCTGGTAATCTGCCTCATGGTTACGCCATGCCTCAACAAGGAATCTTGGAAATAGAGTTGTTTGATGTATGGGGAATTGACTTCATGGGACCTTTCCCACCATCATACTCAAACACTTATATTCTGGTGGCAGTTGACTATGTATCAAAATGGGTTGAGGCTATTGCCACACCCACCAATGATACTAAAACGGTGCTGAAGTTCCTCCAGAAACATATCTTTAGCAGGTTTGGTGTCCCTAGAGTGTTAATCAGTGATGGGGGCACTCACTTCTGCAATAAACAGCTTTACTCTGCCATGGTCCGGTATGGAATTCGCCACAAAGTGGCCACTCCATATCATCCACAAACCAACGGGCAAGCTGAAGTCTCTAACAGAGAATTAAAGAGAATCCTGGAACGGACAGTAAGTACCCGTAGAAAGGATTGGGCACGGAGCTTGGATGATGCTCTGTGGGCTTACAGAACAGCATTCAAGACCCCTATAGGGACCTCTCCATATCAACTTGTGTATGGTAAGGCATGTCACCTGCCCGTGGAACTGGAACATAAAGCTTATTGGGTAACCAGATTCCTAAACTTAGATGCCAAATTAGCAGGAGAAAAACGATTGCTCCAGCTAAATGAGCTAGAGGAATTCAGATTCACAGCTTTCGAAAATGCCAAGCTTTATAAAGAAAAATAAAAAAAATGGCATGACAGAAAGCTGTCATCTAGAATCTTTGAACCAGGACAGAAGGTACTGTTGTTTAACTCTAGACTCAGGCTATTCCCCGGGAAACTGAAATCCCGGTGGAGGGGACCATACGTGATTACAAGTGTGTCACCATATGGTTATGTGGAGCTTCAAGATATTGATTCTGATAAGAAGTTCATTGTCAATGGACAGCGAATCAAGCATTATCTTGAAGGCAACACTGAGCAAGAATGCTCAAGGCTGAAGCTAGATTAAAAGCTCAGCAAGGTCCAGCTAAAGACAATAAAGAAGCGCTTGCTGGGAGGCAACCCAGCCATGGGGCAACAATCCTCTAAGCATTTTGCCCTATTTTTATTTTTATTTGTTTATATAAAGTTCACTGACACTAAGGTAAAGAATCATTTGCATAAGTTTACAGGGTTACAGAAGGAATCTACACACAAAACAGAGATAGGGAGCTTACTGGCAAGAAAACGCCAGTGAAGGCCATTTTGGGCATTCAGCGCCCAAAATGGGCATCCAGTGGGCACTGAACGCCAGTAAGGATAGCTATCTGGCGTTCAACGCCAGAAAAGGGCAACAACTGGGCGTTGAACGCCCAGGAGAGCAACATTTGGGCGTTCAAACGCCAGGATGGTGGGGAGGAGCTCTCCTTCTACCCATCTCCTTCTTTTTCTTTTTGCTTGAGGACAAGCAAAGCTCTAAGTTTGGTGTGCTTATCCGTGATCACTAAGATCATGGCCCCTAAAGGAAAACAACCCACTCCAAGAGGAGCAAGGGCGTGATTTAAAGGAACCGAAGCGCCAGAAATTCTCTCTTGAAGGACCAAGCACCTCACAGACTAGAGGAACATCCACTTCCCAAACCTCAAGGTTGTTGAGTTCTAATCTTAGCCTTAACTCTGTGATAACTGCTCTTATTTTAATTTTACCATAGGAGTCATATAGTAGTAATTAGTATCTATTTTGATTTTATCTCCAATTAAGCTATAGTTTATTTTTCTCATCATCAGCAAACATGAATAAAGTAGTAGATCTTTTGAATAAGAAGCAATAAAATTTCGAGTTTTAATAAGAGAAATTCTAATTAGTTAAATGTGGTGGCAATGCTTTCTGTCTTCTGAATGAATGCTTGAACAGTGCATATATCTTTTGAATTTGTTGTTTAAGACTGTTAAATATGTTGGCTCTTGAAAGAATGATGAACATGAGACATGTTATTGAGAATCTGAAAAATCATAAAAATGATTCTTGAAGCAAGAAAAAGCAGCAAAGAACAAAGCTTGCAGAAAAAAAAAAGCCAAAGCCCTTAAAACCAAAAGGCAAGGGTAATAAAAAGGATCCCAAGGCTTTGAGCATCAGTGGATAGGAGGGCCAAAAAGGAATAAAATCCTGGCCTAAGCGGCTAAATCAAGCTGTCCCTAACCATGTGCTTGTGGCGTGAAGGTGTCAAGTGAAAACTTGAGACTGAGCGGTTAAAGTCAAGGTCCAAAGCAAAAAGAAGAGTGTGCTTAAGAACTCTGGACACCTCTAATTGGGGACTTTAGCAAAGCTGAGTCACAATCTAAAAGGTTCACCCAATTATGTGTCTGTGGCATTTATGTATCCGGTAGTAATACTGGAAAACAAAGTGCTTAGGGCCACGGCCAAGACTCATAAAGAAGCTGTGTTCAAGAATCATCACACTGAACTAAGAGAATCAATAACACTATCTGAATTCTGAGTTCCTATAGATGCCAATCACTCTGAGCTTCAATGGATAAAGTGAGATGCCAAAACTGTTCAGAAGCAAAAAGCTACTAGTCCCGCTCATCTAATTAGAATCTGAGCTTCATTCAAAAACTCTGAGATATTATTGCTTCTCAACCTATTAGTCTTCTATTTTATTTGTCTAGTTGCTTGAGGACAAGCAAAAGTTTAAGTTTGGTGTTGGGATGAGCGGATATTTTATACGCTTTTTGGGGATAATTTCATATAGTTTAGAGTATGTTTTAGTTAGTTTTTAGTCTATTTCTAGTAGTTTTTAGGAAAAATTCATATTTCTGGACTTTACTATGAGTTGTGTGTTTTTCTGTAATTTCAGGTATTTTTCTGGCTGAAATTGAAGGAGCTGAGCAAAAATCTGATTCAGGCTGAAAAAGGACTGCTGATGCTGTTGGATTCTGACCTCCCTGCACTCAAAGTGGATTTTCTGGAGCTACAGAACTCGAAATGGCATGCTTCCAATTGCGTTGGAAAGTAGACATCCAGGGCTTTCCAGCAATATATAATAGTCCATACTTTGCACAAGGATAGATGACGTAAACTGGCGTTCAACGCCAGCTCTCTGCCCAATTCTAGCGTCCAGCGCCAGAAAAGGATAAAAAACTGGAGTTGAACGCCCAAACTGGCACAAAAACTGGCGTTCAACTCCACAAATGGCCTCTGCACGTGAATTACTTAAAGTCTCAGCCCCAGCACACACCAAGTGGGCCCCAGCACACCAAGTGGGCCCCAGAAGTGGATCTCTGCATCATCCATCATAGTCCACTCATATTTTGTAACCCTAGGCTACTGGTTTAGTATTTAAACAACTTTTAGAGACCTATTTTGTATCTCATGACATTTTCAGATCTAAACTTTGTATTCTCTGACGGCATGAGTCTCTAAACCTCATTGTTGGGGGTGAGGAGCTCTGCTGTGTTTCGATGAATTAATGCAAGTATTTCTGTTTTCCATTCAAACACGCTTGTTCCTATCTAAGATGTTCATTCGCGCTTAACTGTGATGGAGGTGATGAGCTGTGACACTCATCACCTTCCTCAATTCATGAACGTGTGCCTGACAACCACCTCCGTTCTATATACGATTGAATGAGTATCTCTCAGATTCCTTAATCAGAATCTCCGTGGTATAAGCTAGAACTGATGGCAGCATTCATGAGAATCCGGAAAGTCTAAACCTTGTCTGTGGTATTCCGAGTAGGATTCAAGGATTGAATGACTGTGACGAGCTTCAAACTTCTGAAGGCTGGGCGTTAGTGACAGACGCAAAAGGATAGTAAATCCTATTCCAACCGGATCGAAAACCAACCGGTGATTAGCCGTGCTGTGACAGAGCGCGTGAGCGTAGTTTTCACTGGACGGATGGAAGGTAGCCATTGACAACGGTGATCCACCAACACACAGCTTGCCATAGGAGGACATGCGTGCGTGAACAAGAAGACAGAGGAAAGCAGAAATTCAGAAGGCAAAGCATCTCCAAAACTCCAACATATTCTCCATTACTGCACAACAAGTAATTTTTAATTTATGCTCTACTGGTTACTCACAATTCAATTGATAAACATAATTGACTTCCTGACTAAGATTTACAAGATAACCATAGATTGCTTCAAACAAACAATCTCCCTGGGATTCGACCCTTACTCACGTAAGGTATTACTTGGACGACCCAGTGCACTTGCTGGTTAGTGGTACGCATTGTGAAAAGTGTGATTCGCAATTCGTGCTACCAGTCCTCATGATATTTGTATGCATACATGAAATAATTGTTGATTGTTAGATGAAAAACAAATCTTGGAAAGCATGATTAGGGAAAAATTGAGTGAATCAACCCCATACACTTGAACGACTAGAGCGGATAAACATCCGGTGAGGGTTCGATTGCTCAATTACATGTTTCCACCCAAGATCATCTTTTCCTGCAAGTTTGTGAAATCTTTCAATGACTCAATTCAATTGTGGGTTTGATTTGATTGCTATTGCCTTAGCCCTTGTACTTGTATATGTATTCTTGGAAATTGATTTATTTTGACCAAGTAGTTGCATTCATTTAGATAGTTGCATATAGGTAGATTGCATGTAGTTAGTTTGCATTGAATAACTGTTGATACCCTTTGCTTCTTTCTTGATTTTAGCATGAGGACATGCTTAGTTTAAGTGTGGGGAGGTTTGATAAACCCCAATTTTGTGGTTTATTTTGTGCTTAATTTGGGGGGTTTTATCACCTTTTCTCACATTTATTCAATGAAATAGCATGGTTTTGTAATTCTTCCTTAATTTGTGCTTAAGTGTAAAAACATGCTTTTTAGGCCCTTAAATTGGTGATTTTAATTCACTTTAATTCCATTCGACGCCTTGACATGTTTGTTGAGTGATTTCAGGTTCATAAGACAAGTATTGGATGGAAGAAGTGAAGAGAAAAGCATGCAAAGTGGAGAAATCGTGAAGAAATAAGCTTTTGGAGAATTGAGGGCCACGCGCACGCGTCATGCACGCGTACGCATGCATTGGAGATTTTCATGCCACACGCACGCGTCACTCACGCGTACGCGTGAGTAGAGGTTTTTTCCAGCGACGCGCATGCATCACTCACGCGTACGTGTGACGCTCGGCACGTGACCCACTTAAAGTGAAATCGCTGGGGGTGATTTCTGAGCTGCCCAGGCCCAAATCCAACTCGTTTCTGAGGGTATTTCATGCAGAATTGAAGATTGAGTAAGGGGGGAGCACTTAGTTGTAGAGTAGCATCATGTAGTTTAGTTTCTAGAGAGAGAAGCTCCCTCTTCTCTCTAGAATTAGGGTTCTTAGGCTTACTTCCATCTTAGATCTAGGTCCAATTTCATGTTTTCATCTTATTTCCTTTATGAATTCTTGCTTTTACATTTTCATTCTCTTAGTTTATGATGTTAATTTTACTTTTGTGTCTCTTTTATGCTCATACACTCATGTTGGATTTGGATTCCTTTTAATACAATTGATGTTTGATGTTCTTTTATTGATGATTTGAGTTGTTGATTTACTTTTCTTGCAATCGGTAGTTGGTAGATTTTACTATCTCTTGCACATTTCTTATGCTTCCCTTTTATACCTTCCAAGTGTTTGACAAAATACTTAGTTGGATGTTAGAGTAGATTTTTGAGCATTCTTGGCTTGGAAAGAGTAATTAGGCAATCTTGAGTCATGAATACTCAACTCATGTTGGTGATCTAGAGTTGTTAGCTAGTATTGTTTCCATTAACTCTAATCTCTTGCTAATTCACTTAGTGAGTTGATTAGGACATTTGGATTAAGATTAGCTAGTCTTATTAGACTTTCTCCAAGTGTGAGGATGATATGATACCTTCTTCCATCGTCGGGGATGACGTAATAAGGTAAACTCTTGTTTATTATTGTGACATGATTAACTAATCTTGTTTGACTTTCTCCCTATGTGAAGATGACATGATACCTTCTTCCATTTGTTGGAGTTGACTAAATAAGATGAATTAATCATTGCATGACTAGGATAGAAAGCCTATATTCTCAATTCTTGCCATGAATGTCTCTCCTTATTAATTGTTTCTCTTTATTACTTGTCTTCTTTAAATGCTTGCTTGATTTACTCTTCTTGTCAGTTAAATTCTTGCCCATTTAATTTCTTGCCCTTTTATAAACCAAACCCCTTGTCCCTTCATAGCTAATAATTGACCACTTCATTGCAATTCCTTGTGAGACGACCCGAGGTTTAAATACTTCGGTTAATTCTTATTTGGGGTTTGTTATTTGTGACAACCAAATTTTTTATTGAGAGGATTGTTTGTTGGTGTAGAACTATACTTGCAACGAGAACTTATTTGTGAAATTCTATACCATCAAAGAATTCACACATCAGTCAGGAAACAAGGATTCCTCACTTTGTGTTTTTACCAGCATATTGTCTACGTAAACCTCCATTAGTTTCCCAATGTGGTCTGCAAAGACTTTGTTCATCAATCTTTGGTAGGTAGCTCCTGCATTTTTGAGCCCGAATGGCATGACGATATAGTAGTAATTTGCTTTTGGGGTTAGGAACGAGGTCTTTTCTTGGTCGGGAGGATTCATCGGGATTTGATTGTATCCTGAATAAGCATCCATGAAGGAGAGGTACTTGTATCCGGAAGAGGCATCCACTAGAGTGTCTATACTTGGGAGTGGGTAGGGATCTTTTGGGCAGGCTTTATTGAGATCGGTGTAGTCAGTGCACATCCGTCACTTCCCATTTGACTTTTTTACCAAGACAACGTTGGCTAGCCATAGTGGGTACTTGACCTCCCTTATGAATCTTACCTCTAGTAAGGCTTGTACCTGCTCTTCCACAGGTTGGGACCTTTCCGATCCGAGCTTCCTACGCTTCTGCTGCACTGGCTGAGATCCTGGGTATACCGCCAGTTTGTGGCACATTAGTTTGGGATCTATGCCCGGCATGTCTGCAGCCTTCCATGCAAAGAGGTCGGCGTTATCCTTTAGGAACTGTATCAGAGGCTCTGGTGCACGAAATTGTGATCTCTGGTAATGGCTCCAAAAACTTGGTGCTCTAATCTCAATTCATAATTTGTCACAACTTCGATACAACTAACCAGCAAGTGCATTGGGTCGTCCAAGTAATAAACCTTACGTGAGTAAGGGTCGATCCCACGGAGATTGTTGGTATGAAGCAAGCTATGGTCACCTTGTAAATTTCAGTCAGGCGGGTATAAAATAGTTATGGAGTTTTCGAAAATAAATAATAAACTAAGGATAGAAATACTTATGTAAATCATTGGTGAGAATTTCAGATAAGCGCATAGAGATACTCTCGTCCCTCTGAACCTCTGCTTTCCTGCTGTCTTCATCCAATCAGTCTTACTCCTTTCTATGGCTGGCTTTATGTAAGGGCATCACCGTTGTCAATGGCTACTTTTGATCCTCTCTGGAAAATGGTCCGATGCGCTGTCACTGCATGGCTAATCGTCTGGAGGCATCACCCTTGTCAATGGCTGCATCCCATCCTCTTGTGAAAATGGTCCAAATGCTCTGTCACAGCACGGCTAATCATCTGAGGTTCTCGATCATGCTGGAATAGGATTCACCCTCCTTTTGCGTCTGTCACTACGCCCAGCATTCGCGAGTTTGAAGCTCGTCACAGTCATTCAATCCCAGAGTCCTACTCGGAATACCACAGACAAGGTTTAAACTTTTCGGACTCTCATGAATGCCGCCATCAATCTAGCTTATACCACGAAGATTCTGATTAGGAGATCCAAGAGATACTCATTCAACCTAAGGTAGAACGGAAGTGGTTGTCAGGCACGCATTCGTAGGGAATGATGATGATTGTCACATTCATCACATTCAGGTTGAAGTGCGAATGAATATCTTAGAAGCAGAATAAGTTGAATTGAATAGAAAACAGTAGTACTTTGCATAAATCTTTGAGGAACAGCAGAGCTCCACACCTTAATCTATGGAGTGTAGAAACTCTACCATTAAAAATATATAAGTGAAAGATCTAGGCATGGCCGAATGGCCAGCCCCTATGATCTAAGAACCAGGCATCCAAAGATGTTCAAAGATAATAGTAAAAAGTCCTATTTATAATAAACTAGCTACTAGGGTTTACAGAAGTAAGTAATTGATGCATAAATCCACTTCCGGGGCCCACTTGGTGTGTGCTTGGGCTGAGCTTGAAGTTTACACGTGGAGAGGTTATTCTTGGAGTTGAACGCCAGCTTTTGTGCCATTTTGGGCGTTGAACTCCACTTTGCAACTTGTTTCTGGCGCTGGACGCCAGAATTGGGCAGAGAGCTGGCGTTGAACGCCAGTTTACATCATCTAAAATTGGGCAAAGTATGGACTATTATATATTGCTGGAAAGCTCTAGATGTCTACTTTCCAACGCAATTAAAAGCGCACCATTTTGAGTTCTGTAGCTCCAGAAAATTCATTTTGAGTGAAAAGAGGTCAGAATCCAACAGCATCAGCAGTCCTTCTTCAACCTCTGAATCTGACTTTTGCTCAAGTCCCTCAATTTCAGCCAGAAAATACCTGAAATCATAGAAAAATACACAAACTCATAGTAAAGTCCAGAAATGTGAATTTAACATAAAAACTAATAAAAACATCCCTAAAAGTAACTAGATTCTACTAAAAACATACTAAAAACAATGCCAAAAAGCGTATAAATTATCCGCTCATCACAACACCAAACTTAAATTGTTGCTTGTCCCCAAGCAACTGAAAATCAAATAGGATAAAAAGAAGAGAATATACTATAAATTCTAAACTATCAATGAAACATAGCTCCAGATGAGCGGGACTTGTAGCTTTTTGCCTCTTGAATAGTTTTGGCATCTCACTTTATCCATTGAGGTTCAGAATGATTGGCATCTATAGGAACTTCAGAGTTCAGATAGTGTTATTGATTCTCCTAGTTCAGTATGTTGATTCTTGAACACAGCTATTTTATGAGTCTTGGCCGTGGCCCTAAGCACTTTGTTTTCCAGTATTACCACCGGATACATAAATGCCACAGACACATAATTGGGTGAACCTTTTCAGATTGTGACTCAGCTTTGCTAAAGTCCCCAATTAGAAGTGTTCAGGGTTCTTAAGCACACTCTTCTTTTGCTTTGGACCTTGACTTTAACTGCTCAGTCTCAAGTTTTCACTTGACACCTTCACGCCACAAGTACATGGTTAGGGACAGCTTGGTTTAGCCGCTTAGGCCAGGATTTTATTCCTTTAGGCCCTCCTATCCACTGATGCTCAAAGCCTTGGGATCCTTTTTATTGCCCTTGCCTTTTGGTTTTAAGGGTTACTGACTTTTTGCTCTTGCCTCTTGGTTTTAAGAGCTTTTGGCTTTTTCTGCTTGCTTTTTCTTTTTTTTTCTATTTTTTTCGCTATATATATATATATTTTTTTTCTGCAAGCTTTGTTCTTTGCTGCTTTTTCTTGCTTCAAGAATCATTTTTATGATTTTTCAGATTATCAAATAACATGTCTCCTTGTCATCATTCTTTCAAGAGCCAACATATTTAACATTCATGAACAACAACTTCAAAAAACTTATGCACTATTCAAGCATACATTCAGAAAATAAGAAGCATTGTCACCACATCAATATAATTAAAATAAGTTCATGGATGAATTCGAAACTCATGTACTTATTGTTCTTTTGAATTAAAACATTTTTCATTTAAGAGAGGTGATGGATTCATAGGACATTCATAACTTTAAGGCATAGTTACTAAATACTAATGATCATGTAATGAAGACACAAACATAGATAAGCACTTAACATAGAAAACGAAAAATAGAGAATGAAAGAACAATGAATGAGTCCACCTTAGTGATGGTGGCGTTTCCTTCTTGAGGAACCAATGATGTCCTTGAGCTTTTCTATATCTCTTCTTTGTCTTTGTTGCTCCTCCCTCATTGCTTTTTGATCTTCTCTTATTTTATGAAGGATGATGGAGTGCTCTTGATGTTCCACCCTTAATTGTCCCATGTTGGAACTTAATTCTCCTAGGGAGGTGTTGATTTGCTCCCAATAGTTTTGTGGAGGAAAATGCATTTGAGGCATCTCTGGGATCTCATGGTGATGAGCTTCATGCGTCTCTTGAGATCCATGAATGGGTTCTCTTGCTTGCTCCATCCTTCTCTTAGTGATGGGCTTTTCTTCCTCAATGGGAATGTCTCCTTCTATGGAAGCTCCAGCTGAGTAACATAGATGGCAAATAAGATGAGAAAAAGCTAGCCTTGCCCCAGAAGAGGGCTTTTCGGCTATTTTGTAGAGTTAAAGGGAGATGACTTCATGAACTTCTACTTCCTCTCCAATCATGATGCTATGGATCATGATGGCCTGATCCACAGTAACTTCAGATCGGTTGCTAGTGGGGATGATGGAGCGTTGGAGAACTCCAACCATCCTCTAGCTACAGGCTTGAGGTCCAGTCTTCTTAATTGAACCAGCTTGCCTTTGGAGTCAATCTTCCATTGAGCTCCTTCCACACATATGTCCATGAGGACTTGGTCCAACCTTTGATTAAAGTTGACCCTTCTAGTGTAGGGGCGTGGATCTCCTTGCATCATAGGCAAGTTAAACGCCAACCTCACATTTTCTGGACTAAAATCTAAGTATTTCCCCCGAACCATTGTAACATAATTTTTTGGATTCGGGTTCTTACTTTGATCATGGTTCCTAGTGATCCATGCATTGGCATAGAACTCTTGAACCATTAGGATGCCGACTTGTTGGATGGGGTTTGTTAGGACTTCCCAACCTCTTCTTTGGATTTCATGTCGGATCTCCGGATACTCATTTCTTTTGAGCTTGAAAGGGACCTCGGGGATCACCTTCTTCTTGGCCACAACATCATAGAAGTGGTCTTGATGGGCTTTGGAGATGAACCTTTCCATCTCCCATGACTTGGAGGTGGAAGCTTTTGTCTTCCCTTTCCCTTTTCTAGAGGATTCTCCGGTCTTGGGTGCCATCAATGGTAATGGAAAAACAAAAAGCTTATGCTTTTACCACACCAAACTTAGAATTTTGCTCGCCCTCGAGCAAGAGAAGAAAGAATATATGAAGAAGAAGAAAATATGGAGGTGAGGGGGGAATGGTTGTGTTTCGGCCAAGAAGAGGAGAGAGGGATGTGTTGTGTGAAAATGAAGAAGAATGGAGGGTTTATATAGTGGGGAAGAGGGTGTTAGGTTCGGCCATTTAGGGTGGGGTTGGGTGGGAAATTGATTTTGAATTTTGAAGGTAGGTGGAGTTTATGAGGTAGGTTTATGGGGAAGAGTGGATGGATGTGAGTGGTGAAGTGGTGATAGGGAAGAGAGATTGAGGTGATTGGTGAAGAGTTTTGGGGAAGAGTGTTTATAGGATTGTGTGAAAGAGGGGTGAGAAGAAGTAAGTGGAGGTAGGTGGGGATCCTGTGGGGTCCACAGATCCTGAGGTGCTCAAGGATTTACAACCTTGCACCAAATTGGGCATGCAAAATGCCCTTGCACACAACTCTGGGCGTTCAGCGCCAGATTGGTGCTTGTTCTGGGTGTTGAACGCCCATTTGTGGCCCATTTCTGGCGTTGAACGCCAGAACCATGCTTGTTCTGGGCGTTCAGCGCCAAGTCTTCTCCAGGGTGCAATTCTGGCGTTCAAACGCCCAGATGCTGCCCATTTCTGGCGTTCAGCGCCAGAACCATGCTCTGTTCTGGTGTTGAACGCCCAAAACATGCTTCTTACTGGCGTTTAAACGCTAGTAAGGTCTTCCTCTAGGGTGTGATTTTTCTTCTGCTGTTTTTGATTCCGTTTTCAATTTTTATATTTATTTTGTGACTCCACATGATCATGAACCTAATAAAACATGAAAAATAATGAAAATTAGATAAATAAACATTTGGGTTGCCTCCCAACAAGCGCTTCTTTAATGTCAATAGCTTGACAGTGGGCTCTCATGGAGCCTCACAGATGTGCAGAGCTTTGTTGAGACCTCCCAACACCAAACTTAGAGTTTGGATATGGGGGTTTGACACCAATCTTAGAGTTTGGTTGTGGCCTCCCAACACCAAACTTAGAGTTTGACTGTGGGGGCTTTGTTTGACTCTGCTTTGAGAGAAGCTTTTTATGCTTCCTCTCCATGGATGCAGAGAGAGATCCTTGAGTTGTAAACACAAGGTTGTCCTCATTTATTTGAAGGATCAATTCTCCTCTGTCCACATTAATCACAGCTCTTGCTGTGGCTAGGAAAGGTCTTCCTAGGATGATGGATTCATCCTCATCCTTCCCAGTATCTAGGACTATGAAATCAGCAGGGATGTAAAGGCCTTCACCCTTTACTAACACATCCTCTACTTGTCCATAAGCCTGTTTTCTTGAATTGTCTGCCATCTCTAATGAGATTTTAGTGGCTTGCACCCCATAGATTCCCAGTTTCTCTATTACAGAGAGGGGCATGAGGTTTATCCCTGAACCAAGGTCACACAGAGCCTTTTCAAAGATCATGTTGCCTATGGTACAAGGTATTACGAACTTTCCAGGATCCTGTTTCTTCTGAGGCAATGTCAGTTGATCCAGATCACTTAGTTCATTGGTGAACAAGGGAGGTTCATCTTCCCAAGTCTCAATACCAAATAATTTGGTATTCAGCTTCATGATTGCACCAAGGTACTTGGTAACTTGCTCCTCAGTAACATCCTCATTCTCTTCAGAAGAGGAATACTCATCAGAGCTTATGAAGGGCATAAAGAGGTTTAATGGAATCTCTATGGTCTCTAGATGAGTCTCAGATTCCTTTAGTTCCTCAAAGGAAAGCTCCTTATTGATCACTGGACGTCCCAGGAGGTCTTCCTCACTGGGATTTACGTCCTCCCCTTCCTCTTTGGATTCGGCCATGATGGACATTTCAATGGTCTTGCACTCTCCTTTTGGATTTTCTTCTGTATTGCTTGGGAGAGTACTAGGAGGGATTTCAGTGATCCTTTTACTCAGTTGGCCCACTTGTGCTTCCAAATTTCTAATGGAAGACCTTGTTTCATTCATGAAACTTACAGTGGCCTTGGATAGATCAGAGACTAAGTTTGCTAAATTAGAAGTATTTTGTTCAGAGTTCTCTGTCTGTTGCTGAGTGGATGATGGAAAAGGTTTACTATTGTTAAACCTGTTTCTTCCACCATTATTAAAGCCTTGTTGAGGCTTTTGATCCTTTCATGAGAAATTTGGATGATTTCTCCATGATGAGTTATAGGTGTTTCCATAAGGTTCACCCATATAATTTACCTCTGCTATTGCAGGGTTCTCAGGATCATATGCTTCTTCTTCTGAAGATGCCTCTTGAGTACTGTTAGATGCAGCTTGCATTCCATTCAGACTCTGAGAAATCATATTGACTTGCTGAGTTAATATTTTATTCTGAGCCAATATAGCATTCAGATATCAATTTCAAGAACTCCCTTCTTCTGAGGCATCCCATTACTCACAGGATTCCTCTCAGAAGTGTACATGAACTGGTTATTAGCAACCATGTCAATGAGTTCTTGAGCTTCTACAGGCATTTTCTTTAGGTGAATGGATCTACCTGCAGAAGTATCCAATGACATCTTAGCTAATTCAGACAGACCATCATAGAATATATCCAGGATGGTCCATTTTGAAAGCATGTCAGAAGGACACTTTTTGGTCAGTCCTTTGTATCTCTCCCAAGCTTCATAGAGGGATTCACCTTCTTTCTGTCTGAAGGTCTGAACATCCACTCTAAGCTTACTCAGCTTTTGAGGAGGAAAGAACTTGGCTAAGAAAGCCTTGACCAGCTTATCCCAAGAGTTCAGGCTATCCTTAGGTTGAGAATCCAACCATACTCTAGCTCTGTCTCTTACAGCAAAAGGAAAAAGCATGAGTCTGTAGACTTCAGGATCTACTCCATTAGTCTTAACAGTATCACATATCTGCAAGAATTCAGTTAAGAACTGAAAGGGATCTTCAGATGGAAGTCCATGAAACTTGCAGTTTTGCTGCATCAGAGAAACTAGCTGAGGTTTCAGCTCAAAATTGTTTGCTCCAATGGCAGGAATGGAGATGCTTCTTCCATGTAAATTGGAATTAGGTGCAGTAAAGTCACCAAGCATTCTCCTTGCATTATTATTATTTTCGGCTGCCATCTCCTCTTCCTGTTCGAAAATTTCTGAGAGGTTCTCTCTGGATTGTTGTAATTTAGCTTCTCTTAGTTTCCTCTTCAGAGTCCTTTCAGGTTCTGGATCTGCTTCAACAAGAATATTCTTACCCTTGCTCCTGCTCATATGAAAGAGAAGAGAACATGAAAAGAAGAGGAATCCTCTATGTCACAGTAAAGAGGTTCCTTATTGTTAGTAGAAGAAGAAAAGGAATAGGGGTGAAGAAGAATGAAGAATCCAGACACAAGGGTAAGGATAGGAGAGATGTGAGATGAAGAGAAGTGTTAGTAGATGAATAAATGAATAGAAGGAGATGAGAGAGAAAGAGGATTTTCGAAAATAATTTTTTTGAAAAAGAGTTAGTGATTTTCGAAAATAGTTTTTGAAAAAGGTTAGTAATTTTTGAAAATTAAAATAAAAAATTAAAATAATTAGTTAATTAAAAAGAAATTTTGAAAAAGAGGGAAGATATTTTCGAAAATTAGAGAGAGAGAGTTAGTTAGGTAGTTTTGAAAAAGATAAGAAACAAACAAAAAGTTAGTTAGTTAGTTGAAACAAATTTTGAAAAGATAAGAAGTTAGGAAGTTAGAAAAGATATTTTGAAATCAAATTTTTGAAAAAAGATAAGATAAGAAGATATTTTTGAAAAGATATGATTAAAATTAGTTTTGAAAAAGATTTGATTTTTAAAATCACAATTAATGACTTGATTCACAAGAAATCACAAGATATGATTCTAGAACTCAAATTTGAATCTTTCTTAACAAGCAAGTAACAAACTTGAAATTTTTGAATCAAAACATTAATTGATGATGTTATTTTCGAAAATTATGAGATAAAATTAAGAAAAAAATTTTTGAAAAAGATAAGATTTTTAAATTGAAAATTTGATTTGACTCATAAAAGCAACTAGATTTTTAAAATTTTTTGAAAAAGTCAATCTAAATTTTCGAAATTTTGAGAGAGAAAAAAGGGAAAGATATTTTTTTGATTTTTTTGAATTTTTAATGAGGAGAGAAAAGAACATGAAGATGATGCAATGCATGAAATTTTTAGATTAAAACAATGAATGCATGCAAGAATGCTATGAATGTCAAGATGAACACCAAGAACTTTATATGCAAAGAAAACATGTAAGACACCAAACTTAGAAATCTTTCATGTTTAGACTCTATGGATGCAAAAATGCACATGTAAAACAAGAAAACATCAAGATCAAACAAGAAGACTTACTAAGAACAACTTGAAGATCATGAAGAACACTATGAATGCATGTATTTTCGAAAAATGCAAGATGAATATGCAATTGACACCAAACTTATAACATGACACATGACTCAAACAAGAAACATGAAATATTTTTTTGATTTTTATGATTTTATGATTTTTTTTTGTATTTTATTTTAATTTTTTTCGAAAATCATTTTGAAAAAGAAAAATAAGGATTCCAAAATTTTTAATATGAATTCCAAGAATCTTATGCTCTTTAGTCTAAAGCTCCAATCAAAGGGTCAGGCATGGCTTAATAGCCAGCCAAGCTTTAGTAAAAATATGAGTGTAATTCATTCAATTTTAAGCCAAAACCTCAGTCCAAAAGAATTTAGACATGGCTTTACAGCCAGCCAGGCTTTAGCATGCTTCATGAAACACTAGAATACATTCTTAAAAATTCTGAAGAAAAATATATTTTTGAAAACATTTTTATTTTAAAAATTTTTTCGAAAACAACGGAGAAATTTTTGAAAGATTTTTTTTTTTTTGAAAATTTTTTTTTGAAAACTTTTTGAAAATAAAACGAAAAGAAAGTTACCTAATCTGAGCAACAAGATGAACCGTCAGTTGTCCAAACTCGAACAATCCCCGGCAACGGCGCCAAAAACTTGGTGCTCTAATCTCAATTCATAATTTGTCACAACTTCGATACAACTAACCAGCAAGTGCAATGGGTCGTCCAAGTAATAAACCTTACGTGAGTAAGGGTCGATCCCACGGAGATTGTTGGTATGAAGCAAGCTATGGTCACCTTGTAAATCTCAGTCAGGCGGGTATAAAATAGTTATGGAGTTTTCGAAAATAAATAATAAACTAAGGATAGAAATACTTATGTAAATCATTGGTGAGAATTTCAGATAAGCGCATAGAGATGCTCTCGTCCCTCTGAACCTCTGCTTTCTTGCTGTCTTCATCCAATCAGTCTTACTCCTTTCTATGGCTGGCTTTATGTAAGGGCATCACCGTTGTCAATGGCTACTTTTGATCCTCTCTAGAAAATGGTCCGATGCGCTGTCACTGCATGGCTAATCGTCTGGAGGCATCACCCTTGTCAATGGCTGCATCCCATCCTCTTGTGAAAATGGTCCAAATGCTCTGTCACAGCACGGCTAATCATCTGAGGTTCTCGATCATGCTGGAATAGGATTCACCCTCCTTTTGCGTCTGTCACTACGCCCAGCACTTGCGAGTTTGAAGCTCGTCACAGTCATTCAATCCCAGAGTCCTACTCGGAATACCACAGACAAGGTTTAGACTTTCCGGACTCTCATGAATGCCGCCATCAATCTAGCTTATACCACGAAGATTCTGATTAGGAGATCCAAGAGATACTCATTCAATCTAAGGTAGAATGGAAGTGGTTGTCAGGCACGCGTTCGTAGGGAATGATGATGATTGTCACGTTCATCACATTCAGGTTGAAGTGCGAATGAATATCTTAGAAGCAGAATAAGTTGAATTGAATAGAAAACAGTAGTACTTTGCATAAATCTTTGAGGAACAGCAGAGCTCTACACCTTAATCTATGGAGTGTAGAAACTCTACCGTTAAAAATACATAAGTGAAAGATCCAGGCATGGCCGAATGGCCAGCCTCCATGATCTAAGAACCAGGCGTCCAAAGATGTTCAAAGATAATAGTAAAAAGTCCTATTTATAATAAACTAGCTACTAGGGTTTACAGAAGTAAGTAATTGATGCATAAATCCACTTCCGGGGCCCACTTGGTGTGTGCTTGGGCTGAGCTTGAAGTCTACACGTGGAGAGGTTATTCTTGGAGTTGAACGCCAGCTTTTGTGCCATTTTGGGCGTTGAACTCCACTTTGCAACTTGTTTCTGGCGCTGGACGCCAGAATTGGGCAGAGAGCTGGCGTTGAACGCCAGTTTGCGTCATCTAAACTTGGGCAAAGTATGGACTATTATATATTTCTGGAAAGCCCTGGATATCTACTTTCCAATGCAATTGGAAGCGCGCCATTTGGAGTTCTGTAGCTCCAGAAAATCCATTTTGAGTGCAGGGAGGTCAGAATCCAACAGCATCAGCAGTCCTTCTTCAACCTCTGAATCTGATTTTTGCTCAAGTCCCTCAATTTCAGCCAGAAAATACCTGAAATCACAGAAAAACACACAAACTCATAGTAAAGTCCAGAAATGTGAATTTAACATAAAAACTAATAAAAACATCCCTAAAAGTAACTAGATTCTACTAAAAACATACTAAAAACAATGCCAAAAGCGTATAAATTATCCGCTCATCAGGCTCCTTTAAGTCTCCCTTTAAGGTTGCCCCGACTTTTGTTGTCTTATCCCGGGCATCGCCGATTTGGACTTCTTCAGTCTCGCCTTCAGGTTGTAGACGAAGTTCTTCGCGAACTCGAACTCCTCCGAGTTCGATAATGTTGATTTCCTCCCCTCTGGGGTTGCCTTTAAGGTTCAGACTTTCATTGTAACAGCGTCGCGCAATTTTTTGGTCTCCTTTTATCGTGGCGATCCCTTCCGGAGTTGGGAACTTTATGCATAGATGTGGAGTCGAGACCACTGCGGCGATCTGGTTCAGTGTTGTCCGATCTATTAGGGCGTTGTAAGCTGAGCTCACGTCGACTACAATGTAGTCTATGTTGAGTGTCCTTGACTGGGTTCCCTTTCCAAAGGTTGTGTGTAGTGAGATATATCTAAGTGGTTGGATTGAAGTGTCTCCCAGTCCGAACAAGCTATTCGGATATGCTCTGAGCTCTTTATCTTGCAAATCGAGTTTATCGAAGGCGGATTTAAACAAGATATCCGCAGAGCTTCCTTGGTCTACCAATGTTCTGTGGAGATTAGCGTTAGCCAATATGATAGTGATGACGATGGGATCATCATGTCCCGGGATGACGCCTGTTGCATCTTCTTGAGTAAAAGTAATAGTGGGGAGGTCGGATGACCTCTCTCCTTCCCCGACATGATATACCTCTTTAAGGTGTCTTTTGCGAGATGATATAGAGATCCCTCCTCCTGCGAATCCTCCATTTATCATAAGAACATTTCTTTCAGGGGTATTGGGTGGTCGTTTAACCCGTCCGACCTCTTCGTCACTTCTTCTTTTTCTCGGTTCATCCGCTTTGTTGGCTAAGTACCGATCTAGTCGTCCTTCTCTTGCCAATTTCTCTATGACATTCTTCAGGTCGAAGCACTCGTTAGTAGGATGTCTGTAAATTCGGTGGTATTTGCAGTACTCTGTCTGACTTCCCCCTCTTCTTTTGCTTTTGATTGGGCGGGGTGGTGGGATCTTCTCAGTATTGCAAATTTCTCGGTAAACATCTACAAGAGATACCCGAAAAAGGGTGTAATTGTGGTATTTTCTAGGCTTCTCACTGGGTTGATCTTCTTTTTTCTTGGACTCTTTATCCTTGTCCCGAGAGGGGTAGGTGGATCCAGGTTTTGAGGTTTCTCCTAATCGAGAATTCTCTTCCATGTTAATATATTTTTCTGCCCGTTCTTGTACCTCGTTCAGAGATGTTGGATGCTTTTTTGATATGGAGTGGCTAAAAGGTCCTTCTCGCAGGCCATTGATGAGACCCATGATGGTGGCTTCTGTTGGCAGACTTTGTATGTCCAGACACGCTTTGTTGAATCTTTCCATGTAGTTGTGAAGACTTTCCTGATCTCCTTGCTTGATCCCTAATAGGCTCGGGGCGTGTTTGGCTTTGTCCTTCTGGATGGAGAATCTGGCAAGAAATTTTTTGGCTAAGTCATCAAAACTTGTGATGGATCTAGTTGGCAAACTGTTGAACCACTTTATTGCTGTCTTTGTTAGGGTAGTCAGGAAGGCTTTGCATCGAGTGGCGTCCGAGGCGTCAGAGGCGTCAGTGAGATACATTCTGCTTCTGAAATTGTTGAGATGATGGCTCGGATCCGATGTGCCATTGACGAACGAACTTTTATGTGGTCTAGAAATTCACAAATATATTCTCGTTGTAAGTATAGTTCTAAACCCACAAAGAATCCTTTCGTACAAAAAATTGGTTGTCACAAGTAACAAACCCCTAATAAAATTGATAACCGAAGTATTTAGACCTCGGGTCGTCTCTCAAGGAATCGCAGGGAGGTGTGTTTATTATTGGTTATGAAATTGTATCCTTTTTTGGGATTTTTAAAATAGGGAACAAGGAAATAAATTGGCAAGGAAGTAAATTAATAACTAGAAAAACTCTTGGCAAGGTATGAGAACTGGAAATCTCATCCTAGTTATCCTTATCAGGTGTGATGAGAATTGTTATTGCTCCTGCTTAGTTAACCCTTACTAAATAAAGGAAAGTCAAGTGGACTAATCAATTTGATTCTTCAAGTCCTAGTCAACTTCTGTGGAAAGACTAGCTTTAGAGGGATCCAAATCAATCAGCAATTTCCAATTTTCAATCAACAGCTGAGTTTGACAACTCAAGTGTCACCAATTACTCAACCAAAGCCAAAAAGGGAAAAATCTAAATTATTTATATCATAAATAGAAGAAAGCAATCATAAATCTGAAATACCTTAAATTGCATTAAATAAAGAAATCAAATTAAACATAGAATTTATAAACCAATTTGGCAACATCAAGTAATCAACTAAAGTAATAGAATAATTAAAAGTAGAAGAGAAACTAAATTAAAGAAACATAGAACCTGGAATTGAGAAGAAAACAATCATAAAGCTAAGAGAAATCCTAAATCCTAAAACCTAAGAGAGAGGAGAGAGCCTCTCTCTCTAGAAAACTACATCTAAAACCTAAATTTGTGAATTATGAATGTTGTGTTTATGAATGAATGGATTTCCCCACTTTATAGCCTCTAATATGTGTTTTCTGGGCCAAAAACTGGGTCAAAAACAGCCCAGAAATTGCCCCCAGCGGTTTCTAGTATGTACAGGTCGCTGCAAAATGCAATCCGTGCGAACGCGTAGACGACGCTCCCGCGTGACTTTGCAGCGACCTGTACGTACCAGAAATCGCTGGGGGCGATTTCTGGGCTGTTTTTGACCTAATTTTCGGCCCAGAAAACACAGATTAGAGGCTATAAAGTGGGGAATCCATTCATTCATAGATACAATATTCATTATTCACAATTTTAGGTTTTAGATGTAGTTTTCTAGAGAGAGAGGTTCTCTCCTCTCTCTTAGGATTTAGAATTAAGATTTCTCTTATTTTATGGTTATTACTTCAATCCAGGTTCAACATTCCTTTAATTTATTTTCACTTCTAATTTTATTCTATTACTTTAGTTGATTACTTGATGTTGCCAATTTGGCTTATGAATTCTTATGTTTAATTTGATTCAATATAATTTGAGGTATTTCAGATTTATGATTGTTTTATTCTATTTATGATGCTTTCAATTTAATTTAGATTTCTCTCCTTTTGGCTTTGGTTAAGTAATTGGTAACACTTGAGTTGTCAAACTCAGCGGTTGATTAAGAGTTGGAAACTGCTGATTGACTTGGATCCCTCTAAAGCTAGTCTTTCCATAGGAGTTGACTAGGACTTGAGGAATCAAGTTAATTAGTCCACTTGACTTTCCTTTATTTAGTAAGGGTTAACTAAGTGGGAGCAATAACAATTCTCATCACACCTGATAAGGATAACTAGGATGGGATTTTCAGTTCTCATACCTTGTCAAGAGTTTTTCTAGTAATTAATTTACTTTATTGCTAATTTATTCTCCTTGTTCCCTATTTCAAAAACCCAAAAATATACCCTTTTTCATAACCAATAATAAATCATACCTCCCTGCAATTCCTTGAGAAGACGACCCAAGGTTTAAATACTTCGATTATAAATTTTATTGGGTTTTGTTACTTGTGACAACCAAACTTTTGTACGAAAGGATTCTCTGTTGGTTTAGAAACTATACTTACAACGCGATTACTTTTATTAAATTTTATGGCGGCGTTGCCGGGGAATTGCAAACGTGTGCCTTATTATTGGTTACTGTAAATATTTTATTTTGCTTGTTTATTTATTTTTATTTTTATTTTTAATTTTTATTAGTTACTATGAGTTCTTACCCCCATCGCTTTGAGTTTGGTTCTAATGTTGTTGAAAGGAATGGAAGCTATAACAGGAACATGCATCAAGGTCGAAACAATCAAAGATGGAAGGAGCCACGAGGATCTGATCAACCCTTTCGGCAACAACCCCTTCCAAGGTACCATGGACAACGACCATTCCACAATGCATGCCAAGACAATAGTTATGGTGGACCCCCTCGTGACAAACCACCTCCACCTAATTACTATGGTCAAGAACCATTCCGAGGTACATGCCAATACAATAGTTATGGTGGACCCCTTGTAGTTACCAACAAGCCCCACCATATGCTTATGAACCCCCTCCTCAACATAACTCTGAACCACCATACTCACAAGCCCCTTTCCACCATTCACCTCCATATGACCCTAATCCTTATCCACCATACCAACCACCACATGAGCCACACCCAGAATCACTACCTCAATATTCACCATCTCCATATCCTTATCAAGAAGAACTACCTCCGTATTATGAGCCCTCTCTCCCAAAAAATGAACCCTCCTATCTAACCCAACCTCCATTGGATAACAACACACTCATCTCTAACATGATTGGTCTCACCTCTATACTCCAAAATCTTATATCCCACATGAACCAACCCTCTACCTCCAATATTCAACCCTCAAACTCTAGTGTACTTCCTTCTCAACCACATAATGATCTCCCCATCCCATCACCACCCTCCATGGAAGAGCATCCACATCTATCAATCCAAGAGCAAGATGATCCCAGCTATGCTATTGACAAGGAACAAGAGAAAAGGGATCGTCTTCGCGAATTCATACTTCATAAGAAGCTAGAGGAGGCCCTACAGGTGAAGGTAGTAGAAACCCTTGAATTCGAAGGAGTGGTTGAAGAATTAGTGAAGGAAGACATAAAATAGGAGTCTGATTTTGTCTTAGAGCAAGAGAAGGCCCAACATGTGGAGGTAGGAGAGACCCGTGAAGATGAAGGAATAGTTGAAAGGAGTTGTCATGGAAAGGAAATCATCAAGGATGAGTACGATTTTATATTAAAACAACTGGACAAAGCAGCAATTATTGAAGAGGAAAAAGCAGTTACAGACTTCAGAGATGCGGAACCTCCATGGGAAAGTCAAGTTATAGAGCCTCCTTCAAAGACGTTTGAAATTGATGTTGAAGAGGGTGTACAACCTCCAAGGCATATCATGGTTGAAGACTTTGAGGGGATGAACAAGAGATGGACTCAATCATTGATGAATCCTTATCTACCATAGAACCCTCTCCCATTGGACTTGACATAGAGATTAAAGAAGAAGAAGCACAACCTCCCATGCCCTTGGAAAGCAGTGAAGAGGAGATTAAATTGGAAGAAAGCTACCAAGAGGAAGAGGTTGAAATTGAAGAAGCTTACAAGGAGGTGGAAGAATTCAAAGTGGGTAAAATTCTTATCCTTGACCTTTACTTTCCCACTTAAATATGGTTTACTTGAGACAGATGGTCAGCTTAGAGCTCTTTGTGGCTTTAAGAGTAAGAGGGAGATGGTTAGTAGTTGGCAACACAATCCTAGGTTCGTTGTGGTTGGGAGCTCAAAGTCTAAATGCAAGGGTTGGTGTAGAGCTCGAATGAATGGGTCTAGGAAGCTGTTTGGATGCCTTAGTGAGAATTCGGATTGCTTACCACCCGGATGGAATCATCATGTTCTACTTGAAGACGGGTGCAGAAACAAGATTTGGGATCCAGGCATACATGAGGATCAAATTTGGGAGCTCAAAGCTTGTGAAGAACTCCATCAAAGCTTGAGGAATTCACTTGGTATTGATAGAGCTTATTGGAGGTCCAAGCATTAGTGGAAGTTTCAAGACGAGTTCAAGCACAAGCCACCATGAAAAGGAGCTCACCAAATGTCCAACTTAAGGACTTTAACTAAAAGTGCTAGGTGGGAGACAACCCACCATGGTATAGTCTTTCCTTTTTGTTCTTAGTTTTATTTTATTTTATTGTTATTAGTGTTCATTCATAATTTCTGCATAGTCATCTGCATTCTACATTTTGCATTCTGCATACTGCATAAAAAAAAAGCACGCGACGCAAGCATCGCTGACGCGTCCGCGTCATTAGTACATTCGAAACAAGGAAGAAAAGAAGCAGAGAGTCACGCGAGAGCGTGGCTGGAGGTGTGCCTTAGGCACAAAGATGCCCACGTGAACGCGTCCCTGACGCGTCCGCGTCACTTGAAAAACCAGCCCTCCACGCGTGCACATCACCCACGCACATGCGTGACCCTGCAAAATCGACGTAAAGAGGTGTATGGCAGAGTTATGATGGAGTGGGGCTGGAACTGTGCTGGAAGCACAAGCCCTATCACGTGTACGCGTCACCCACGCGAACGCGTCACTTGAAAACAGCACCAACCACGCGAACGTGTGCTCCACGCGTCCGCATCACATGTGACGCACAGTTTATCCAGATCAGCGCCACTTTTCTTATCTTTTCTTCTCCAATCCTACTTATCTTTCTATTATCATTCTTTCTTCTTTCTCCTATCTTTTCTTATTCTTTCTTCCTCCTTTCTTATTTTCTTTTTCTTCGTTTATTTAACTTCTCATCCTTCTTCACTTTCATTCTATTTTACTTAATTTATTTGCATGCTTTTATTCATTGTATTTTAATTTTGTGCAAATTTTTATTTTCTTTTCTAAATTTATTATTTTTTCATTGGTGTTAAATTTTCTTCTTCAACTGTTGCATCTTTTCTTGAATTATTCTGGTGCTTCATGACTTGTTTTATTCTGATTGGGTATTATTCTTCATAAGTCAATGCTACTCTTTTATGATACTTGCTTTCCATTTGCATTGACATGAACTTATACTATTTTGCATTACCTACTATCTCTCCCCTATTATTGCACTTTTTGCACTATTGATATGCCATTTGCTTCTACTATTTTCTCACTTGCATGTTGTAGCTACCATGTAATTGAGACCCTCATCATTTGGCATTAACCCAACTATATTTTATTTGTTTTCTATCTTTGTTTTTGGGTTACTTTTTTTCTTTTTCCTTTTCTTTCAGGATGGCCACCGAGGAAGGGAAACAGAAAACTTCTATATGGGACGACAAACAAGTCCACCTGCACAATCTTTGGAGAAAAGCATCAGTTGATGCAACCCGTCCACTTGCACATCTTAGCATGCACCGAGGACGGTGTAATCTTTAAGTGTAGGGAGGTCGATACCGATCTCCATGGGTTAGTTATTTTCTTTTCAACACCAATATTTTATTTTCTTTGTTTGTTCATTGTTGCATTTGCATGTTTGATTGCATATTTGTTTGATTTTGTACATATTCTACCACTACTTGGTTGAAGTAACGAATTTCTTTTTCAAGAAACTTTTTATAGCATTTCACTAATTTAAATTAAAATTTTTATTGAACTTATTTGAAGAAATTTTAATTTGGAACATGGTTTTAGAGCTCGAACACACAAAACCAGTGAGATTTTGAGCCTATTTGATTGGTTGCATTTTATCAACCAATATTTTATTTTTGGTGTGTGTTTTTCTCTTTAAAATTGTGATCTTTGTCTTGCTTAATTCTATATTTCCATGGTTTGCTGTATGCATGCACTTATATGATTGAGGCCTTGTTTCACTAAGCTTACATACCCATATGGCCTTACTCTTTCATTATCCTTTGCAAACCAATGTTGAGCCTATTATACCCCTTTGTTCTTTACTTTAGCTCATCACTAACTCTAAGCGAAAAAAAATAATGTCCTTAATTTGAATCCTTGGTTAGCTTAGACTAGTGAGAGTGCTTATGATTTAAGTGTGTGGAAGTTGGATTTGGAAATATTTGGTTTGAGAATTGAGTATGTTAGAATTTTTTGAAAATGTGAAAGAATGTTGAGAATATGTTCATGCATTCAATACATTAATCATATGCCTTTCATATGCCTTGAGAAAAGCAAAAGAAAGAAAAATTATGAAAAAAAAGAAAAATTATGAAAAAAAAGAAAAATATAGGAGAAAAAGAAAAGAAAAAGAGCAAATAACAAAAAGGGAACAAAATGCCCCAAAGTAAATGTTGGTAGCAATGCATATGAGTTGTACTTGAAATTAGAATGCATGAATATGTGGAAAACATGGTTAATGGATAGTTAGACGTGGTATTATGATTACATGGATTGTCTAAAGTTAGGTGGAAAGTTTAAGTTAATTAAGGATTCAGATTTTAGTCCACTTGGCCAAATACAATCCAACCTTGACCCTAACCCCATTACAACCCTTAAAAGACCTCTTGATATGTGTATCTGTGCATTAATTCTTTGTTGATTGGTAGAAGAAGAGCAAGCCTTAGAAAGCAAGTTTAGTAGAGAATTGAGAGAATCAAACCTTAAACACTTGAGTGATTAGAGTATATACACTTTCGATGAGGGTTCGATGCTCGATTCTTTGTTCCTGGCTTTCATAAGCTATTTTCTTCTGCAAGTTTACTTATAATTTATTTTATGATTTGAATTAGTGAGATCCAGTGCATATTTATTCTTGGAGAATTTACTTACTTTTAAACAAAGTAGGTAAAAGAATTTTGCATATTGCTGCATTCATACAGATAGGTTGCATTTCATACATTCTACCATTCCTCTTCACTCTTAAAGATTCTCTTGAGTTTAGCATGAGAACATGCTATTGTTTAAGTGTGGAGAGAGAAAACTGGGTCAAAAATAGCCTAGAAATCACCCTCATCGATTTCTGGTACGTACAGGTCGCTGCAAAATCACGCGGGAGCGTCGTCCACGCGTTCGCGCGGATTGCATTTTTTCCAGGTCACGTGTCCGTGTGATTCACGCGTGTGCATCATCTATCTTCGGGGCAGTAATGGCAAATTACATATCTTTGTGAAGCCCCGGATGTTAACTTTCCAACGCAACTGGAACCGCATCATTTGGACCTTTGTAGCTCAAGTTATGATCGATTTAGTACCAAGAGGTCAGGCTGGACAGCTTTAGCAGTTCCTTCAGTTTCTTGTATTCCTTCCACTTTTGCATGCTTCCTTTCCATCCTCTAAGCCATTCCTGTCCTATAAATCCTGAAATCACTTAACACACATATCAAGGCATCGAATGGTATAAAGGGAGAATTAATATTTGGTAATTTAAAGGCTTGGGAAGCAAGTTTCCAATTATAGAACAAAATCAAGAAGGAAATTGTAAAACCATGCATTTTGTATGGATAAGTGTATGAAAGATTGATAAAATCCACTCAATTGAGCACAAGATAAACCGTAAAATAGTGGTTTATCACTAAGCTAACCAAGGATTCAAATTAAGGACATTATTATTTTTCGCTTAGAGTTAGTGATGAGCTAAAGTAAAGAACAAAGGGGTATAATAGGCTCAAAATTGGTTTGCAAGGGATAATGAAAGGGTAAGGCCATATGGGTATGTAAGCTCAGTGAAACAAAGGCCTCAATCATATAAGTGCATGCATACATCAAACAATAGAAATATAGAATCAAGCAAGACAAAGATCACAATTTTAGAGAGAACAACACACACCAAAAATAAAATATTGGTTGATAAAATGCAACCAATTAAAATAAGCTCAAAAATCTCACAGGTTTTGTGTGTTCGAGCTCTAAACCATGTTCCAATATAATATTTCTTCAAACAAGTTTATCAAAAATTTTAAATCAAATTAGTGAAATGTTATAAAAAGTTTCTTGAAAAAGAAAATATTACTTTAATCAAGTGGTGGTAAAATATGCACAAAAATCAAACAAACATGCAAATGCAACAACTCATTTAACAAAGAAAATTTAAACATTGGTGTTGAGAAGGAAATAACTAACCCATGGAGATCGGTATCGACCTCCTCACACTTAAAGATTGCACCGTCCTCGGTGCATGCTGAGATGTGCAGGTGGACGGGCTGCTACAACTGATGCTTTTCTATAGAGATTATGCAGATGGACTTGTCTGTTGCCCCATATAGAAGTTTCTCTTTCCCTTTCTCGGTGGCCAGCCTGAAAGAAGAGGAAAAAGAAGAAAAAGTAACCCAGAAATAAACATAAGAAAATAAATAAAGTCTGAGTGGGTTAATGCCAAATAATGAGGGTCTCAATTACATGGTAGCTACAACATACAAGTGAGAAAATAATAGAAGCACATGGCATACCAGTGGTTCAAAAGTTGCAACAATGGGGGAGAGAGTGTGGGTAATGCAAGATAGTGTAAGTTCATGTCAATGCAAGATGATATAAGTATCATGAAGGAGTAGCATTGACTTATGAAGAATAATACCCAGTCAGAGTAAAACAAGTGATGAAGCACCAGAATAATTCAAGAAAAGATGCAACAGTTGAAGAAGAAAGTTTAACACCAATGGAAAAATAATAAATTTAGAAAAGAAAATAAAAATATGCACAAAATTAAAATGCAATGAATGAAAGTATGCAAATAAATTAAATAAAATAGAATGGAAGTGAAGAAGGATGAGAGGTTAAAAAGACGAAGAAGAAGAAAGAAGTAGAAAGGAGGGAAGAAAGAAGTAAGAATTTAGAAACGGGGCGCGACGCGTACGCGTGCATCACGTGTACGCGTGGACACTGAGTTGGCCGTTCGACGTGTAAGCATCGCCTACGCGTACGCGTGGGTGGTCTGAAAGTGAAATGACGAGCACGCGTCAGGGACGTGTACGCGTGGGTGATTTTGTGCCTCTAGCACAATACCAGCCACAGACCAGCATAACTCTCTGTTTAACACGCTTTTACACCGATTTTTCATGCCCACGCGTACGCGTCATTGATGCTTATGCGTGGGTTGAACTTTTTGCAGGAGACGCGTACGCGTGAGGTACGCGTACGCGTGGGGTGGCCTGTGCGCCACGCACCCCTCCCGCGCGTCTCTCGCGTAACTTTCTGTAAGGTTTAGCGTCGCATGTGACGCGTGCGCGTGGTTCACGCGCACGCGTGGGATGCGCTTTTATATATATATATGCAGAATGCAGATGATGATGCAGAATTTACGAATTAACACTGATAAAATTAAAATAAAATAAAATTAAGAATAAAAAGAGACGATTATACCATGGTGGGTTGTCTCCCACCTAGCACTTTTAGTTAAAGTCCTTAAGTTGGACATTTGGTGAGCTCCTTGTCATGGTGGCTTGTGCTTGAACTCGTCTTGAAACTTCCACCAATGCTTGGACTTCCAATAAGCTCTATCAATACCAGGTAAATTCTTCAAGCTTTGATGGAGTTCTTCACAAGCTCTGAGCTCCCAAAATCGATCCGCATATATTTCCGGATCCCAAATCTTGATTCTACACCCGTCTTCAAGTGGATCATCATGATTCCATCCGGGTGGTAAGCAATCCGAATTCTCACTAAGGCATCCAAACAGCTTCCTAGACCCATTCATTCGAGCTCTACACCAACCCTTGCATTTAGACTTTGAGCTCCTAACCACAACGAACCTAGGATTGTGTTGCCAACCACTAACCATCTCCCTCTTACTCTTAAAGCCACAAAGAGCTCTAAGCTGACCATCTATCTCAAGTAAACCATATTCAAATGGGAAAGTATAGGTCAAGGAAAAGAATTTTACCCACTTGAATATTGTATTGGATGGTAATGACTTTGGGGGAGAGATCTCAAACAGCTTTGGCAAGGTGATTTCAAGCTCCATTCCCTTGTGCTTTTCCTTGACAACTACCACCTCTTTGCGAGCTTCTTCAGTTTCAACCTCTTCCTCTTGGTAGCTTTCTTCCAATTCAAACTCTTTTTCATGACTTACCAGGGCATGGGAGGTTGTGCTTCTTTCTCTTTAATCTCCATCTCTTGATCAACTTCTGCAAAGTCTTCAACCATGATCTACCTTGGAAGTTGTACACCCTCCTCAACATCAACATCAAATACCTTGGAAGGAGGCTCTAGGACTGGACTTTCCAATAGAGGTTCAGCATCTCCTAAGTCTTCAACCACTTCTTCCTTTTCAATAATTGCTGCCTTGTCCAGTGGTTTTAGTATAAGATCGTCCTCCTCTTTGATGATTTCCTTTCTATGACAACTCTTTTCAACTATTATTTCATCTTCAAGGGTCTCTCCTACCGCTACCCTTAGGGCCTCCTCTAGCTTCTTATGAAGTATGGATTCGCGAAGATGATTCCTTCTTTCTTGTTCCATATCAATAGCATAATTGGGATCATCTTGCTCTTGGATTGGTGGATGTGGGTGCTCTTCCATGGAGGATGGTGATGGGATGGAAAGATCATTATGTGGTTAAAAAAGAAGCGCACTAGAGATTGAGGGTTGAATATTGGAGGTAGAGGGTTGGTTCATGCGGGATATAAGATTTTGGAGTGTAGAAGTGAGACCAATGATGTTAGAGATGAGTGTGTTGTTATCCAATGGAGGTTGGGATGGATAGGAGGGTTCATTTGTTGGGAGAGAGGGCTCATAATACGGAGGTGGTTCTTCTTGATAAGGATATGGAGATGGTGAATATTGAGGTGGTGGTTCTGGGTGTGGTTCATATGGTAGTTGGTGTGGTGGATAAGGATTAGGGTCATTTGGAGGTGAATAGTATAAAGTGGCTTGTGAGTATGGTGGTTCAGAGTTATATTGAGGAGGGGGTTCATAAGCATATGGTGGGGCTTGTTGGTAATCACAAGGGGTCCACCATATTCATCATCTTTGTACGCTCCCTGGAATGGCTCTTGACCATAGTAATTTGGTGGAGGTTGGTTGTCACGAAGAGGTCCACCATAACTATTGTCTTGGTATGCATCATAGAATGGTTGTTGGTTATAGCGCATTGGAGGGGGTTGTTGCTAAGAGGGTTGATCAAATCCTTCTGGCTCCTCCCATCTTTGATTCTTCCAACCTTGATGCCTATTTTCATTATAGTTTCCATTCCTTACAACAACATTGGAACTAAACTTGAAACTAGAGGGGTGAGAATTCATAGTAGCTAAAGAAAATAAAAATTAATAAAATTAATGAAAATAAACTCCTAAAACTAGAAACACTAACAAAGAAACGAAAAAGCAAATATTTACAATAACCAATAATAAGGCACACGTTTGCAATTCCCCAGCAACGGCGCCATTTTGACGAACGAACTTTTGTGTGGTCTAAAAATTCGCAAATATATATATTCTCGTTGTAAGTATAGTTCTAAACCCATAAAGAATCATTTCGTACAAAAATTTGTTTGTCACAAGTAACAAACCCCTAATAAAATTGATAACCGAAGTATTTAGACCTCGGGTCGTCTCTCAAGGAATCGCAGGGAGGTGTGTTTATTATTGGTTATGAAATTGTATCTTTTTTTGGGGTTTTTGAAATAGGGAACAAGGAAATAAATTCACAAGGAAGTAAATTAATAACTAGAAAAACTCTTGGTAAGGTATGAGAACTGGAAATCCCATCCTAGTTATCCTTATCAGGTGTGATGAGAATTATTATTGCTCCCGCTTAGCTAACCCTTACTAAATAAAGGAAAGTCAAGTGGACTAATCAATTTGATTCCTCAAGTCCTAGTCAACTCCTGTGGAAAGACTAGCTTTAGAGGGATCCAAATCAATCAGCAATTTCTAATTTTCAATCAACAGTTGAGTTTGAGAACTCAAGTATCACCAATTACTCAACCAAAGCCAAAAGGGAAAAAAATCTAAATTATTTATATCATAAATAGAAGAAAGCAATCATAAATATGAAATACCTCAAATTGCATTAAATAAAGAAATCAAATTAAACATAGGAATTCATAAACCAATTTGGCAACATCAAGTAATCAACTAAAGTAATAGAATAATTAAAAGTAGAAGAGAAACTAAATTAAAGAAACATAGAACCTAGAATTGAGAAGAAAACAATCCTAAAGCTAAGAGAAATCCTAAATCCTAAAACCTAAGAGAGAGAAGAGAGCCTCTCTCTCTAGAAAACTACATCTAAAACCTAAATTTGTGAATTATGAATGTTGTGTTTATGAATGAATGGATTCTCCCACTTTATAGCTTCTAATCTGTGTTTTCTAGGCCGAAAGCTGGGTCAAAAACATCCCAAAAATTTCCCCCAGCGATTTCTGATACGTCCAACACGCGGCAAAGTCACGCGTGAGCATCATCCATGTGTGAGCGTGGATTAGATTTTTGCCAAATCACGCATGTGCGTCGCCTATCTTTAAGGAAGCTATGACAAATTATATATCGTTGCGAAGATCCGGATGTTAGCTTTCCAATGCAACTGAAACCCGCCTCATTTGGACTTTTGTAGCTCAAGTTATGACCATTTGAGTGCGAAGAGGTCAGGCTGGACAGCTTTAGCAATTCCTTCAGCTTCTTGTATTCCTTCCACTTTTGCATGCTTCCTTTCCATCCTCTGAGCCATTCCTGCCCTGTAATCCCTGAAATCACTTAACGCACATATCACGGCATCTAATGGTAATAAGAGAGGATTAATATTAGCAAATATAAGGCTAAAGAAGCATGTTTTCAATCATAGCACAAAATTAGGAAGGAAAACGTAAAACATGCGAATTATATGAATAAGTGTGAGAATAATGTATAAAATCCACTAGATTAAGCACAGGATAAACCTAAAAATGGGGTTTATCAGCCATCATATGGGGTCATATCAGGAGCTTTGAAGTCCTTTGGGACTTTAGCTTTCATGATCTCTTTGGTGAATGGGTCTTGATCTTTGTGGGAGTTATCTTCATGGTTGGAATGAGAAGTTTTGGTTTTGAGATCTGCTTCGAGCTTTGTGAGCTTGTCCTCTAGCTCTCGGCGACGTCTCGCTTCTCTTCGGAGGTCGCTTTCATCCTCCTGTTGATGTTCAGCCTCCTGTTCGAGCTGTTTGAGACGATTCTGTTGTTTTCGGATAGCTTCCAAGATTTCTGTGTTTGAGGGTTGTTTATCCCCCTTATTTTGAGGTGCATCTTTTGATGTGGCCTCTGTATTTTTAAGCGGGGTTCTTTCTTCCAAACCGGAGTTGTGATCGTTGTCAAGGTTGTTTGCCATGATGATGGGATGACTTCCAGGTTCCCCAGCAACGGCGCCAATATTTCGAGGGTTACCTGAAACTGAAGGTCGATCTCAGATGAGATCTGCTGTGGTGGTCAAAGCTATCGTGTCCGACTTGTTGGATCTGGTGGTACTGCTGATCCTTGATCACCAGAGGGTGGTGGTACCTGCAAGAGACTCCGATGCTTAAGTTAGCATGGGCTTTAAGCAGGTTTTTGTGTAGAATCAGAGTATGAGTTATACCTGGGTGCTCTAGTGTATTTATAGTAGTGGGGAGTGATCTTCCTTGAGATAAGTTAGTTATCTTATCTTATCTTTGAGTGAAGTCATCTTATCTTTAAGGGGAACCGCCTTTATTTTTCTAGGCTTTGGCTGCCTTTAGATTGGGCTGTGTCCCTTCGTTTGGGCCTACTTGGGCCTCTGAGGCGTTTGTCCGAGCTCTTTATAAAGAGGTCGGTAATGGACCAACCTTTCAAGAGATCGGTAATGGACCAACCTTTCAAGAGGTCGGTAATAGACCAACCTTTCAAGAGGTCGGTCATTCTGATCTTCGTCCAACCTGGATCGCATAGCTCAACCCAGGGTATGAACAGTTAGGGACTTAAATAGGACGAAAACGTTGGGGATAAAAATGATACATAGAAATAAATTTTAATTTTATCATTTAATAATATCAAATTTTTACTATACATAGTATTCAGTTATTTTTTAATCACATCTAAGTAAATTACACTTAAGCATATTACTTTCATTTTAAATAAATTATTCTTTTTTATAATTTTACTCTTAAAGATTTTTAATTATCATGAAATGTTTGTAGAATGACTAGTATATAAACTTGAAGAAAATAAAAAAATAATATATATATATATACAATAAAATAAAAATTATACCTTTTGTCTCTAATGTATCAAAATTCTTTAAAATTATAAGAAAATAAATTTATTTAAAACGAAAGTAATGTGATTAACTGTAATTTATTTAGATGTAATTAAAAATAACTGAATACTATGTACAGTGAAAAATTAATATTATTGAAAGATAAAATTAAATTAAAATTTATTTTTATGTATCGTTTTTGTCCCTAACGTTTTCGTTCTATTTAAGTCTCTAACGCTTCAAAATCGTCTCAATTTTGTCTCACCGTTAATTTTGTTAACAGATCCCTAATGGCAGGACAACATTGAGTCAATTTTGAAACGTTAGGGACTTAAATAGGATGATTGAAACGTTAGGGACAACTTTGGGACTTACCCCAAACGTTGGGGACAAAAACGATACTTTACTCTTTATTAATTCACAGGACTCAGCAGGGCTCCTCCCCTCAACCTAGGAGGTTTAGAAACTCATATTGACAGTAAAATACAATGGTGAAAACGAAAATATGGCAGACCTCCCTTTGTGAGAGGTGTAAAAGTTCCTTAAATACTAGGTTAATGACTAAGGATTACACAAAAAGGGTAAAACAATCTATTTAGTGCTAAAATCCACTTCTGGGGCCCATTTGGTGAGTGTTTAGGCTGAGTTTTGATGAGATCCACGTGCTATGAGGCTCCTTTGACAAGTGATGCCAAAAAAGTGATGAAAGTGATGCCAAAAAGCGTATAAAATATCCGCTCATCAGTCCATAAAGGACAAGTATCTGTAGCCTGATACTGAGTCGACCAAAGTGTCTATGCTAAGGAGTGGATAAGGGTCCTTAGGGCAGGCTTTATTGAGGTCGGTGTAATCGACGCACATTCTCCATTTTTTGTTTTGCTTTTTCACCAACACAACATTGGCTAGCCAAAGCGGATATTTCACTTCTCTTATAAATCTTGCTTCTAGCAGGGCCTGCACTTGCTCCTCTACGACCTGTGATCATTTTGGTCGGAGCTTTCTTCGCTTCTACTGAACAGGTTGGGAACCTAGGTATATAGCAAGCCTATGGCACATTAGGTCGGGATCAATACCAGGCATGCAGAGGCTTTCCAGGCGAAGAGATCGGAGTTTTTCCTTAGCAGTTCAACGAGTTGTTTCTTTAGGCTTTCCTCCAGGTTTTCCCATATGCTCGTTGTCTTGTCGTGGTGGTCTCCAATTTGTATCTCTTCTATTTTGCCTTCTGGTTAAGGTCGTAGTTCTTCTCGAACTCGGACTCCACCTAACTCGATTTTATTTACTTCTTTACGTTCCGAGCTGCCTTTCAAACTAAGGCTCTCGTTATAGCATTTTCTTGCTAATTTTTGGTCTCCTTTGATAGTGGCAATGGCTTCAACTATAGGAAATTTTATGCAAAGATGTGGGGTGGAGACGACAGCTTCAATTTGATTTAAAGTCATCCGACCTATTAGGGCATTGTAGGCTGAACTTACATTGACTACAATGTAGTCAACACTTAGTGTCCTTGTCCTGGCACCTTTTCCAAAGGTGGTGTACAATGATATGTAACCCAGAGGTCAGATTGGGGTGTCTCCCAGTCTAAAAAGGTTATCTGGGTATTCCTTTAGATCCTTTTCCTCTAACCCGAGCTTGTCAAAGACGAGTTTGAACAAAATATCCGCCGAGTTGCCTTAATCTACCAAGGTTCGGTGGAGGTTAGCATTTGCTAGGATTGTAGTTATCACCACTGGGCCGTCGTTCCCTGGTACTATTCCTTGAGCATCCTCTTTAGTGAAGGAGATAGTGGGTAAGTCGGATGATTGACTGTCCTCCTTGACTTAATATACTTCTTGGAGGTGCCTTTTTCATGAGGATTTTGATATTCCTCCTCCTGCAAATCCACCATTAATCGTGTATAGGTCGTTCGGGGGTGTGAGGAGGGCGTTCTGGTCGTCCTTCTTCTTCATCCCTTCTTCTCTTCCTCGAGTCGTCCGACCTGTCTACTAGGTATCTATCAACTTGGCCTTCTCTGGGAAACTTTTCAATAACATTCTTTATGTCATAACATTCATTAGCGGAATGCCCGTACAGCTTGTGGTACTCATAATATTCAGTCCGACTTCCAACTTTCTTATGCTTAATCGGACAAGGAGGTGGGAATTTCTCTGTGTGGCATATTTCGCGGTAAACATCAACCAGGGAAACTCTTAGGGGGGGTGTAGTTGTGATACTTTCAAGGCTTTTCTACATTTTGCTCCTCTTTTTTCTTGGGTTTCCTTTCTTTGTTCCGAGTTTGATAGTAGGGCAAGTTAGATCATGAAGGAGGTTCCTGAGTCGAGAGTTTTCCTTTATGTTGATGCATTTTTCTACCCTTTGTTGAACTTTGTTCAAAGAAGTCGGATATCTCTTAGATATTGACTGAGAAAATAGTCCTTCTCTAAGGTCATTGACCAGACCCATGATTATAGCTTCGGTTGGTAAACTTTGAATTTTCAAGCAAGCTTTGTTGAACATTTCCATATAGTTATCAAGGGTTTCTCCGACCTCTTTCACCCACTGACAAATGGCGGACCACGAACGTAGACATGGCTACACAGCATCTGAGTCTGAGCCAGAAGATCAGCCTAAAAACTAAGCCCTCTTGCTTCCGCCTCCACTACCACATCATGTCCCCCACGGGGAAGGGACTTCAAAAAATCCTCAAACAAGGAGGATCCAATCTGAGGTCCACCATCCTGAGGCTGAGGACCAACCTCATACGACTGAGATCCTGTATTTTGTTCATGTTCAAGGAGATCGACTACAACAGCTCGAACACGAGGCTGAATGACAACGGGAAGCAGAACAAGAGTTGCAAAAAGAAGTGAGGCAACGAAAGGAGTTAGAAGGCAAGCTACGAAAACTCCAAGCTGATATACAAAAGAAGAACAATCGGGCGAAGCGTGAAGAAAGTCCCTTGGGAGGACACGATCCGTTCACAGAAGAGATCATGAAGGCTAAAGTTCCTAGGAACTTCAAATCGCCCGACATGGATATCTATGACGGAACATCCGACCCGAGCCACCATCTCAGTAACTTCAGAAGCAGAACATACTTGGTCGACGCCACTCGTTGCAGAACCTTTCCGACTACTTTAACCAAGGCTGCAATGAAATGGTTTAATAGTCTGTCCCCCAGGTCGGTCACTAGCTTTGATAACCTGGCAAGAAGATTTTTTACCAGATTCTTGATAAACCACTATTTTATGGCTTATCTTGTGCTAATTTGAGTAGTTTTTATCAGCTCTTTACTCACTTACTCACTTATCCAGCGATTTCTGGGCTGTTTTCGACCCAGTTTTCGGCCCAGAAAACACAGATTAGAGGCTATAAAGCGGGGGAATCCATTCATTCATGAATCATTAACTCATATTCACATAATTATAGGTTTTAGATGTAGTTTTCTAGAGAGAGGCTCTCTCCTCTCTCTTAGGTTTTAGGATTAGGATGTCTTCTTCTCAATTTCCAGGTTCAATGTTCTTTTAATTTAAGATTCTTATATTCTGCATTTATTCCATAATATTTTTCCATTTAAATCTATTATTTGTTTAATTGTTTTCAATTGAATTTTAATTACCATGTTCTCTTTTTACTTCTTTTATGATTTATGAAAATGGCATTCATATTAACTGAGTAGACTCCCAACTTGATTTTGGAGTTGATTATTATTTGGAGACCCTTGAGTTGGAATACTCAAGAATTAATTGGTAATTGGAAGTTGTTGGCTAGCACTCTAGTTACTACGCTAATCCTTCCCAAGGGAGAGGATTAGGACTTGTGAACAGAAGTTGGCTCCCAACTTAATTTTCCTTTATTTAGTAAAGGATAACCAAGTAGAAACAACAACCTATTATTGTTAATCTTGAGAAATCCAACAAGGATAGAACTTCCGATTAATCTTCTCCGGGTCAAGGCTTTTAATTTAATTACATAAAATCTCTTATTTATTTTTATTGCTTTAATTATATCTGTGCCCATTGCCCAAACTCCAAAACCCCCAATTTACAAGACTCATAACCAATAATAGGAACACCTCCCTGCAATTCCTTGAGAGACGACCCGAGGTTTAAATACTTCGGTTATCAATTTATTTAGGGATTTGTTACTTGTAACAACCAAACTTTTGTAAGAAAGGAATTCTTGTCGGTCTAGAAGCTATACTTACAACGCGATTATATTTCTATTTAATTCTTTACCAGCAGAATCCGTTCTTCATAATGGCACCGTTGCTGGGGAATTGCAAACGTATGCCTTATTATTGGTTATTGTAAATATTTTATTTTGCTTGTTTATTTGTTTTTGTTTTTATTTTTAATTTTTATTAGCTACTATGAGTTCTCACCCCCGTCGCTTTGAGTTTGGTTCTAATGTTGTTGAAAGGAATGGAAGCTATTACAGGAACATGCATCAAGGTCGAAACAATCAAAGATTGAAGGAGCCACAAGGATCTAATCAACCCTTTAGGCAACAACACCCCCCAGATACCATGAACCACGACCATTCCACAATGCATGCCAAAATAATAGTTATGGTGGATCTTTCCGTGATAACCAACCCCTACCAAATTACTATGGTCAAGAGCCATTCCAGGGAGCGTACCAAGATGATGAATATGGTGGACCCCCTTAACAACAAGTCTCACCATATGCTTATGAACCACCTCCCCAACACAACTATGAACCACCATACTCACAAGCCCCCTACTACCAAACACCATCACATGGTTCTAACCCTTATCCACCATATCAACCACCCTATGAGCCATACATAGATCCACCCCAATTCCAACCCTGTTACTCCCAAGGACCACCACCTCCATATACACTACATCCATATCCATCAATCCAAGAGCCTTATGATCCTACTTATGATATCCGAGCAGAACAAGAGTCAAGGGATCGTCTCAAGGAAACGATGGATCAATTTCAAGCAACCCTGCATTAGTTGGACCGAGCGGTAAACCGAATAGCACCCGAAGCTTTCATGGCTAAAGAATCTCAACTTGAGAACAAGGAATTAACGTGTGATGTGCAACAAGTGGAAAAGAGGGAGAGTGATGAACCACCCTCTATTCATGAACCTTTCCTCCCAAATAATGAGCCCTCACATCCACCTCAACCTTCAATGCATGATACTATTGATGTTCTTCTTCAAGGGCAAAGAGAGATAAAATGGGGAGTACTAGAATTCATGACTGCCTTTACCGAGGTAATAAATCGATTAGCTTCCCAACATCTGAGCACTCAAAGTACTCCCATGGCTACATGTGGAGAATCAAAAGAAGAGCGTAGCATGAAAGAGACACTAGAAATTCCGGTGGGCAACGAGGAACATGGATTTGTTTTGGAACAAGTGGAGGATGCCATAATAGTTGTAGAGGAAGAAGTGGTTGAAGATTTAGGAGATGCTGAACCTCCATGGGAATCTAGAATTGTAGAGTACCCCTCCAATAAGATTGAAATTGATGTCAAGAAGGCCAGTGCACAACCTCCATGGCATATTCCTTATGAAGACTTGGATGGGATAGATCAAGAAGTAAGTTCCCTTGGTGATGAGAATCATGCATCAAGTCCTCCTAGTGATAAATCTACATCCGCAAACGAACCCCTTGAGTATGAAGACTCTTCTCTGATTGAGTCTGCAAATGATGTAGAAGTAGAAGCCCTTCAAAAAGGATGGATGGGAGTTGAGTACGCTTTGTCAAGAACGTTGGAGACTTCTCCACCTGGATTGCCGTCTACTCCTTCACTTGAGTGGGTAAAACTTATCTCTATTCGTCTTCCTATCCCACTTGAGTACGGTATTCTTGAAACGGACGGCCAACTCAGGAATCTTTGTGGCATTAAGCGTAAGAGAAAAATGTTTAGTGGTTGGAGTTGCAAATCAAGGCTCATCAAGGTTGATATTTCAAGTGTTAGATATAAGGACTCAACTGGTGATAATTTGGTTAGATCTAAAAGAAGAGTTTGGTACTCTGTAGAGAATCCAGACTGCTTGCCACCCGGTTGGAACAATGATGATCCACTTCAAGACGGGTGTAGATACAAGATTTGGGATCCGAGAATACATGAGGATCGATTTTGGGAGCTCAAAGCTTGTGAAGAACTCCATCAAAGCTTGAAGAATTTACCTGGTATTGATAGAGCTTATTGGAAGTCTAAGCATTGGTGGAAGTTTCAAGATGAGTTCAAGCACAAGCCTCCATGACAAGGAACTCAACAAATGTCCAACTTAAGGACTTTAACTAAAAGTGCTAGGTGGGAGACAACCCACCATGGTATAATCCTTCCTTTTATTCCTAGTTTATTTTATTTTAATTTTATTAGTGTCATTCATAATGTTTGCATTAGCATCTGCATACTGCATTCTGCATTTTGCATAAAAAAATGCACGCGACGCGTCCGCGTCATAGGTGCGTTATGAAGAAAAGAGAATTGAACAGAAAGTCACGCGAAAGCGTGGCTGGAGGCGTGCCTTAGGCACAAATATGCCCACGCGACCGCGTCGCTGACGCGTCCGCGCCATTCGCGAAATAGCCTCCCCACGCGTCCGCGTCACCCACGCGAACGCGTGGCCCTATAAAATCGACGTAAAAAGGTGTATGGCAGAGAGTTATGATGGAGCTGGGCAAGAATAATGCTGGAAGCACAAGCCCGATCATGCGAACGCATGCCCCACGCATCCGCGTCATTTTAAAAAAATGGCCATTCACGCGATCGCGTCAACCACGTGAACGCGTCACCCAGATTTTTGGCAAAATGCATTTAAAACAGAGAGTTGCGCGTACGCGAGGCTGCACTCGCGCCAATAGCACAAATCAGACCACGCAATCGCATCACCCACGCGTCCACGTCGCTAGCGTCGCACAACTTATCCAGATCAGCGCCAATTATCTTATCTTTTCTTTTCTAATCCTAATTTTTTCTATCTTTTCTTCTTTCTTCTTCTTCATCTCTTTAACTTCTCATCCTCATTCACTTTTATTCTATTTTACTTAATTTATTTGCATACTTTCATTCATTGCATTTTAATTTTGTGCATATTTTTATTTTCTTTTCTAAATTTATTATTTTACCATTGGTGTTAAATTTTCTTATTCAACTGTTACATCTTTTCTTGAATTATTTTGGTACTTAGTGACTTGCTTTACACTGTTGGGTAATACTTTATACTGTCTTTCATTACCTACTCTTCTCCTTTGTTGCAAATTTTTTGCAACATTGATATGCCATGCGCTTCTACTGTCTTCTCTCTTGCATGTTGTAGCTACCATGTAATTGAGACCCTCATTATTTGGCATTAACCCAACCATATTTTATTTATTTTCTTATATTTATTTTTGGGTTACTTTTTCTTCTTTTTCCTCTTCTTTCAGGCTAGCCACCGAGAAAGAGAAAGGGAAAGCTTCTAAATGGGGAGACAAACAAGTCCATCAGCACAATCTTTAGAGAAAAGTATTAGTTGGAGCAACCCGTCCACTTGCACATCTTAGCATGCACCGAGGACGGTGCAATCTTTAAGTGTGGGGAGGTCGATACCGATCTCCATGGGTTAGTTATTTTCTTCTCAACACCAATACTTTGTTTGTTAGTTCATTGTTGCATTTACATGTTTGATTGCATGTTTATTTGATTTTGTGCATATTTTACCACTTGGTTGAAGTAATATTTTCTTTTTCAAGAAATTTTTATAGTATTTCACTAATTTAAATTGAAAATTTTTTGTGTTAAACTTGTTTGAAGTTGTAAATTGGAACATGAATTATAGCTAAGAACACACAACCTGTGAGATTTTGAACTTATTTGTATGGTTACATTATTTAACCATAAATTTTTATTCTTGTGTGTTTCCTTCTCTATGATTGCAATCTTTGCTTTGTTCCATTCTATACGTCCACTATTTAGTGTATTTACATGCTTGCATATGACTGAGGCCATTAATCATTTTAGCTCACTTATCCTAAATAAGCCTACCCTTTAAATCACCCTTGTCAGCCACTTTGAGCCTTGAAAACCCCATTTATTCTATATTTTACCACATCACCAGCCTTAAACAGAAAAATAATTAAACACCCCAAATTGAATCTTTGGTTAGCTTAAGTTAGAGATTGTGTAACAACTAAGTGTGGGGAAACTGTGGGAACTTGGGTTGATGAAAGTGTATAGTGTTTCATTGACAAAATATTAGGAATTTAGGTACCTACTCATGTGAGACCAGAAAAATTAAAAAATCCATGTGCATTGATAAGTTATGTTTATTTTTCAAAAAAAAGAATACTCAATAAATAAATAAGGGGACAAAATTACCCCAATTCTAAGTTAAGTTAAGCTCCAAGATCAATGCATATGTGATAAAATTAAAGAAAAGTTGATACATGAGTATGGAATGTGAAAGTGGAAAATTTTAGGTAGCTAGGCATGAATTTAAAAGTATATAGAATATGTATAGGTGAAAGCTTAAATTAATTAAAGATTCAATTTATAGCTCACTTAGCCATATATATACCCTCACCTTTACCTTAGTCCCATTACAACCTTGAAAAAGACCTCATGATGTTTGCATTGGTACATTAAATACTTGTTGATTGGTTCGATGAAGAACAAAGTTTAGAAAGCATAATTAGAGAAGAGTAGAGTGATTAACCGTGGACACTTGAGCGATTAGAGTGCACATACACTACCAGTGAGGGTTCAATGCTTGATTCTATGTTTCCTGCTTTCATGAGCTATCTTCTTACAAGTTTACTTATCTTTTATTGTATAATTTAAATTAGTAAAATCTGATTTATGTTTGTCTTGAAAAGCTCATTTACTTTTAACCAAGTAGGTAGAAACATTTTGTATGTAGTTGCATTCATATAGATAGTTTGCATTTCGTGCATTCTACCATTCCTCTTCACCCCTTTATAGCTTCTCTTGAGCTTAGCATGAGGACATGCTATTGTTTAAGTGTGGGGAGGTTGATAAGCCACTATTTTATGGCTTATCTTGTGCTAATTTGAGTGGTTTTTATCAGTTCTTTACTCACTTATTCATATAAATTGCATGGTTTTATAATTTCCTCCCTGATTTTGTGCTATGATTGAAAACATGCTTCTTTGGGCTTTAAATTGCTAATTTTAATCCTCTCTTATTACCATTCGATGCCTTGATATGTGTGTTAAGTAATTTCAGGGATTACAAGGCAGGAATGGCTTAGAGGAGGGAAAGGAAGAATGCAAAAGTGGAAGGAATACAAGAGTTGAAGGAACTGCAAAGCTGTCAGCCTGACCCTCTCGTACTAAAACGGTCATAACTCGAGCTACAGAGGTCCAAATGAGGCGGTTTCAGTTGCGTTAGAAAGCTAACGTCCGGGACTTTCGATTTGATATATAATTTACTATAGTGGCCGTACATCTAGGCGATGCGAACGCTGCTCCACGCGGACACGTCGTAGTGACAAAAAACAGCGTGACAGATTTCTTCTCCAGCGATTTCTGGGCTGTTTTCGACCAAGTTTTCGGCCCAGAAAACACATATTAGAGGCTATAAAGAGGGGAAATCTATTCATTCATGAATCATTAACTCATATTCATATAATTTTAGGTTTTAGATATAGTTTTCTAGAGAGAGAGGCTCTCTCCTCTCTCTTAGGTTTTAGGATTAGGATTTCTTCTTCTCAATTTCCAGGTTCAATGTTCTTTTAATTTAAGATTCTTATATTCTGCATTTGTTCAATATTTTTCCATTTAAATCTATTATTTGTTTAATTGTTTCCAATTGAATTTTAATTACCATGTTCCCTTTTTACTTCTTTTATGATTTATGAAAATGGCATTCATATTAACTGAGTAGACTCCCAACTTGATTTTGGAGTTGATTATTATTTGGAGACCCTTGAGTTGGAATACTCAAGAATTAATTGGTAATTGGAAGTTGTTGGCTAGCACTCTAGTTACTACGCTAATCCTTCCCAAGGGAGAGGATTAGGACTTGTGAACAGAAGTTGGCTCCCAATTTAATTTTCCTTTATTTAGTAAAGGATAACCAAGTAGAAACAACAACCTATTACTGTTAATCTTGAGAAATCCAACAAGGATAGAACTTCCGATTAATCTTCTCTGGGTCGAGGCTTTTAATTTAATTACATAAAATCTCTTATTTATTTTTATTGCTTTAATTATATCTGTGCCCATTGCCCAAACTCCAAAATCCCCAATTTACAAGACTCATAACCAATAATAAGAACACCTCTCTGCAATTCCTTGAGAGACGACCCGAGGTTTAAATACTTCGGTTATCAATTTATTTAGGGGTTTGTTACTTGTGACAACCAAACTTTTGTAAGAAAGGAATTCTTGTCGGTCTAGAAGCTATACTTACAACGCGATTATATTTCTATTTAATTCTTTACCGGCAGAAATCCGTTCTTCAAAATGGCGCCGTTGCTAGGGAATTGCAAACATGTGCCTTATTATTGGTTATTGTAAATATTTTATTTTGCTTGTTTATTTGTTTTTGTTTTTATTTTTAATTTTTATTAGCTACTATGAGTTCTCATCCCCGTCGCTTTGAGTTTGGTTCTAATATTGTTGAAAGGAATGGAAGCTATAACAGGAACATGCATCAAGGTTGAAACAATCAAAGATGGAAGGAGCCACGAGGATCTAATTAACCCTTTAGGCAATAACACCCCCCAAGATACCATGGACCATGACCATTCCACAATGCATGCCACAAAAATAGTTATGGTGGACCTTTCCGTGACAACCAACCCCCACCAAATTACTATGGTCAAGAGCCATTCCAGGGAGCAAACCAAGATGATGAATATGGTGGACCCCCTTAACAACAAGTCTCACCATATGCTTATGAACCACCTCCCCAACACAACTCTGAACCACCATACTCACAAGCCCCCTACTACCAAACACCATCACATAATTCTAACCCTTATCCACCATATCAACCACCCTATGAGCTATATGAGCCATACATAGATCCACCCTAATTCCAACGCAGTTACTCCCAAGGACCACCACCTCCATATACACCATATCCATATCCATCAATCCAGGAGCCTTATGATCCTACTTATGATATCCGAGTAGAACAAGAGTCAAGGGATCGTGTCAAGGAAACGATGGATCAATTTCAAGCAACCCTGCGTCAGTTGGACCGAGCGGTAAACCGAATAGCACCCGAAGCTTTCATGGGTAAAGAATCTCAACTTGAGAACAAGGAATTAAAGTGTGTTGTGCAACAAGTGAAAAAGAGGGTGAGTGATAAACCACCCTCTATTCATGAACCTTTCCTCCCAAATAATGAGCCCTCACATCCACCTCAACCTTCAATGCATGATACTATTGATGTTCTTCTTCAAGGGCAAAGAGAGATGAAACGGAGAGTACTAGAATTCACGACTGCCTTTACCGAGGTAATAAATCGATTAGCTTCCCAACATCTGAGCACTCAAAGTACTCCCATAGCTACATGTGGAGAATAAAAAAAAGAGCGTCGCATGAAAGAGACACTAGAAATTCCGGTGGGCAACGAGGAACATGGCTTTGTTTTGGAACAAGTGGAGGAAGCCATAATAGTTGTAGAGGAAGAAGTGGTTGAAGATTTAGGAGATGCTGAACCTCCATGGGAATCTAGAATTGTAGAGTACCCCTCCAATAAGATTGAAATTGATGTCAAGAAGGCCAGTGCACAACCTCCATGGCATATTCCTTATGAAGACTTGGATGGGATAGATCAAGAAGTAAGTTCCCTTGGTGATGAGAATCATGCATCAAGTCCTCCTAGTGATAAATCAACATCCGCAAACGAACCCCTTTTAAAACCAACCAAGACCCAGCCATTCAACATCAAGTATTTTCCGAATTCCTTCAATTCTCAAGCCACCAATTCTTCCACAATTAACCAAATCTCAATTTAATAAATTCAATTCATACTCAAAATTCCATATCTCAATTTTCAAATAAATATTAAATTTTATCGGTCACTATATATATATATACACACATATCAATATCGTACACCAAATCATGCTCACCAACAAGAGCCTTAACCTTACCAACAATTAAGCATATCAATACATATCACTTACAACTTTATATACTTTAACAATAATTAGCACCACTCTTGTAACCACCCTACCCCATGAGGCTTGTGATTTTTGATTCTTTACAGTATTTGCTGACATGCATAGGTTCATATATATATATAACGAATTAGAATTAGAACACATAGCGCAAAACTTTTCTTTTAGTACTTCCAAGCGACGAACCTTTTTCCGATTCAATTATTCTATGGAATAAGTACTCCAGAAGATTTTAATAATCTTCTTGGTTGTTATTAAAGAGAACTAATAAATGAATCATTGAACCATATTAGTTAGATAATCCAAACCCTTGAACCAGTTTGGTTTCCCTTTTCCCGGTTCAACCAAACCATGCTTCCCTTAAATAAATTAGAACTAAAGAAACTCTGATTAAACTCATCTTCTCTTCTCCTTTCACAACCAAACATGTTTTCAAAGGAAACCATGGTTACCTCTTCATGTAATCACTGTGATGTGGTGTTGCAAGAGGAGGAGGCCACGAAGCCTTGCCACACCAGATCACCTCTTCCCACCTTCTGTAGATATATATAGATGAGCCAAGTCTCTTAATTTTGCTGGAAACCACACGAAGAGAAGAAAGGAAGCAAGAGTGGTGACCAAGAAGAAGGAAGAGGAAGACCTAGTAGAAATCATCATCATCTGCGTGTGTCACCACCAAGAAGAAAGAAAAGGGCCATCAAGGGAGCTGCTACCCGAAGCCAACGAAGGAACCCTACCTCTTTCCCTTCCTGGTTTTCTTTGTGTTCTTCTTGTTGGGTAAGAATCAGTAACTCTGTGTTCTGTTGCTTTTCCCTAAATTAAAGATTCTACCCTTATTGAGCTTCAATTATTTTAATTGGTGACCAAACCAATCAAATTCAGCCCATTACAAGAGTAAAAACTCTTTTCTTGCTCCATATGCAACTCGGCCAATTAGCCCTGTGAATTGACAAATCTTTTCAATTATGTTTGTTAGGGTTTTCTGATTTAATATAGCAAAGGACCGACTTTGGTTTGTGAAATTCTCAAGGAGGGGTAAGGGATAGTATATATAGAATATCTTGTTTGCAGCTGTGTGTACTGGTGATGATTGATGATTTATCATGTGTTTGATTGATGAGAAGTGTTTATTGATTTTCTGTTATGATAAAATGCAGAAAAGTGAATTAGAGTTATGAATGTGCGTTTGTAAAAAGGGGTAAATGAGTATAAACTCTTAGAGTTGTGCTGACCATGCTAGCAACTTTAGTTAGTCAAAAGAAAGGTAAAATTATGGTTTTAGATGAATTCTAGGCTTGAACATAAGATTTGGTATGTGAGGTTGTTGGAAATACATTCTGTAGAATTTCTGCAAAATTTGCATAATTGGCAGCAGAACGAACGACTTTCTGGGAGCATTCAAGATCTATTTTTTAGATGAAATTATTTTTACATAACCTTTTAGTGTGTCTTGAATATACCATAAAATTTTCAGAAAATTTGGCCAAGCGGTTTTGAAGATATGAATTTTTGAAGTTTAGTAGTTGCTGCAGAATTTTTTGGTTTTCTGGTTCTGCAGTAGCAAATTCCAGATGCTATAACTTTTGATTTAAATAGAATTTTGAGTTGATCTCAATAAGGTTTTAAATATTTATCAGTTTATTTTAATTGAGAATAAGTTTCATGTCCATATCTATTTTTTAGACTTAGATAAGTCATTTGGAAGATGGGTTGTTTGCTGGAAATTCTGAGCTTAGTTATGAAAATAGGGAACCACTTCCAATTGATAATTAATTACTCAAATGAAGTGATATGAACCTGAAACTTTTGGATTTTGAAACTTAGGGATGTTGACTGTAATTCTACCAAAATTTAAAAGCAACAGATTAGAATTGGAATTTAAAAAACACTACTGTTGTATGTTTTCAGAATTTTTGTAAATGCAGTAGCAGAATTCTAAATCTTATAAAAAAAATTCAATTCTAATCTAAGTTCAGCAAAACCTAACTTAAATTGAGAATTAGGATCTCTAGAGTTATATTACCAAGAAAAATAGGCCGTGCATAAGTATTCATAACATAAGAAGCTTTTAGATTAAACAAGTTTAGGAAATGAAAAGAAATGTAAGTTGCCCCTAGGAAGGGTTAAAGTTAAAGACAATGATATTGAGAGATGATAACAGGAAATCTTCCTCTCAACAAATTTCCTTCGGCAAGTATACCGAATTTGTCGTCAAGTAAAAACTTACAGTAGAGTGAGGTCAAATCCCATAGGGATTGATTGGTTGAGCAACTTTAATTAGAGAAATGTTCTAGTTGAACTAAACATAATTGGGTTGAGAATTGTAGAATTTAAATAGCAAAAACATAAATAGCAAGAAATATAAATGACGGAAAGGTAAATGACTGAACGTAAATTGCATAATGTAAATTGTAGAAAAGTAAATGGGAATGGGGGTGATAAATATCAAAATAAACAGCAAAATATAGAGAATGGAAAGATAAGAATGGGGAAGCTCATTGAGTTCAGGAGATGTTTCATTCTCCGAATCAAGTTCATTCTCATCTTTTCCTCAATCCATGCAACTCATTGATCTCTTGGCAATCTTAGGTGATTAAATCCCAATTTCTTGGCAATTCAATCTCTCTAAGCTTGAACAATTGCCCAATTTTTTGATCTAATTGCTCATGGGAAGAGATGAAGTGCGATCACTGATTATACCACATGTCTTTCTAGATCAAAGTATCGGGAGGATTATATGTCACTATATCCATCTAACTCCCAATCTAGTCCAACATGAGAAAGTATTTCTAGCATGATTTCCTCATTCCTCTTCCAAGGCTTCGAGGAAATCCAAGTATGAACAATTTCTCTTCCGAAACAATTGCTCAATTGGATGAAGATCGAAAGCTTTCAAGCAAATCAAGAGAATGAAAAGAAGAAGAATAACAAGAACTATGATTGATCCGTTGAATTACAACAGAGCTCCCTACCCCAATGAAGTGGGGTTTAGTTGATCATCGCTCTGGGAATGGAAAATGGTAATGTAAATTGTATTGAAAGTAAAACAGAGTTACAAAGTAAATTCTGGGTGTTTACAATCCTGGATCCCCCAGGTCCTAATCCCCCTTTCTAGTTCAAAACTACCTCTATATATACTACTTCTCTGATCCTCAGTTGAGTCTGCAAGTATCTAGATGTGGGCCTTTGAGCTCAGTTGAAGCAGTTAACAATCTCATTGGGCTTTGCTCAGCTTGCTGGAGGAGTTTGAGTTGGGCAGTATTCACGTTAGTCAGGCCGTTAGTGTTAATAACGTCATGTGCAATTCTTGGCTCGAAGACGTTAGTGACACCAACGTGGTCACTAACGTCCCATAGTCCCTTAGAATCACGTTAACCCAGCTGTTAGTGGCACTAACGTGGCCACTAACATAGCCTTTCCTACCCTTCAACCACGTTAATGGTGTTAACTTTACCATTAACGTCCAAAACTTTACTTCTCCCACGTTAATGGCTCATGTTAGTGGCATTAACGTGGGCTTCCTTGGCCTTCAATCAAGTTAACGGTGTTAACTTCACTATTAACGTCCCAAAACTCATTTCTTCCACGTTAATAGCTCACGTTAGTGGCATTAACGTGGCCACTAACATGGGCTTCCTTGGCCCTCGCTCATGTTAATGGTGTTAACTTCACCATTAACGTCCCAAAATTTCATTTCTTCCACGTTAATGGCTCACGTTAGTGGCATTAACGTGGCCACTAACGTGGGCTTCCTTGGCCTTCGCTCACGTTAATGGTGTTAACTTCACCATTAACGTCCCAAGCTCTCCCTTCTTCCATGTTAGCTCCCACATTAGTGGCACTAACGTGGCCACTAACGTGGCTCTTCTCTGCTTCTCCTAACTTGAAATCAATCAAACAGATTGTATCAAAGCCTTGCTCTAATCACAAGATAATGCATCATTCATTACATCATTCAATCCTTGCATTATTCTCATAAAAATGTTTAGAAATCATAATATTTGATTGAATCGACATATGAATGCATACTCAACCAAATACTTGCTTATTGCCTAAGAAAATGCATAAAACTAACTTAAAACATACTCAAAATGGCTTGTGAAACTAGCCAAGATGCCATGGCATCATAACACCAAACTTAAATCTTGCTTGTCCTCAAGCAAGTGATAGAACATAAGAAAATTGAATGAAAATACAAAGAGATATAAGTCCTTATTGAGAGAATTTAAAACCTTGGTTCATGGAGTTTCATGCATGACAACTTAGGTTCATATTCTTGCTGGTTCCTAGGCTATAATATGCTCTTAAATACTCACTCTATTGCCTTCTATGAGACTCTTATTCTTGATCCTTAACTTAGCTTTGTTTCTGTTCTCTTTTTTTTTCTTTAGAGCTTATTGCTTTCTTTAGCTAAGTGCTCTGTGTTGAGGAAACTTTTTATGATAAGCTTTCAGCCAACACTCCCGAACCAGTTGGTTCAAGGTGCTAGGTATTAAAACACCCCTGAGGACTTACTTACTCAAGCCTCTCCTCAGCACATACACACCACAGGCACATGGCTTGTTATTCATTCCTGAGACCTTGGTGCCCAACACCTCTTTGGGTTACTAAATATTTTGTGACAATGGTGCTCTTGATAGTGGACTTTCAGTTGATAATCCTGGGTTAGTTAACCCAAGTTATCAAGTGATGAAGCACTCCTCAGAACCTAATCATCCAAGCATATTCTTGTACAAAAATACCACAGACACATGTCTCAGGGTTCAAACTATTGGTGCTTAGCTTTATTGCTTGCTCTTTTCTTTCTTTTTCTTCCCAGGATCTTTTTATTCATCTAAGTCTCATAGAATGCATAAGAAGCTCATATTTCAAGAGATATTCTAACTTTCAACCTTATTGATGAATCAACTTAGCTAGCAAATACCATCACAAATACTAGGACTTTATTCTGCAACTTTGGACCTCTACTCTTCTTTTTTACAACATTTTCTTACATATACCATCACAAACACTAGGACTTTATTCTGCAACTTTGGACCTCTACTCTTCTTTTTTACAACATTTTCTTACATTTTCTTTTATTGAACTCAAGAACCAAGCATACAACTTAAGATGTGATGCAGTGGCCTAAGCATTTAAACTAGCAAGCTAAAACACATAAAGGAAACTAAATGATGCAACTGACTTAAAGACTGAAAGGGACATTGATCAACATTAGTACAAGTGCACTTTCAATTGACAACTTTAATCAAGAAACAGTACAACCTCTTGGTGCCCTCTTGTTTCCTCTTTGTCATCACCACCTTTAACTCTTGTATCCTTCTTTTCCTCCTTAGATGATGATGCATATTCCTCCCAAAAGCTTGACTGTTCTTCCTACAAAGGTATTGAAAGTTGCTTGCTTCCCAAGCACTTGAGTGGTTAGCATTCATGTATGTTTGTAAGCTTCTGAACTTACTTTGGTGTGTGAACACCAAACTTAGTTCCTTGCCTACTTCTTGATACAATGAGTTACATGCAATGTGCCACCATATGCTTTTAGTCTTTTTCAGAAAATGACTTAAGAGAATTTCACAAATCAAATGGCTTCTGTGATTACCTGGGATTAGTGATTTCTTATGTTAATTGAAGGATTGGAGTGTGTTCATGTGAAATTCATGGTGGAACGCCAAACTTAATACCACACATTCATCCTTGAATTATTAACTCATGGAACAATCACTTTTAGTGTGAAACACCAAACTTAATTCCTTGCAATGCACAGAAAGTTAACTTGATTTTTTATTAGATGAAGAATATAATCACAAAGAGGGTTTACCTCTGGTTGGGTTGCCTCCTAACAAGCACTTCTTTAACGTCATTAGCTTGACGATTAGCCCTTGTCAGGGAGGTTGGTAGTGTCTCAGGTCTTCTCCTCTCATGGTGAATCTATCTCCACTTTCTTCTTTGAGAATTTCTACATGCTCCAAGGAGAGGATTCTATTTATTGTGTACACTTGAGGTAGCTGAGATGGGATTACAGGAAAATGAGGTGGGATTAGTAAGTGATGAATTGATATCACTCTGTCCCTTAGAGAGAAATCCTCTGTAGGGATTTTCTTGTTTTTCCATCCCCTTGGCACATTCTTCTCAAACCTCTTTTCTCCTTCAAGTGGTGCTTCAGTGATTTTTGTGTCAAGAGGGTCCTTGTTGATTGTCCCTTTTGAATCTTGTGATTTCAGCTCCTCCTTGGATCTTTTAGATTGTTGTACCACTTTTATTTCTTGTTTTTCCTCCAAAGATGCCTTTAGAGACTATGCTTATGGTTCACTACTTGCTTCCTCCAAAATTGCTTCCTCAAGATCATCTTTTAGACCTCTGTTCTCTTGTTCAAAATTATGTGATGGTTTGAAGACATGAAAGGTCAGTTGTTCGTCATGTATTCTCAACATCTATGAGTGCCCTGGCTGTAGCTAGAAATGGTCTCCCCAGAATGATTGGATGAAGATAACTTTCTTCCATCTCAAGAATAACAAAGTCTGTAGGGAGGAAGTACCTCCCTACCTTCACCAGCACATTTTCAATCACTTCTAGTGCTTGTTTCTAGGTCTTGTCAACCAACTAAGGGGTTATGTTTGTGGGTTTCAACTCATTGATTTGCAGCTTCCTCATGAGAGACAGGAGCATTAAGTTTATACCTGCTTCAAGATCACAAAATCCTCTGTCAATCATTGTATCCCCTATAGCACAAGGGATGGGTCCTTCTTCTTTGTAGGTAGGTCTTTCTGGATAAGAGCACTGCACTCTTTAGTCATCACTACGATCTGTCCACCCTTCAAGGGATTCTTCTTGGTTAGCAACTCTTTCGTGTATTTGATATATGAAGGCGTTTGTTGGAGGGCTTCAATGAAAGGTATGTTGACATGGAGAACTTTAAATATGTCCAGAAACCTAGAGTACTTCTTCTCTTTAACACCACCCTTGAGCCTTTGAGGGAATGGTGCTTTTGTCACATATGGTTCCAATACTTCCTTTTCCATTGGATCCTCCCTTTGTGCCGGGTTAATTTCTTGTTCTGTCCTTTCTAATTTCTCTTTTGAGAACCCTTTGTTGTGCTCTGTTAGCTTGATAGCTTCTTCCTCCAAGATCTCCTCACTCCTTAGAGTGATTGCCTTACATTTTTCCCATTTTAGATTCCTTGTTTCTCCTCTTGGATTCTTCTCAATGTCACTTGGGAAGCTGTCAGTGGGTTTAGGAATTTGCTGAGAGAGATATCCTACTTGGGCTTCAAACTTCTTGATGGCAACTCCCTGGTTTTGCATATTGGATCTTACTTCCTCCTTGAATGCCTTGTTGTCCTTAGACTTCTTGCAAAGTTCTTCAAGTAAAGCCTCAATCCAGGAGATTCTATTCTCAGATGATGATTGTGATGGTGGGTTAGAAAGTGGAGGTTGAGGATGGTTATTTTGTGCTTGATATGGAGGATGGAAGGAGGTGTTATGTGGTGCTTGATATGGTCTTTGGTTGGAGTGTTGGTAAGTGGAGTTATTGTAGTGGTTGGAGTTTTGAGGCCTATGATCTTGGGTTTAGTTTTGCTGACTTTTCCACCCAAAGTTTGGGTGGTTCTTCCAGCCAGGATTGTAGGTTTTGTAGTGTGGATCATAGGGTTGTCTTGATGAGTTTCCAACATAATTGGCTTGTTTCCAATCACATCCTTCCTCTGCATTCACCCCTTCTTGAGTTGGTGGTTGAGTATTGACTGCTGCAACCTTATTTCTCTCCATCTGCTTGATGAGATCTGCCAATTGCTTGGTAATCAACTTGTTATAGGCTAGCAATGCATCCATATGGCTCAGCTCCATCACTCCTCTATTGGTACCCCGGTCTGAAGCATAGATGTACTCATTATTAGCCACTGTTTCAATGATATCTATGGCCTCTTCTATGATCTTTTTGGTATTGAGAGAGCCTCCTGAAGAGTGGTCCAGGGCCTTCTTTGCTTCTCTAGAAAGACCTTTATAGAAAATGTGCAGCTGCACCCATTCGTTGAACATATCAGGGGGACATCTCCTTGTTAGCTCCTTATATCTTTCCCAGGCTTCATACAAAGTTTCTCCATCCAGTTGCCTGAAAGTTTGCACCTCCGTTCTCAACTTGATTATCCTCTGTGGAAGGTAAAACTTTGTTAGAAACTTGTTGACAACATCCTCCCATATGGTAAGACTCTCCTTAGGAAAGGATTCAAGCCACTTAGATGCTTTGTCCCTAAGAGAAAAGGGGAACAAGAGTAGTCTATAGGTGTTAGGATGAACACCATTGGCCTTCACATTGTCACAGATTCTCAGGAATGTGGTTAGATGTTGGTTGGGGTCTTCCTAGGCACTTCCTCCAAATGAACAATTATTTTGAACCAGGGTGATGAGCTGAGGTTTTAACTCAAAGTTGTTGGCATGAATGGTGGGTTTTGGGATGCTACTTCCACAATTTTCTGGATTTGGGTTGATGAAAGAGCCTAAAACTCTTCTCTCCTGCCCAACATGATTACCAGCACCCTCTCCAACATGATTGTGTACTTCTTCCTCCATGGTGACGTCTAGATCTTCTTCTACCTTTTTTTTCACCAGCTATTCCTTTACCTCTTGCTTCCCTCCTTAGTCTAAGGAAGGTTCTCTCAGGTTCACTATCAAAAGAGGATGAAGCTCCTCCTCTTCTACCTGTCATACACATAGCAAACAAACAAAAGAGAAGAAGTGAAGGAATCACTCTTGTTAAGAAGTCTGGTTAGAGTGATTGGTATAATTTGTCAAACAGTTAGTGGATTAGTATGCAAGAATGTAAATAACAATGAAAAGTAATTGAAATTGCTGAGAATGAAAGTGAACATCTGAAATGAAACTAATCAACAAAAGAAAAGAAAAGTGTTCAATCTAGTTATCCTCCGATTTAATCATTGTCAATGCAAAATCAATCCCCGACAATGGCGTCATAAACTGTATAATGGGAAATCTGCCTCTCAACAAATTCCCTTCGGTAAGTATGCCGAATTTGTCGTCAAGTAAAAACTCACTGTAAAGTGAGGTCGAATCCCACAGGCATTGATGGTCGAGCAACTTTAATCAGAGGAATGTTATAGTTGAACTAAACAGAATTGGGTTGAGAATTGCAGAAGTTAAATGGCAGAAACGTAAATACCAAGAAATGTACATGACAGAAAGGTAAATGACTGAATGTAAATTGCATAAAGTAAATCACAGAAAGTAAATTGCAGAAAAGTAAATGGGAATGGGGGTGATGAACATCAAAATAAATAGCAAAATATAGAGAATGGGAAGATAAGAATGGGAAAGCTCATTGGGTTCAGGAGATGTTGCATTCTCCGAATCAAGTTCATTCTCATCTCTTCCTCAATCCATGCAACTAATTGATCTCTTGGCAATCTTAGGTGATTGAATCCCAATTCCTTGGCAATTCAATCTCTCTAAGCTTGAACAATTGCTCAATTCCTTGATCTAATTGCTCAGGAAAAGAGATGAAGTGCGATCACTGATTATACCATATGTCTTTCTAGATCAAAGTTTCGGGAGGATTATATGTCACTATATCCGTCCAACCCCCAATCTTGTCCAACATGAGAAAGCATTTCTAGCATGATTTCCTCATTCCTCTTCCAAGGCTCTGAGGAAATCCAAGTATGAACAATTTTCCTTCTGAGACAATTGCTCAATTGGATGAAGATCGAAAGCTTTCAAGCAAATCAAGAGAATAAAAAGAAGAAGAATAACAAGAACTATGATTGATCCATTAAATTACAACAGAGCTCCCTACCCAATGAAGTGGGGTTTAGTTGATCATCGCTCTGGGAATGGAAAATGGTAATGTAAATTGCATTGAAAGTAAAACTGAGTTACAGAGTAAATTCTGGGTGTTTACAATTTTGGATCCCTCAGGTCTCAATCCCCCTTTCTAGTTCAAAACTACCCCTATATATACTACTTCTCTGATCCTCAATTGAGTCTGCAAGTATTTGGATGTGGGCCCTTGAGCTCAGTTGAAGCAGTTAACAATCTCATTGGGCTTTGCTCAGCTTGCTGGAGGAGTTTGAGTTGGGCAGTATTCACATTAGTCAGGCCGTTAGTGTGAGTAACGTCATGTGCAAATTCCTGGCTCAAAGACGTTAGTGACACCAACGTGGTCACTAATGTCCCATAGTCCGTTAGAATCATGTTAACCCAGCCGTTAGTGGCACTAACGTGGCCTTTCCTACCCTTTAACCACGATAATGGTGTTAACTTTACCATTAACGTCCAAAAATTCACTTCTCCCACGTTAATGGCTTACGTTAGTGGCATTAACGTGGCCACTAACATGGGCTTCCTTGGCCTTTGATCACGTTAATGGTGTTAACTTCACCATTAACGTCCCAAAACTCCATTTCTTCCACGTTAATGGCTCAATTTAGTGGCATTAACCTGGCCACTAACATGGGCTTCCTTGGCCTTTGCTCACATTAATGGTGTTGACTTCACCATTAACATTCCAAAACTCCATTTCTTCTACGTTAATGGCTCACGTTAGTGGCATTAACGTGGTCACTAACATGGGTTTCCTTGGCCTTCGCTCACGTTAATGGTGCTAACTTCACCATTAACGTCCCAAGCTCTCCCTTCTTGCATGTTAGTGCCCACGTTAGTGGAACTAATGTGGCCACTAACGTAGCTCTTCTCTGCTTTTCCTTACCTAAAATCAATCAAACAGATTGCATCAAAGCCTTGCTCTAATCATAAGATAATACATCATTCAATCCTTCCATTATTCTCATGAAAATGTTTAGATTTCACAATGTTTGATTGAATCAAGATATGAATGCATACTCAACCAAATACTTGCTTATTGCCTAAGAAAATATATGAAAATAACCTAAAACATACTCAAAATGGCTTGTGAAACTAGCCAAGATGCCCTGGCATCAAGAGATAAAGAGAAGAAAGAAGAATGAGGAACAAAGGACAAAATAAAAGTTGAGAATTATATTGAATAGGCCTTGTGCCATAATTCTAATGCGAAAGTGCTCGCCTAATGGATAGCCTGTGATTGCTAATGCGGGAATGTTCGCCTAATTGATAGCACTGTTCCTTACTGTGATACACATTGAACTATTAATATAATGAGGTCTATTTTTCACGGGTAACTGTGATGCCAAGGTGTCTAATTGACACAATAAAGGGACCATATTCGGGGTTCACTCCGAGTAATGTCGGGTTGCGGGTAGACAACCGATACATGAGCTCATGGCCTACACTAGGAACAGGCATGCATCATCTTGTTTGTGTATATGTACTTCTTGTGAATTATTTACTGCTATTTCCTTTTTGTCTATGCTATCTACTTGTTATATGTATGTTTGTGCCTTGAATCCCTGTGTTTGTTATTATTTTTTTTTCTGTTTCGTGACAACTTAGAGACAAGGATCCTAGGTTCCCTGATGAGCGGATAATTTATACGCTTTTTGGCATTGTTTTTAGTATGTTTTTAGTAGGATCTAGTTACTTTTAGGGATGTTTTCATTAGTTTTTATGTTAAATTCACATTTCTGGACTTTACTATGAGTTTGTGTGTTTTTCTGTGATTTCAGGTATTTTCTAGCTGAAATTGAGGGACTTGAGCAGAAATCAGATTCAGAGGTTGAAAAAGGACTGTTGATGCTGTTGGATTCTGACCTCCCTGCACTCAAAGTGGATTTTCTGGAGCTACAGAACTTTAAATGGCGCGCTTCCAATTGCATTAGAAAGTAGATATCCAGGGCTTTCCATCAATATATAATAGTCCATACTTTGGCCAAGAATTGACGACGTAAACTGGCGTTCAACGCCAGCCTTCTGCCCAAATCTGGCGTCCAGCGCCAGAAAAGGATCCAAAACCAGAGTTGAACGCCCAAACTGGCACAAAAACTGGCGTTCAACTCCACAAATGGCCTCTGCACGTGCAACACTCAGGCTCAGCCCAAACACACACCAAGTGGGCCCAGGAAGTGGATTTATGCATCAATTACTTACTCATGTAAACCCTAGTAGCTAGTTTATTATAAATAGGACCTTTTACTAGTGTATTAGGCGTCTTTTTGACCATCTTTGAACGCATTGTTCTTAGACCATGGGGGCTGGCCATCTCGGCCATGCCTGGACCTTTCACTTATGTATTTTCAATGGTAGAGTTTCTACACTCCATAGATTAAGGTGTGGAGCTCTGCTGTTCCTCAAAGATTAATGCAAAGTACTACTGTTTTCTATTCAATTCTTCTTATTTCGCTTCTAAGATATCCATTCGCAGCCAAGAACGTGATGAAGATGATGATTATGTGTGACGCTCATCATCCTTCCCCCTTATGAACGCGTGCCTGACAAACACTTCTGTTCTACATGAATTAAGCTAGAATGAGTATCTCTTAGATCTCCTAACCAGAATCTTCGTGGCGTAAGCTAGAATGATGGCGGCATTCAAGAGAATCCGGAAGGTCTAAACCTTGTCTGTGGTATTCTGAGTAGGATTCAATGATTGAATGACTGTGACGAGCTTCAAACTCGCGAGTGCTGGGCGTTAGTGACAGACGCAAAAGGAGGGTGAATCCTATTCCAGCATGATCGGGAACCGACAGATGAATAGCCGTGCCGTGACAGGGTGCGTGAGCATATTATTCACTGAGAGGAGGGGATGTAGCCACTGACAACGGTGATGCCCTTGCATAAAGCCAGCCATGGAAAGGAGTAAGACTGATTGGATGAAGATAGCAGGAAAGCAGAGGTTCAGAGGAACGAAAAGCATCTCCATTCGCTTATCTGAAATTCCTACCAATGATTTACATAAGTATCTCTATCCCTATTTTATTATATAATATTCGAAAACACCATTATCACTTTATATCTGCCTGACTGAGATTTACAAGGTGACCATAGCTTGCTTCATACCAACAATCTCCGTGGGATTCGACCCTTACTCACGTAAGGTATTACTTGGACGACCCAGTGCACTTGCTGGTTAGTTGTATCGAAGTTGTGACAATTATGTATTGAGATCAGAGCACCAAGTTGCTCACGTTGCCGGGGATTGTTTGAGCCTGGACATCACAATTTCGTGCACCAAGTTTTTGGCGCCGTTGCCGGGGATTGTTTGAGTTTGGACAACTGACGGTTCATCTTGTTGCTCAGATTAGGTAATTTTCTTTTTGTTTTCTTTTCAAAAAATTTTCAAAAATATCTCAAAATTTTCTCATCTGTTTTCGAAAAAAAAAATGTTTTCAAAAATAAACTATTCTATGGCTTCAGAATTTTTAAGAATGAATTCTAGTGTTTCATGAAGCATGTTGAAGCCTGGCTGGCTGTAAAGCCATGTCTAAATTCATTTGGACTGAGGCTTGCAATTTGTTATCAAGAGCAATTTAGTTGTTGCTCATCCATCTGCTGCTGATCCATGATCACCTGCCGAAGCTTGGCTGGCCATTGGCCATGTCTAGTGTTTTGGACCGGAGCTTTCTTTGAAAAGCTTGGCTGGCTAGTGAGCCATGTCTAATTCCTGGACTGAAGCTTTAGACTAAGAATGCAAGATTCCTGGAATTCATATTAAAAATTTTGGAATCCTTATTTTTCTTTTTCATATTAATTTTCGAAAAATACAAAAAAAATTTAGAAAATCATAAAAATCAAAAATATTTTTCTGTTTCTTGTTTGAGTCTTGAGTCACATTATAAGTTTGATGTCACTTGCATATGCATCTTGTATTTTTCGAAAATTTCATGCATTCATAGTGTTCTTCATGATCTTCAAGTTGTTCTTGGTAAGTCTTCTTGTTTGATCTTGATGATTTTTGTTTTGTGTCTTTTCATGTTTATCATATGCATTCTTGAATTCTTAGTGTCTAAGCATTAAAGAATTCTAAGTTTGGTGTCTTGCATGTTTTCTTTGCATTAAAAATTTTTCAAAATTGTGTCTATGATGTTCATCATGATCTTCATAGTGTTCTTGGTGTTCATCTTGACATTCATAGCATTCTTGCATGCATCACATGTTTTGATCTAAAAATTTCATGCATTGCATTTTTTTTGTGTTTTTCTCTCTCATCATAAAAATTCAAAAATAAAAAAAAATATCTTTCCCTTTTTCTCTCATCAAATTCGAAAATTTGGATTGACTTTTTCAAAAATTTTTAAAATCAAGTTGTTTCTTATGAGTCAAATCAAATTTTCAATTTGAAAATCTTATCTTTTTCAAAATCTTTTTCAAAAATCAAATCTTTTTCAAAATTCTTAGTTATTTTCGAAAATTCCAAAAATATGTTTCAAAAATCTTTTTCTTATTTTTAGACCAAATTTTCGAAAATAACATAATCAATTAATGTTTTGATTCAAAAATTTGAAGTTTGTTACTTGCTTGTTAAGAAAGATTCAAACTTTGAGTTCTAGAATCATATCTTGTGATTTCTTGTGAATCAAGTCATTAATTGTGATTTTAAAAAAAAAATCAAATCTTTTTCAAAAAAAAAAAAAAACTAATTTCTATCATATCTTTTTCAAAAATATCTTCTCATCTTATCTTTTTCAAAAATATCTTTTCAAAATATCTTTCCTAACCTCCTAACTTCCTATCTTTTCAAAATTTGTTTCAACTAACTAACTAACTTTTTGTTTGTTTCTTAACTTTTTCAAAACTACCTAACTAACTCTCTCTCTCTAATTTTCGAAAATATCTCCCCTCTTTTTCAAAAATTTCTTTTTTATTAACTAATTATTTTTATTTTTAAATTTTAAAAATTTTTCGAAAATTTCTAACATTTTTCAAAAACCATTTTTCAAAAATCACTAACTCTTTTTCAAAATAATTTTCGAAAATTATCCCTCCCCCATCCTATTCTATTTATTCATTCATATCCTAACATCTCATCTCACATCTCTTCCATCCGTACAGTTGTGTTTCTTCCTTTACATCACATTCTTTGTCTCCCCCTCTTTTCTTCCACTCACAAAGGAATCCCTATACTGTGGTATAAAGGATCTCTATTATTATTATTATTATTTTTCTGTGCCTTCTTCTTTGTCATATGAGCAGGAGCAAGGATAAGAACATTCTTGTGGAAGCAGATCTAGAACCTGAATGGACTCTGAAGAGAAAATTAAGAGAAGCTAAAATACAACAATCCAGAGATAACCTTTCAGAAATTTTCGAACAGGAAGAGGAGATGGCAGCCGAAAATAATAATAATGAAAGGAAGATGCTTGGTGACTTTACTGCACCTAATTCCAATCTACATGGAAGAAGCATCTCCATTCCTGCCATTGGAGCAAACAACTTTGAGCTGAAACCTCAATTAGTTTCTCTGATGCAGCAGAACTGCAAGTTTCATGGACTTCCATCTGAAGTTCCTTTAACTGAATTCTTGCAGATATGTGATACTGTTAAGACTAATGGAGTAGATCCTGAAGTCTACAGGCTCATGCTTTTCCCTTTTGCTGTAAGAGACAGAGCTAGATTATGGTTGGATTCTCAACCCAAAGACAGCCTGAACTCTTGGGATAAGCTGGTCACGGCTTTCTTAGCCAAGTACTTTCCTCCTCAAAAGCTGAGCAAGCTTAGAGCTGATGTTCAAACCTTCAGACAGAAAGAAGGTGAATCCCTCTATGAAGCTTGGGAAAGATACAAACAGTTGACCAAAAAGTGTCCTTCTGACATGCTTTCAGAATGGACCATCCTGGATATATTCTATGATGGTTTATCTGAGTTATCAAAGATGTCATTGGATACCTCTGCAGGTGGATCCATTCACCTAAAGAAAACGCCTGCAGAAGCTCAAGAAATCATTGACATGGTTGCTAATAACCAGTTCATGTACACTTCTGAAAGGAATCCTGTGAGCAATGGGACGCCTATGAAGAAGGGAGTTCTTGAAGTTGATACTCTGAATGCCATATTGGCTCAGAATAAAATATTGACTCAGCAAGTCAATATGATTTCTCAGAGTCTGTATGGAATGCAAGCTGCATCCAACAGTACTCAAGAGGCTTCTTCTGAAGAAGAAGCCTATGATCCTGAGAACCCTGCAATAGCAGAGGTAAATTACTTAGGTGAACCTTATGGAAACACCTATAACTCAACATGGAGAAATCATCCAAATTTCTCATGGAAGGATCAAAAGCCCCAACAAGGCTTTAATAATGGTGGAAGAAACAGGTTTAACAATAATAAACCTTTTCCATCATCAACTCAGCAACAGACAGAGAACTCTGAACAAAATGCTTCTAATTTAGCAAATCTAGTCTCTGATCTATCTAAAGCCACTGTAAGTTTCATGAATGAAACAAGGTCTTCCATTAGAAATTTGGAAGCACAAGTGGGCCAGCTGAGTAAAAGGATCACTGAAATCCCTCCTAGTACTCTCCCAAGCAATACAGAAGAGAATCCAAAAGGAGAGTGCAAGGCCATTGACATAAGCGCCATGGCCGAACCTGTGAGGAGAGGAGAGGACGTGAATCCCAAAGAGGAAGACCTCCTGGGACGTCCAGTGGTCAATAAGGAGCTTCCCTCTGAGGAACCAAAGGACTCTGAGGCTCATCTAGCGACCATAGAGATTCCATTGAACCTCCTTATGCCCTTCATGAACTCTGATGAGTATTCCTCTTCTGAAGAGAATGAGGATGTCACTGAAGAGCAAAATGCCAAGTTTCTTGGTGCAATCATGAAGCTGAATGCCAAATTGTTTGGCATTGATGCTTGGGAAGTTGAACCTCCCTTGTTCATCAATGAACTAAGTGATCTGGATCAACTGACATTGCCTCAGAAGAGACAGGATCCTGGAAAGTTCATAATACCCTGTACCATAGGCACCATGATCTTTAAGGCTCTGTGTGACCTTGGTTCAGGAATAAACCTCATGCCCCTCTGTGTAATAGAGAAACTAGGAATCTATGGGGTGCAAGCTGCTAAAATCTCATTAGAGATGGCAGACAGCTCAAGAAAACAGGCTTATGGACAAGTAGAAGATGTATTAGTAAAGGTTGAGGGACTTTACATACCTACTGATTTCATAGTCCTGGATACTGGAAAGGAAGAAGATGAATCCATCATCCTAGGAAGACCTTTCCTGGCCACAGCAAGAGCTGTGATTGATGTTGACAGAGGTGAAATAGTCCTTCAATGGAATGAGAACTCCCTTGTATTCAAAACTCAAGGATCTCCCTCTGCAACCATGGAGAAGAAGCTTGAAAAGCTTCTCTCAAAGCAGAGTCAACCAGAGCCCCCACAGTCAAACTCTAAGTTTGGTGTTGGGAGGCCACAACCAAACTCTAAGTTTGGTGTTGAACTCCCATATCCAAACTCTAAGTTTGGTGATGGAGAGTCTCAACAAAGCTCTGCACATCTGTGAGGCTCCATGAGAGCCCACTGTCAAGCTGTTGACATTAAAGAAGCGCTTGTTGGGAGGCAACCCAATGTTTATCTAATTCTTATTTTTATTGTTTTTCATGTTTTCTTAGGTTCATGATCATGTGGAGTCACAAAATAAATATAAAAATTGAAAACGGAATCAAAAACAGCAGAAGAAAAATTACACCCTAGAGGAGCATCTGTCTGGCGTTCAGCGCCAGAACAGAGCATGGTTCTGGCGCTGAACGCCCAAAATGGGCAGCTTCTGGGCGCTGAACGCCAGAACAGGCATGGTTCTGGCGTTCAACGCCAGAAATGGCACACAGATGGGCGTTGAACGCCCAAAATGGCCACCAACCTGGCGCTGAACGCCCAGAGTTGGATACAAAGGCATTTTTACATGCCTAATGGGTGCAGGGATGTAAATCCTTGAACACCTCAGGATCTGTGGACCCCACAGGATCCACTCAGGATCTGTGGACCCCACAGGATCCCCACCTACCTCCACTCACTTCTTCTCACCACTCTCTTTCACACAACCCCATAAACACTCTTACCCAAAAACCCTTCACCAATCACCTCAAACTCTCTTCCCCATCACCTCTTCACCACTCACATCCACCCACTCCTCCCAATAAACCTACCTCATAAACTCCACCTACCTTCAAAATTCAAAACCAATTTCCCACCCAAACCCACCCATATGGCCGAACCTTAACCCCCCCTCCATTCCCTATATAAAGACCTCTATTCTTCACCAAATTCACACAACACACCCCTCTACACTCTCCTTAGCCGAAACCACATCTCCCTCTCCCTCTCCATATTTCTTCTTCTTCTTCTTCTATTCTTTTGTTTATTGCTCGAGGGCGAGCAATATTCTAAGTTTGGTGTGGTAAAAGCATAGCTTTTTTGTTTTTCCATTACCATTGATGGCACCCAAGACCGGAAAATCCTCTAGAAGAGGGAAAGGGAAGACAAAAGCTTCCACATCCGAGTCATGGGAGATGGAAAGATTCATCTCTAAAGCCCATCAAGACCACTTCTATGATGTTGTGGCCAAGAAGAAGGTGATCCCTGAGGTCCCTTTTAAACTCAAAAGAAATGAGTATCCGGAGATCCGACATGAAATTCAAAGAAGAGGTTGGGAAGTTCTAACAAATCCCATCCAACAAGTCGGCATCCTAATGGTTCAAGAGTTCTATGCCAATGCATGGATCACCAAGAACCATGATCAAAGTAAGAACCCGGATCCAAAGAACTATGTTACAATGGTTCGGGGGAAATACTTAGATTTTAGTCCAGAGAATGTGAGGTTGGCGTTCAACTTGCCATACATGGAAGAGAACGCACGCCCCTACACAAGGAGAGTCAACTTTGATCAAAGGTTGGACCAAGTCCTTATGGACATATGTGTAGAAGGAGCTCAATGGAAGATTGACTCCAAAGGCAAGCCGGTTCAACTAAGAAGATTGGACCTCAAGCCTATTGCTAGAGGATGGTTGGAGTTTATTCAATGCTCAATCATTCCCACTAGCAACCGGTCTGAAGTTACTATAGACCGGGCCATCATGATCCATAGCATCATGATTGGAGAAGAGGTGGAAGTTCATGAGATTATACCTCAAGAACTCCACAAGGTGGCTGACAAGTCCTCCACCATGGCAAGGTTAGCCTTTCCTCACCTCATTTGCCACCTATGCAATTCAGCTGGGATTGACATAGAGGGAGATATCCTCATTAAAGAGGAAAAGCCCATCACTAAGAAAAAGATGGAGCAAGCAAGAGAGCCCAGTCATGGAGCTCAAGAGGCGCAAGAAGCTCATCACCATGAGATTCCGGAAATGCCTCAAATGCACTTTCCTCCACAAAACTATTGGGAGCACATCAACACCTCCCTAGAAGAATTGAGTTCCAATATGGGACAACTAAGGGTGGAACATCAAGAGCACTCCATCATGCTCCATGAAATAAGAGAAGATCAGAAAGCAATGAGGGAGGAGCAACAAAGACAAGGAAGAGACATAGAAGAGCTCAAGAACATCATTGGTTCCTCAAGAAGGAAACGCCACCATCACTAAGGTGGATTCATTCCTTGTTCTTCTTTCTTCTGTTTTTCGTTTTCTATGTTATGTGCTTATCTATGTTTGTGTCTTCATTACATGATCATTAGTAGTTAGTAACTTTGTCTTAAAGTTATGAATGTCCTATGAATCCATCACCTCTCTTAAATGAAAAATGTTTTAATTCAAAAGAACAAGAAGTACATGAGTTTCGAATTTATCCTTGAACTTAGCTTAATTATATTGATGTGGTGACAATGCTTCTTATTTTCTGAATGTATGCTTGAACAGTGCATATGTCTTTTGAAGTTGTTGTTTAAGAATGTTAAATATGTTGGCTCTTGAAAGAATGATGACTAGGAGACATGTTATTTGATAATCTGAAAAATCATAAAAATGATTCTTGAAGCAAGAAAAAGCACAAAGAACAAAGCTTGCAGAAAAAAAAAAGAAGAAAAAAGAAAAAAATAGGCGAAAAAAAAGAATAAAAAAAACAGAAAGAAAAAGAAAAAGCAAGCAGAAAAAGCCAATAACCCTTAAAACCAAAAGGCAAGGGCAAATAAAAAGGATCCCAAGGCTTTGAGCATCAGTGGATAGGAGGGCCTAAAGGAATAAAATCCTGGTCTAAGCGGCTAAAACAAGCTGTCCCTAACCATGTGCTTGTGGCGTGTAGGTGTCAAGTGAAAACTTGAGACTGAGCGGTTAAAGTCAAGGTCCAAAGCAAAAAAAGAGTGTGCTTAAGAACCCTGGACACCTCTAATTGGGGACTTTAGCAAAGCTGAGTCACAATCTGAAAAGGTTCACCCAGTTATGTGTCTGTGGCATTTATGTATTCGGTGGTAATACTGGAAAACAAAGTGCTTAGGGCCACGGCCAAGACTCATAAAGAAGCTATGTTCAAGAATCATCATACTGAACTAGGAAAGTCAATAACACTATTCGAAATCTGATGTTCCTATAGATGCCAATCATTCTGAACCTCAATGGATAAAGTGAGATGCCAAAACTATTCAAGAGGCAAAAAGCTATAAGTCCCGCTCATATGATTGCAGCTATGTTTCATTGATTGTTTGGAATTTATAGTATATTCTCTTCTTTTTATCCTATTTGATTTTTAGTTGCTTGGGGACAAGCAACAATTTAAGTTTGGTGTTGTGATGAGCGGATAATTTATACGCTTTTTGGCATTGTTTTTAGTATGTTTTTAGTAGGATCTAGTTACTTTTAGGGATGTTTTCATTAGTTTTTATGTTAAATTCACATTTCTGGACTTTACTATGAGTTTGTGTGTTTTTCTGTGATTTCAGGTATTTTCTGGCTGAAATTGAGGGACTTGAGCAGAAATCAGATTCAGAGGTTGAAAAAGGACTGTTGATGCTATTGGATTCTGACCTCCCTGCACTCAAAGTGGATTTTCTGGAGATACAGAACTCGAAATGGTGCGCTTCTAATTGCGTTGGAAAGTAGATATCCAGGGCTTTCCAGCAATATATAATAGTCCATACTTTGGCCAAGAATTGACGACGTAAACTGGCGTTTAACGCCAGCCTTCTGCCCAAATCTGGCGTCCAGCGCCAGAAAAGGATCCAAAACCAGAGTTGAACGCCCAAACTGGCACAGAAACTGGCGTTCAACTCCACAAATAGCCTCTGCATGTGCAACACTCAGGCTCAGCCCAAACACACACCAAGTGGGCCCAGGAAGTGGATTTATGCATCAATTACTTACTCATGTAAACACTAGTAGCTAGTTTATTATAAATAGGACCTTTTACTAGTGTATTAGGCATCTTTTTTACCATCTTTGAACGCATTGTTCTTAGACCATGGGGGCTGGCCATCTTGGCCATGCCTGGACCTTTCACTTATGTATTTTCAACGGTAGAGTTTCTACACTCCATAGATTAAGGTGTGGAGCTCTGCTGTTCCTCAAAGATTAATGCAAAGTACTACTGTTTTCTATTCAATTCTTCTTATTTCGCTTCTAAGATATCCATTCGCACCCAAGAACATGATGAAGGTGATGATTATGTGTGACGCTCATCATCCTTCCCCCTTATGAACGCGTGCCTGACAAACACTTCTGTTCTACATGAATTAAGCTAGAATGAGTATCTCTTAGATCTCCTAACCAGAATCTTCGTGGCGTAAGCTAGAATGATGGCGGCATTCAAGAGAATCCGGAAGGTCTAAACCTTGTCTGTGGTATTCTGAGTAGGATTCAATGATTGAATGACTGTGACGAGCTTCAAACTCGCGAGTGCTGGGCGTTAGTGACAGACGCAAAAGGAGGGTGAATCCTATTCCAGCATGATCGGGAACCGACAGATGAATAGCCGTGCCGTGACAGGGTGCGTGAGCATATTATTCACTGAGAGGAGGGGATGTAGCCACTGACAACGGTGATGCCCTTGCATAAAGCCAGCCATGGAAAGGAGTAAGACTGATTGGATGAAGATAGCAGGAAAGCAGAGGTTCAGAGGAACGAAAAGCATCTCCATTCGCTTATCTGAAATTCCTACCAATGATTTACATAAGTATCTCTATCCCTATTTTATTATATAATATTCGAAAACACCATTATCACTTTATATCTGCCTGACTGAGATTTACAAGGTGACCATAGCTTGCTTCATACCAACAATCTCCGTGGGATTCGACCCTTACTCACGTAAGGTATTACTTGGACGACCCAGTGCACTTGCTGGTTAGTTGTATCGAAGTTGTGACAATTATGTATTGAGATCAGAGCACCAAGTTGCTCACGTTGCCGGGGATTGTTTGAGCCTGGACATCACAATTTCGTGCACCATTCCCCTTGTACCTTGCTGAAAATTCTAGGTTCTCACCCTTCTTTTCTTTCTTTCTCCCCCTCCTCAGACGGGTTCGGCAGAGGAGCTCTTTGAGTTTCGTTCTATCCTGAGCTATAAGGATCCAGCGCGCGGCGGAATCTTCATATAGAGCACGTTGGACCACTTTTTTGGACGATGTTCGGAGATCACTCCAGAGTTAGTCACAGTGAATCTTTCGCTCCTTTTTTATGATCTTAGTATTAATTTTCCCTCGCTTTTGTAGTACTTTTAGAGAAGTAGGACATCTTAGTAGTTCGGTTCCAGTTTAGAAAACCCGTGTGAGGGTTAGGATTGACTTCCTCTTTTGTATCTGTGCATATAACTTGGTGTGATACTCGGCTTATGATAGACGGCATGTATCCTTAAACTTAACTCATGCGTATATTTGTATATATGTTTATATATGTTAGTTTCTATTGCCATGTGTTTTTGTACATCATAACTTTAAAGAAACTAACCTTGCGAGCAACTAATGCTGAATCCACGAATAATAGTTTATTCACGATTGAATCAATAAAGGCTTTTATTAATTTTTGTTTCGAAATTCTGAGTCTAGAGCTAAGTAGGTCCTTACGACGAGTAACACCTGAACAGTTGGCATTGGTCATGACGTGTCAAAGGTTGGGGTGTTACATGTTGGTATCAGAGCAGTTCGTTCTTTAAGCCTTGGGATGGACTATCTATGCTTCCTTGAATACTCTGAATCTTTTTATACCATGTAGTTAGGATATTTTGGTAATATATTCTGCATAAAAGTCTGTGAACATCCATTGTAGTAATATTAATACTTGATTTTGATATATTAAGCTTGATCACCTTAATATTGATTATTGGGTATTGATAGGACTCAAATGGCTGCGAATAGGCGAGGACACCCTCGACTGGAGAGAACAAGCGAGGGAACTTTTCTTGATGCGACGGCTATTCTCAAATCTGTAAATGCTATGGCCGCTGCTGTACGTGATTCAAGAGCTGCTACTAACCGAGTAGCTGAACGTCTTGATCGTTACAACGGAGCTGAAAACAACCATGAGCCTAGACATGAAATGAAAATGGCGAAGAAGGTGAAGGTGGACTACGTAATAATAACCAGCCCATGACTATAGCCACTTTCTTCAAGATAAATCCGCCTCAATTCCATGGGGACACTAGTGCTACATGAGCTGATGAATAGTTTAAAGAAATAGGACGAGCAATGCGAGCCCAACAAGTCCCTGAAGGACAGCGAGTAGAATTTGCTGCTTATATGTTGAGGAATGACGCGCAATATTGGTGGCAGGGAATACTCCAACTACTAGGAAGAGAAGCTATTGACATCTCCTGGGAGGAATTTTCAGTTGAATTTTATAAGAAGTATTTTCCTCAGTGTTTTCGCACTGCTAAGGAATTGGAGTTGCTTCAGTTGAAATAAGGAAACATGACAGTCACTGAGTACACTCTCAAATTTGAAGAGTTATGCATGTTCTTGAAAGTTTGTCAAGGATCACCAGCTGCATTTGAGAAATGGAAGTGCATCAAGTTTGAAGGAGGACTTAGAGAAGAACTGTTAGCTCATGTGGGCCCGATGGAAATACAGAATTTTGTAGAATTATTTAACAAGAGCCAACTGACGGAGGAATGTGTAAAGAAGCTGGTGGCAACACAAACTAATCACAAGAACCTTCTAACAAGGGATTTCAATCGTAACCTCGCTCCTCAAGGAAGAAACTTCAAAGTAACTCGGCAGCCGGACTTAGGCAAACAGCTGCAACCAACCCAACCAAAATTGGCATGCACTGTGTGTGGAAAGAATCATAGAGGCAAACCCTATTTATTGAAATCTGGGATTTTCTATAATTGCGGAAAGCCCAGACATATAGCCAAAAAATGCATACGCCGAAAGCCTAAATTTGGTTCCTCTGGACAGCAACAGCCAGGAAGGGTGTTTGTTTTGGATGCGGGAAATACTACCGAAACCGATCCTCACACTCGAGGTAACAAAATTTTGAGGACAAAATTTTTTTAGGGGGTAGAATGTAACCACCCTACCCCATGAGGCCTGTGATTTCTAATTCTTTACAGCGTTTGCTGACACGCATAGGTTCATATATATATAGCATAGATAACGAATTAGAATTAGAACACATAGCACAAAACTTTTCTTTTAATACTTCCAAGCGACAAACCTTTTTCCGATTCAATTATTCTATGGAATAAGTACTCCCAAAAGATTTTAATAATCTCTTTGGTTGTTCTTAAAGAGAACTAATGAATGAATCATTGAACCATATTAGTTAGATAATCCAAACCCTTGAAACGGTTTGGTTTCCCTTTTCCCGGTTCAACCAAACCATGCTTCCCTTAAATAAACTAGACCTAAAGAAACTCTGATTAAACTCATCTTCTCTTCTCCTGTCACAACCAAATGTGTTTTCAAAGGAAACCATGGTTACCTCTTCATGTAATCACTGTGATGTGGTGTTGCAAGAGGAGGAGGCAACGAAACCTTGCCACACCAGCTCACCTCTTTCCACCTTCTGTAGATATATATAGATGAGCCAAGTCTCTCAATTTTCCTAGAAACCACACGAAGAGAAGAAAAGAAGCAAGAGTGGTGGCCAAGAAGAAGGAAGAGGAAGACCCAATAGAAATCATCGTCATCTGCGTGCGTCACCACCAAGAAGAAAGAGAAGGGCCATCAAGGGAGCTGCTACCCGAAGCCAACGAAGGAACCTTACCTCTTTCCCTTCCTAGTTTTCTTAGTGTTCTTCTTGTTGGGTAAGAACCAGTAACTCTGTGTTCTGTTGCTTTTCCCTAAATTAAAGATTCTACCCTTATTGAGCTTCAATTCTTTTAATTCGTGACCAAACCAATCAAATTCAGCCCATCACAAGAGTAAGAACTCTTTTCTTGCTCCATATACAACTTGGCCAATTAGCCCTGTGAATTGACAAATATCTTTAATTATGTTTGTTAGGGTTATCTGATTTAATATAGCAAAGGACAGACTTTGGTTTGTGAAATTCTCAAGGAGGGGTAAGGAAAAGTATATATAGAATATCTTGTTTGCAGTTGTGTGTACTGGTGATGATTGATGGTTTATCATGTGTTTGATTGATGAGAAGTGTTTATTGATTTTCTATTTTGATGAAATGTAGAAAAGTGAATTAGAGTTATGAATGTGCATTTGTAAAAAGGGGTAAATTAATGAGTATAAACTCTTAGAGCTGTGCTGACTATGCTAGCAACTTTAGTTAGTTAAAAGAAAGGTGAAATTATGTTTTTAGATAAATTCTAGGCTTGAACATAAGATTTGGTATGTGAGGTTGTTGGAAATACATTGTGCAGAATTTCTGTAAAATCCGTATAATTGGCAGCAGAACGAACGACTTTCTGTGAGCAAGTGGTTTGGAAGATATGAATTTTTGAAGTTTAGTGGTTGCTGTAGAATTTTCTGGTTTTCAGACGCTATAACTTTTGATTTAAACAGAATTTTGAGTTGCTCTTAAAAGGAAGATTTATCAGTATATTTTAAGTGAGAACAAGTTTCATGTCCATATCTATATTGTAGACTTAGATAAGTCATTTGGAAGATGGGTTGTTTGCTGGAAATTCTGAAATTAGTTATGAAAATAGGGCACCACTTCCAATTGATAATTAATTACTCAAATGAAGTGATATGAACCTGAAACTTTTGGATTTTGAAACTTAGAGATGTTGACTGTAATCCTACCAAAATTTAGAAGCAATGGATTAGAATTGGAATTATTGTGGAATTTATAAAAAACACTGCTGCTGTTTGTTTTTCTAAATTTTTGTAAATGTAGTAGAAGAATTCTAACTCTTGTAAAAAAAATTCTATTCTAATCCAAGTTCAGCAAAACCTAACTTAAATTGAGGAGGATCTCTAGAGTTACCTTACTAAGAAAAATAGGTCGTGCATAAGTATTCATAACACAAGAAGGTTTTAGATTAAACAAGCTTAGGAAATGAAAAGAAATGTAAGTTGCCCTTAGGAAGGGTTAAAGTTAAAGACAATGATATTGAGAGATAAAGAGAAGAAAGAAGAATAAGGAACAAGGAACAAAATAAAAGTTGAGAATTATATTGAATGGGCCTTGTGCCGAACTGCTAAGGCAAAAGTTCCCGCCTAACGGATAGTCTAAGATTACTAATGCGGGAATGTTCGCCTAATTGATAGCACTATTCCTTACTGTGATACACATTGAACTGTGATTATAATGAGGGTAATTGACATGGGTAACCGTGATGCCAATGTGTCTAATTGACACAGTAAAGGGACCATATTCGGGGTTCACTCCGAGTAACGTCGGGTTGCAGGTAGACAACCGACGTATGAGCTCATGGCCTGCACTAGGAACAGGCATGCATCATCTTGTTTGTGCATATGTACTTCTTGTGAATTATTTACTGCTATTTCCTTTTTGTCTATGCTATCTACTTGTTGTATGTATGTTTGTGCCATGAATCCCTGTGTTTGTTATTATTTTTTTTCTGTCTCGCGACAACTTAGAGACAAGGACCCTAGGTTCCCCTTTTACCTTGCTGAGAACTCTAGGTTCTCACCCTTCTTTTCTTTCTTTCTCCCCCTCCCCAGACGGGTTCGGCAAAGGAGCTCTTTGAGTTTCGTTCTATCCTGAGCTATAAGGATCCGACGCGCGGCGGAGTTTTCATATGGAGCACGCTTTGGACCACTTTTTTGGACGATGTTCGGAGATCACTCCAGAGTTAGTCGCCGTGAATCTTTCTCTCATTTTTTATGATCTTAGTATTACTTTCCCCTCACTTTTGTAGTACTTTTAGAGGGGTAGGACATCTTAGTAGTTCGGTTTCAGTTTAGGAAACCCGTGTGAGGGTTGGGACTGACTTCTTCTTTTGTATCTGTACATATAACATGGTGTGATACTCGGCTTATGATAGACAGCACATATCCTTAAACTTAACTCATGTGTATATTTGTATATATTTATATATGTTATTTTCTGTTGCCATTTGTTTTTGTACATCATAACTTTAAAGAAACTAACCTTGCGAGCAACTAACGCTGAATCTACGAATAATAGTTTATTCATGATTGAATCGATAAAGGCTTTTATTAATTTTTGTTTCGAAATTCTGAGTCTAGAGCTAAGTAGGTCCTCACGACGAGTAACACCTGAACAGTTGGCATTGGTCATGACGTGTCAAAAGTTGGGGTTTTACAACTCCCAATCATTCAACCACTATTCATATATTCAATTCAATCCATATCATCCAACAACTACATTAACATTTCAAAATCCTATCTTAGGGTCACTAGTCTAAGTTTTCACATTACATTATATTTTAGATACAAGAAACCGAAACCATACTTTGGCCGATTCCCGTTCAACCCGAAATTCTTCCAATTTCACTTTTTCCTCAACTTTCAAGGTTCCAACACCCTTCAAACAGATTTCTCAGAACTAAAGGCCCATTCCAAGCTCTCCAAGACCTCAATCAAGCTTCAATATACATATATACATATTGTCTAACACACATAACATACACCCACACTTAGGATTGAGAATCTTACCACACCCAAGGATCAAAGAGGCAAGAAGAAGCTTTTCTTTCAGGCTAATTGGATCTTATAACATCAAAACTCAAAAATCTCAACACTTTACCCACTAAATTTTTGAAATTAAGGGCTGAGGAAACTGAAATAAAATCGTGGCTTACCTCAAGAACAAGGTTGTGGGCTTTGTAGAGCTTGACGTCGCGGTCGCGTAGCTACAAACGGTTCGGCGATCGGAGCTCCGGATCGAAAGTTATGTGGATTTGAAGCTAACCAAGGGTTTATGTTTCTATTGGAAGTGTTCTTCCCCTTTTGCCAAGTTCCAGCGTGAATGGCATGGTAGAAAGGACAAAAGTACACTAGATCATCCAAGTAATACCTGAGCAAGTCAGGGTCGATCCCACGAGGATTATGGTTTGAAGCAAGCTATGGTTATCTTGCAGGTCTTAGTCAGGCAGATCAGAAGGTTGTTGGATTGATGTAAGGGCAATTCATGAAAGGAATATATTGTATATATTAAAATCAATAATAGGAATAAGGTAAAGGATTGGAGTTGCTTTGCCTTTCTGAATTAACTCTAGTATTACTGTCTTCTCTGCTTGTGAGTGATTTCTTCTATGGCAGGCTGTATATAATCAACACCGTGAGCCGTGGTCATTGATCTCCTCTGCTACAGATTGAACACCATTGACCGTGGTCATCCAATCTGACGAAAGGTGAAGCTTCCAAGCTGACATGGGGAGAAGAGACAACACCCCAAGCTGACATGGAGAAAATAATACCCCAAGCTGACATGGAAAAAATAATACCCCAAGCTCAATAGTATCCATAGGACTAATCCCTGACTGACATGTGGGAGACAACACCCCAAACTCAATAATGTTCAATCTTTAGCTTACATATGCATCTCCGGCATACTCGCGACACTATTGCACTTTCTTAATAAATCATAAGCATTTACTCATTCCTCTTATATTTTATGACACACAATTATAAATTCATAACTCGTCTCATCGTCCTCATTTCGTTAATGTCTACGATTATCTCATTCATTAATCTCAATATTATATTACTCTTTTAACTGCCTCATATATCTCTTTTCCATCATCCTATGAAAACAACAGCCATCTTCTCCAATCCTTAGTTTAGTTATCTTCCTTCATCTCTAAGTTACCTCTTATTTCCTAGCTTCATCCTATTGTTAAGCTTACTAACAATATTTAGACTAAAGAAATGAAAATAGAAGTCTAGAGATTCGAGTTTGAGCTTTCAAACACAAAATCTATTTTTACTGAAAATAGGGCCACGCATACGTATGGGTCACGTGTTTTTCCAAAAATTTAACTAAGTCTGAAAAGCTGCAGAATTGCTATTTTAAATCCCAAACTTTCGGCACACATAACGTTTTCGTTTTAAATTATTTTCCTTCCGTTCTTCGAACGATGTAAACTTTGCGGACCCAATTTTCATTTGAAATAAGTTTGAAATAATTTGGGGGTCCGAAAGCCACGTTATGGCTTGCCGAAGTTTGGCCAAAAACTAATTTTTTACACAAAACCTCAAACCTCAACTCTTTGCAAGTTCCTTTCAAAAACCAACCTACAACATACAAAATCAGCACCAAACTCATACAATATCATAGCAATATCACTCCACATCCAACCATCACCCATTAAACCTCAATTTTCAACAATTTTAATGCTTTAACTTCACTTATATCAACATGATCATCTATACTTCATTTCCTATACAATTCCATTACCATCAACTTGCCAACTATCATCAACACATCATTCAACATGCTATTTCCATATCCAAAAAAAAACAACAATCTCCTCATCCTACCATTTCTTAATTCAACCATATCATGCATCAACATATCATCATCAACTCATCACTTAGCACTTATTCAACAAACACCAAATCCATATCAAAATTCTTATCAAGGTTACTAAACATTAAATATACTCATACGTTTCAACCTATCCTATGGTCACATAGCCTAACTTTTCACAGAACGTTATATATTAAATACGAGAAACCTAAATTATACTTTGCCAATTTTCCATTAATCTCGGAATACCACAAGTGTTCACCACACCATAAGATCCACCACTCCAGCCCCTCACCAACGAACCCAGCCTCCAAAGTTCCATCTCTAGCTTCCAATTTCTCAAATTGTCTCCAATCCACAACCAATTTCAATCTAACATCGTAATATTCACTATAATCAACATAGAGTTCACTAATTCAATATTTTACAAAGGGATTGAGGGCGCTTACGTGACTCATAGCTCAAATGAGCTAAACCCGATAATACTGGCAAGTTGATTCGAACCTAACACCGAATTCAAGCAAAAATCCAACAAGATTACATATTGAATTCGAAATTTGGGGAGGAAAGAACTGGAACACAGAAGCGGTTTTGTAAAGCTCAACGCTGCGGTCGCGTGGCCGTAAACGGTGCGGCGATCGGAGCTCCGGATCAAAAGTTATTGAGAATTGAAATAAGAACATGGGTTTGTTCTTTTCTCCCCTTCCCTGGTGTGTGTTCCAGCGCTACATGCATGAAGAAGAAGTGGCATGAGCTGAAGCTCATGTAAATTTATGTTTTGGGTTAGGTCTTGGGCCCATTTTGGGCTCGGTTTGACCGGTTCGGCCCATTCGGTCCAATCTTGGGCCAAATTCTTTAAAATTGGTGTCAAAATTTTCGTTTTAATTAGCTCTATCCTATTTTAATATAAAATTAACATTTTTAATTTCTTGATTAATAATATTATTTACTAATCCCTTGGGTTTTACAAGATATATGTATATGAATAATAAAAAGGGAATGTCAAAGATACAATTAACAAAGCTTCCAACTCAGTTCGTGAAGATAAACGAGCCAGAGCATATACATACATACATACATACATACATATATATATATATATATATATATATATATATATATATATATATATATATATATATATATATATAAGAGAATCCCAAAATGACCCAAAGCAGAAAAGATACCTGTTTCTTTGAGTCAACCTCTAAGAGGGACAAACATAAAATACAGAGCGGAGAATCTATATACATATATAAATATAAACAAAATACGTCCCTGAGTCCCAAGAGTTCTTTGCTTCATCAGAGTCTCCAGAATACAGTGTGGTGCTTTTCAACCTGCATATGAAAAAATAACAATATTGTATGGGATGAAAACCAAGGATTCTCAGTATGGTTAAGGTGCCCACATATATAATAAATAAGGTCTCGGGAAAGCCAGAGGCAATCCTAGAACTCCGACACTCAGATTATACAACTTAAAAACATAAGTCAGAAGCCATAAATAGGGGTAGTTATCTAAGGTTCTTAAGGTTCTAACTCAATCCTAGCTTAATCTCTCAAATTACAATCCACTCACTATCTCATAAAACTTTAATTCTACAATTCCCCTTCTACCTCATCCGACCATCCAAATTCACCAGTGCACAGACAAATAATACAAGCAAAGGCAAACAAAATTAGAGTACAAGTAATGCAAGTAGCAAGTATCACAATTAGGCATACTAATTCACATAGGCACTCCAAATTAATGCACAAACAGGCAAATCAAACATATGCACATGATGCATGCCTGTCCTACGGCTGATGATATCATCTGTCGGTTATATAGCCAACCCGATACGTCTTGGTAGCTAACCATAGACTGAAATACCCATGCAGAGCAAGTGGGTTTGAGCTACAACCCCCTTACTACTACCCGCTTAACCCAGAGCCAGTGGAATAACCACTACTGTGGCTACTACTGAGGCAGGTATTTAAAAGCTCAACCTGGAGCAAGTTGAATAATCACTACTGCTGCTGCTACTACCCAGGCATCACAATCACTGACATGGAGCAAGTGGGATGAACCACCATCCTTGCGACTACCCAGGTATCTCAAACATACATTCATTCAATTTAAATCAATCATCCTTGTTATCAAATCTCAAACATTAACTTGGAGCAAGCGGGACGAACCACCATCCTTGCTACTACCCAGGGTCTCAAACATATATTCAATTAAAAATCCATAATTAAATTTATTTCTTCAAACTTTTCTCCCCTATTTCATATCCGGAGCAAGTAGACATCGCTACAGCCTACTACTCGGGGCCACAATCACATTTACACACTTTTCATTCGTAATTCACCACTTTTCAAACTTTCTTCTCTTCCAAGTAACCTCCATTTCATAACTTCATCTCATTACTATGCCTATTACTAAGATCCAAGGTTAGAAGGGTTAAAATAGAAGTTTAGAGGTTTAAAATTTAGCTTTAAAACACAACATTCATGTTTGCTAAAACAGGGGTCATGCGTACGCGTGGGAGTGCATTACTGAAAGGTCACGCGTACGCGTGGGCGTACAACTTTCTATGCTTCCGTACGTGAGATACCCAACCCAAATAGGTTGGTCACGTCGTATACAGTGGTCGCGTACGCAAGTTATGCAGAACAGCAAAAATGGTGAATGCTACAGAATTTTCAGCTTTGCACTCCAAACTTCCAACGCGCATAACTTTTTTGTTTTAAAACATTTTTCATCCGTTCTTCGAACGGCGTAAACTTCACGGACCCAATTTCATTTTAAATAAGTTTGAAATAATTTGGGGATCCGGAAGCCAAGTTATGGCTCGCCAAAATTTGGCCAAAAATCAGATTTTTCACAAAATCCTTAAACCGTTATTTCACCAAGTTTCTTTCAAAAACTAATAACTCACACTCCAATTTCAGCATAACTGTGTACAAAACTGTCTCATACCTATTCTATCTCTTCCATCACATGCAAATACCCAATTCTTAGCATTTTCATCATATACAATCTCACAAACCAATGCAACACAATTCACAAGTCATCCTACTATCATTATCATCAATTAATATCCTCATCAATTATCACAAACAACATATTCTCACAGACAACATTTAACACCTCATGATCAACTTAACCAATTTCATAGCACCAATTTAACAATTATTCTCAACACATCTCAATCAATAATTTAATTCAATAACCAACAATCAAGTCAACTTATCCTATAGGTCAACTAGCCTAAGTTTTCACGATATATTACATATTATATACGAGAAACCAAAACCATACCTTGGCTGATTCCTCATAAAATCCGGAACGTCACAATTTGTCATTGTTCCACGGTACCCAAGTTTCAAAGTCTCACCAAACGGGTCTCCGACTCCCCAGAGTCCAATATCTCCATCATCGCCAATTTGTTTCTAAAATACACAATCCAAACTAATTTTACAAAATAACACTAAAATTACCATAAAGTTCACTAATTAGATAACTTAACAAGGATTAAACATTCCTCACCTTGCCAACAGAAGAATTGAGCTAAAACCCATCACATCCACTAAGTTAACTTGATCCTAAACATCAAAATCAACAAAATCTCAATACCCCAAATCGTAGAATTTTTGAAATTGGGAAAAGAGAAAATCGAAACTGAAAAGTGACTTCCTTACCTAATTAAGTACTGGGCTTTGTAGTGCTTAATGTTGCGGTCGCGTGACCGCAAACGGTGCGGCGATCAGAGCTCCGGATCAAAAATTATCTGAGATTGAATTTTGAAACCAAGGTTTGCATGTTCATGCTTTCCTTTCTCCTATCCTCAGCGTGCTTCCATCCTCAATTGAGGAAAGAAGGGCTAATGCCCTTCATATATATATATATATATATATATATATATATATGTGGGCTGGACCTTGGGTTTATTTGGGCCAAATTTGTTTTGTTTGGTCTTATTCGTCCTAATTTTGGATTAAATTCTTTAAAATTAGTGTCTAAATTCATATTTTAATTATTTCTACCTCACTAAACCATAAAATTTTATTTTCTAATTTATTTGATTAATAATTAATTTATTAACTAATTATTCACTAATTACTCGAAGTTTACACTAATCTATGTAGAACTTCTAATTTTTAGTTGAACTTGTGGAACTAATTTATGTAGACACTAATGTTATTTTATTTTAAAACAATCTTAGTTAAATAAAAGATGTTTGAATTATCTATGTTGTTATATGTTATATAAATATTAACTTGCTCAGTAAATTAATTAATATATCAATTAATTAAAAAATAATACAATTTGGTAAATTATGTGTGTAATTTGTGTTAAAAATATTGTTATAAAATAAATATTATACTTTTGTAACAGAATAAAAAATGTTACCAAATCAAGTTATATTTGTAACAAAATTTTATGATAGAAAAATTTATATTGTTATGAAAAATATTTTTAAAGGTAAACTTGTGAAACTAATTTATGTAGACAATAATGCTATTTTATTTTAAAACAATCTTAGTTAAATAAAGATGTTTGAATTATCTATGTTGTTATATATTATATAAATATTGAGTTACTCAGTAAATTTGTTAATATATCAATTAATTAAAAAATAATACAATTTGATCAATTATGTATGTAATTTGTGTTTAAAAAATTGTTACAAAATAAATATTGTGCTTCTGTAACTAACAGAATAAAACATATTACAAACTCAAGTTATATTTTGTAACAGAATTTTATGATAGAATAATTTATATCGTTACGAAAAATATTTTAAAGGTAAAAAATTGTTACCACTTTTGTAACAAATTTTTGTTTTTGTATTAAAAAAATTTGTTACAAAATATTACTTTATACTGTAACAGTTTTATTTTTTTTTTTACAAAAACTTTTTGTAACAGGACGTACTGCAACAACCACTACAAGAAACACTGTTAAAATCGACCGCCAAATCGACGGTTAGGCTGTCAATAATATTAAAAATTGATGGCAAAATCGACGACGGATGTGGTCGCTATTAAGCCTGTCGATTTTTCAATATTCAAATAAAATCGACTGCTTGCAAGCCATCGATAATTATTCAATAAAATCGACAATCTTTCTGTCTATAATATGAGTTTGAAAATTTTACTTGCTTAATAAAATCGACAAGTTTGCCGTCGATATTATTATACAATATTGACAACGTTTCTGTCGATATTTGATTCATTAAAATCGATAAAGAAGCCGTCGATTTAATTATTAAAATACCGACAAGTTTCTTGTCTATATTTTGTTTTCTTTTGTCTATTTTAAATTTAAAAAACGACAATGTTATCGTCGATTTAATAGCCATATTTTTTAATTATTTTTTCTATTTGAAAAATAGTAGATAATTAATGCAATTAAACTTTAAATATAAAAATAAAAGGGTAAAGTATATTTTTTGTCCCTAAAGTTTGACAAAAGTTTCAAAAATACCCCTAAGTTTTATTTTGTTTCAATTTTGTCCCAGAAGTTTTCGATTTGCATCAAATATACCCCTGACGGCTAATTTTTCAAAAAATTAAAGACCAATTCAACAACAATTTCATAAGAACAACCCTCAACACAAACAAATCAAGCATAATTTTCATGCATTATTGTTAGATTGATCTTAATTGTTTTGAAAATTTAGCCGTCGAGGATATATTTGATGCAAATCGAAAACTTTTAGAACAAAATTGAAACAAAATAAAACTTAGGGGTATTTTTAAAATTTTTGTCAAACTTCAAGGACAAAAAGTATACTTTACCCAAAATAAAATTTATACAAAATATTAGATAACAAGATAAATAAACTTTTAAATATAAAAATAAAATGTATAATGTACACATTGAAATAAGCATGTTATTATCCATAATATAACCAAACAAAAAAATATACATGACAATATTCTAGTCCTTTAAAAATGCATGCTAGATTTTTGAAGAGAAAATAACGCGGCATATAGGAATCAACAAATGCCTCAGGAATTGCCCTCACTGTAAATGCCTGAAGAGAATGGAGCAAGTAAGGCACCACCACAGTTTCATATGCAATCCAGCTTGTGCATGATTTTATATACCTCTCTGGCATTGGAACAAACACAAAAATTCTCAGCTTTGTTAACTTTGTTGAAACATATAATGGAACCTGTTTCACACATTTTTTTATGAATTGAGCTAACCAAACAAAATAAGAACCAAACACACAACTTAGCACAAACAAATCCAAATCAACACAACACTCACATAGTCACATAATCAAACTAAACAAAACCAAAAAGTCCAAAACACATGCCAATAACATAAACCAGACCAAGACCATCAATAGTTCTATTACCAAACTCCTCAAAATATGAAATTAAATTAATGTATTGTGCCCTACAATAAGATTTTGATTCTAACTATGTGATGCTCTGTCTTTCTTCTAGTTGTTTTTTAGTTGAACTGATATTTTTAGAGTTATTAAATTAATGAAAGAATACAAATTAGAATCTGTAATGATGGAACCTGAGCCAAACTAAACCTTTGATGAATTCCCGAGCTTCCTTCTCACTATTTGGCTTTTCTCTGATTATTCATTGGTACACCACAACCTACAGAACATTTGTAAAGACAGAAATAGGCATAGAAAAGTATACTATATAAATTTTAAATGAAGAGTAGCAAGAATGTGAGAATTGCCCCCTAAGTATAAGTGTGTAACACCCTACCATACAGAGACTTATGCTTAAGTCATAATTCAGAGATGGCAAGGTATTACGACCTCTAAAACAAAAATTTAGTACGTATAGTAGTATGAATGATTGATTATAACTAGGAGCCTTTAGAAAAAAGGGTAAACAAAAATCGTAACTCGAAACGCAACACTCCGATCGATAACGTAACGAGCAAAGGATAAGCTAGTGCAAGATCATATATATAAAGAGTGTCAAAAACAAGAATATCAAGACTCAAAACCCGGTTGCGAAGATAACCGGTCCGAGCATAGCAATATATACATATAATAAAATAAGGAAAACCCCAAAGGAAACCCAAAGGGACACAAATACAGAAACCTATTCTCCAAAACCTCCTATAAGAGGAGTCATCACAGTTTGTATTATTTAATGGAGATAAAAATATCTAACAAGATATATAAACCAAAATAGAGTCCCGAGAACAAAGGATCTTCGCTAATCCAGAAGTCTCCAGCATGCCTCAACGAGAAGCCTCGCGTCCTGCATCTGAAATCCACAAAATCCGCATGGGTGAGAACCAGAGGTCCCCAGCACGGTAACAGCTTCCACATATATAATACATAATAATAGAGGAAAGCCGAAGGCAATCCTAGAACTTCCTCCAGATAATATCAAAGCTTATAAACAAGCTAAACCGTAAGTGGCAACTGACTAAAGATTCTTCAGTCTAACTAATACTTCCCTTTCCAATTTCTTCAGACCTCCCAACTACCAGCATGAGTATAATATAGCAAACATAGTTATATCAGACAAGAGATTTTACAAATAGGAACAGATAAGGCATTTAAGCAATTAGCAAGTAATATGCAGTCAAATAGGCAATCTCAAACAATTCTAGTAGTATGCTTATGATGCATGCCTGTCCCTAGTGGCTGATGATATCATCTGTCGGTTATAGAGCTAACCTGACAAGTCCTGGTAGCTAACCATTGGACTGTCCTTCTGTCGTGCATCCCCAACTCGAGTTATACTCATCATAAACTTGATCATAATCATGATCCATATCCATCACCCTCACTGGTGAATATTTATCCATCACCATCACTGGTGAATATTTATGGGGGCGAGCTCATTCGGGCCTTTCACAGTGCCCGGCCACACTTACGACATTGGGTTAACAGAGCTTCGAGTCTCAACCTGGAGCACGTGGTGGCTAGCCACTGCTACTACCCAGGGAAACCCTCATCTCCAATGGTGGAAGTGCAAACATTCACAATTCATTCAACAGCATATATGCATTTATACTTAGCCATAAACATGGCTCCGCCGTCACACGGCAATAATCTAGCCATCCGGCTCACGGTTAAATCCATAACCAGCCGATTCATTAACATTTACGGCCCTTCGGCCCATGGCATAACAAGCACTTCCACCGCCATTCTCCGCATCTCACATAATCATCTTTGATCCTCAATGATCATTCATTTTTCCCCTTGCTTCACTCGCAAGTTACCATATTCACTAGCCCTTTTTCTCATGCTAGGCATATCATAATGATTTAAGACATAAGTGGTGAGATTGGAGGTTTAGAAGTATGAAATTTGGCTTTTAAAACTCAAAAATCAACTTGGGATGAAAATAGGGCCACGCGTACGCGCACTCCACGCGCACGCGTGGATGGCCTTAAAAACTTCTCGACGCGCAAGCGTCATATGCGCAAACGCGCGGATTGAAAATTAGCCAAACGACGTGCAAGCGTCAGCCACGCGTACGCGTGGGTGCTCTTGCGCCCCAGGCACAAAACTGGCACAACTCTAGCACAACTCTCTGGAAAATGGCTGGGCATTGGGTGCAGCACATTCGGCGCGCCCGCGCACATCACGCGCACGCGTGGATGGTGCTTTCTGGAAGAACGGCGCGTACGCGCCAAGTGCGCCTAAGCGCGAGGGGTCATTCTGCTAATAATTTTCTAAGTTAAAAGCTGCAGAATTCACAGACTCAAACCCCAATCTTCCGACGGACATAACGTTCTCATTTTAAATCGTTTTTCACCTGTTCTTCGAACGGCATGGACATCTCGGATCCAATTTCATTTCTAAACAGATTTGGCAGAAAACAGAGATCCGTAGTCCAAGTTATGTCCCGTCAAAGTATGCCCAAAAACCATATTTTCATACAAAACCACAAAGTGCCATTTTCAAAACAAGCCACTTTCAACTCTTTTCAAAATCAATCAAAACATGCCAATTTCATCCCTTTTCTTTGAAATCAATCAAAATGTACCAAAATCAACATCAAGCCATCCTCAACTCACACATTGACATTTTACCAAAATTCCCAAAACCACATCCAACCATTTTAACACTTCTCAATCAAATGGCTAAAGGACTAACACAATATCATGTCATACATCCTTCCTCATCCCAATTTCCAATAATACCATTTCCTATCAACCATCATTATACATGATCAACATCATACTCACCATCAACATGGTACCACCCATCAATTCAACCTCAATCATCCATCAAGCATATATCACAACATGCACTTCTCACATATCACACAATCAAGACATCAATATTCATAATCACATATATGAACACATCATATATCTCAACCATTCAACAACATCAACAATCCAATGCCTATCTTAGGGCCTCTAGCCTAAGTATTTCCTACCACATTACATATTAGATACGGGAAACCGAAACCATACCTTAGCCGATTTTCCAAGCTCAACCGGAGCACTCCCAAACCAATTGTCCACAAGCTCTCAAGGTATCAACACCTCCAAGAACAGATTTTATCACACAAAACCCTCTTCCAAGCTTTCCAAAATCACCAATCAAGCTCCAATATTCACATATACACAACCTAAGCCACAATCATCATATCCATACACAACATCTCAATACCCAAACATTATAGAACAACAAATTATACTAGAGTTGAGAATCTTACCACACCCAATGTCCAAGGAGACAAGATTAACCTTCTCCTTCAAGAGAGTTAGGTCCTATAACATCAAAGAACCCAAAATCTCAACATTTTTGCTCATGCAACTCGAAATCAAGGGCTGGAATTTCGAACAGTAAAACGTGGCTTACCTCAAGATTGATTGTATGGGTTTTGTAGAGCTCTCCGTGGTGAACGCGTGGCCGCAAACGAAGCGGCAATCGGAGCTCTAGATCAAAAGTTATGGTGGTTTGAAGATCAACCAAGGGAGAGAACTTGAGAGAGTGTTCTTCCCCCCCCCCCTCCATACCAATTTCAGCGTGTTTGAGAGCTAAATGAGGAGAGAGAATTCTGAAAACTAGGGTTTTGGTTTAGTTTAGTTGGGCCAAGGGTCCACTTTGGGTCCGGTTAGCCCGGTTCGGCCCGTTCGGTCCAATCTTGGTCCGATTTCTATAAAATTAGTACTGAAATTCTCGTCTCAATCCCCTCTATCACATTTAGCCATAAAAATAATATTTTTGGCTTTCTAGAATAAATTCTCATTTTGTGGGTTAATTAGCCGTTAATTAACCGGGTCTTACAAAGTACACAACACAGCTTGGAGAACAAATATTTACCCTATTAATTAAATACAATGTTCTCAATAGATGTATCAGCAATAATTTGTACTTTTCGTTTTTATGGGTGGAGCTTTAACTAGTATTTTCTTTTATCAAACAACTGATCCATTTCATCTAGCAAAACGGAGGGAAACCCATTTATTGAGAAAATCTACTTCTTTTATTTTCCAAAAAAAAAAACACGGACTAAGGAAAACAAAAAAAATCTTGATAATAGTACAAAATTATGTGAAAATACCAAATTAAACTCATAAAAATGACAAACCTCAATTAATTAATACAATTTATATTACACTTATTGTCTTTCTTCAAATTACATCATTAGGGATAAATTTGAAAACTTAAATTGATACTAACTAAATATTATAAATTAGACAAATATTTTGAGACCTTAAGAAGAGCAGATTGAACAAATATTATAAAATGAAAAGAGTAAGCTTTTGTAAGGAGGATTCATTATTTTTCGCGAAAATGTAACTTTACACCTTTCTTCCCACTAACATATACTTACATGAGAATAGGATCATACAAAAATAGAAAAAATGCATACATCGTATATAGCTAATAGAACTTCAACTGGGATGGAAAATAATATCAACAGGCTAAGCATGTCGAAAGCATAACACGGAAAGCTGCTGGAAGATATGTTATCTGAAGTTTCTTTCCAATAATGCATTACTAAAATTAAACAAATAAAACTTAAAAAATAAAAGGAATAGTCCATACATACAATATATGCAGTAATTAACAAAGTGGTGGGACCATCTTTCTCCAAGTTACTTCCAATTAGTAGCTTTTGCACAATAGCATTTGCCTAATAAGAATATCAAAACGTCAGAATACTAAATGCATTTTGGAAAAATTATACCATTCTTTTAGTTTATGTGCTTATTTAGATGAAATTATGATGTCAGGGCATTTTGGCCAGTTTCACTGACTTTTTCTTTACTGTTTTTAGGGTAGTTTCATGCATTTCCTTAGAAAATAAGCTAGTTTTGGGTAGATATTCACTTACATCTTGATTCAAGCATACATTGTGCACTTTATATGATTTCATGAGGATTTTGCATGAATTTAATGACAAATTGGATGTTGTATTTCCCATGACTTGGACTAGAACTTTGATGCACTCTATTGCTTGATTTCAGGACAAATGAAGCAAGGAAGAACTACGTTAGCAGCCACGTTAATCTAATTAACGTAATTCCTAACGTGGAATGGGAGTAACTTGCAAAGTTAATGAGAAAAGTAATCGCCAATAACGCTCTCGAAGCCATCATTGCCCACGTTAAGAGTCACGTTAACTAGGTTAACGTGAACTCTAACGTGGAGGAAGGGAAATGGAGCCAACGTTAGTGACACTTACCTTTGTCACTAACGTTGGACCAAGCTCATAAGTGGCCACGTTAAGAGCCACGTTAACTTAGTTAACGTGGCCTCTAACGTTAAGAAGTAAAGGGGAAGCCAACGTTAGTGACATTCAACTTTGTCACTAACGTTGGCCAAGTCACAATAAGCCACGTTAACTTCCACATTAACCTAGTTAACGTGGAAGCTAACGTGAAGAAAGTAGGTGATCGACAACGTTAGTGACACCAAACATTGTCACTAACGTTGGGATTAACCCACACAAGCCCCAATAAGCCACGTTAACTCCCACGTTAACCTAGTTAACGTGGAAGCTAACGTGAAGAAGGAAGGTGATCACCAACGTTAGCGACACCTAACATTGTCACTAATGTTGGAAGGAGCCCACACAAGCCACAATGAGCCACGTTAACTCCCACGTTAACTTAGTTAACGTGAAAGCTAACGTGAGGAGGAGAGATGATGAGTCAACGTTAGTGACATTCACCTTTGTCACTAACGTTGGAGATGGCTAGCACAGCCACGTTAAAGGCCACGTTAACCTAGTTAACGTGGACTCTAACGTGGGAGCTAGGGGCACATTGGAACGTTATTGACAAAGGTAAGTGTCACTAACGTTCTCGAAGGTTGGCAAGCCTACGTTAAGGAGCCACGTTAACTAAGTTAACGTGGACTCTAACGTAGGGAAGGAGGAGGCTTCTCAACGTTATTGGGAAAGGTAAGTCCCAATAACGTGTGTGAAGGACAAAGAGGCAACGTTAGTGGCAACGTTTGTGCCACTAACGTTGAGGTTAACGTGGCTCTTACTTGGGTGAGGAACGTTAGTGAAAAAGGTGATTGTCACTAACGTTCTCGAACCCATATTTTCACTGAACGTTAACACCACTAACGTCCTGAGCTAAAGTCTCTGTCCACTTCACACTTTCTCTCTGCAAGTAAAGCCAAGCCCAATGAAGAAGATAACTGCTTCAAACTCAAGATCCAAAGGCCCATACCCAAGACTTGAAGATGCAACTAGAAGATCAGAAGAGTAGTATATATAGGAGTAGCTTTGAATTATTTTGAGAGTTGGAAAATATAGGGAGCCTCTTGGCATAGAACTACTCTCTGTATTTTACTTTCTCTGCACTTCTAGTTTCATCATGTATTCTCCATCTTTGTTTTCATTTTCCAGAGCTATGAACAACTAAACCCCTTTCATTGGGTTAGGGAGCTCTGTTGTAATTTGATGGATCAATACTAGTTTTCATTATTATTCTTCTACCTTTTCTCTTGATTTTACTTGAAAGCTTTCGATCTTCATCCAATTGGGTAGTTATCTTGGAAAAGAAGCTATTCAAACTTGGATCTCTTCTGAACCTTGAAAGAGGAATGAAGAGATCATGCTAGAAATGCTTTCTCATGCTGGACCAAATTGGGTTTGGATGGATATGTGACTATAATCCTCTCAACACTTGATTTGGGAAATGCATGTGGTATAATCAGTGACCATACTTCATCTCTTCTCATGAGCAATTGACCAAAGAATTGGCTATTGATCAAGATTTAAGAGATTGAATTACAAGGAATTGTAATTCGATCACTTAAGATTGCCAAGGAGATCAATGAGTGCATTGATTGAGGAAGAGATGAAAATAAAATTGATCCGGAGAATGCAACATCTCCTGAGCCCAATGAACCCCCCATTTCTGATCTTACCCATTCTCTTTAATTTCTGTCATTTACTTTTATGAGCAATTTCCCCATTCCCATTTAAGATTCTGCAATTTACTTTCCGTCATCTACATTCAGCTCTTTATTTCTAGCATTTACTTTTCTGCTATTTACTTTCCCGCCATTTAATTTTCTGCAATTCTCAACTCAAATTCTGATTCGCTCAACTAGAACATTCCTCTAATTAAAGTTGCTTGATCAATCAATCCCTGTGGGATTCGACCTCACTCTATTGTGAGTTTTTACTTGACGACAAATTCGGTACACTTGCCGAAGGAAATTTGTTATGAGACAAGTTTTCCGTGCATCAAATTACTGAGACTAAGCTACTGGCTGATAACATGACACCTACAATCTTTCTGCATATTCAGTCACAACAACTAGATGCAAAAGGCCTTGAACAGATATTTAATTTATTCAGTCACAATCTGATAACATAGAACCTGTTTCACATATACCAGAAGCAGAACAAGGCCAGAAGGGCTTAAGGGAAGCACAATGAAGGGAAGCTAATTTAGGCTATACACGTGAAAAAAAATTTAGTCATCTAAGATAATACAAACTAGCTTCTTGACTAATAAGCAGTAAATAATGCTAATCTAATCAAGATAAACTGATAAAAAGAGCATTTTCTCTAGCCGTTTGGAAAAGACTTGAAACCAACTTTGCACTTTCACTCTTCCACTTTGATACAAGGTTTGATGAAGAAACACTGATTATAAAAACTGTCAAAAGGTTAAAAATGTTGGCAATATTAATACTTTAAAGAAAAAAAAACATGTATGAAATTTAGTATATATATAGTTTCACTTATGAATATACATATGCATTGTAAAGATTTTCTCTGTAATATGAAAAATTCCTTAACAGGTAGATTTCTAAACCTAGTAAATTCTATTCTGCTCTCAAGAAAAAGATAGAATGAATAATTAAATAAACTTACCTAAAAAATGCGAAGTTAACTTCTGTTGCAACAGCCTTAGCCAAATATGATTTTCCTGTACCAAATGGTTCATACAGCAAAAAAATTCTCTGTCGTTGTTCTTTACCAAAAAATTTCTAAATTGATAAATATATATTTCTACCAGAAAACACTTACAGTTGCACAAATGTTAATAATCTAGCACTCTCTCAAACAGAAGCTATTGATCTCAACATGCCTCTACATCGATCATTGCATTGTGGTCTGTTTGATAAATTTGTTAATAATCTAGCACTTACAGTTTCCTATTATGCATACAATAAGAACAAAGCCATTGAATTTTTAAAGCGTATTATAAAACAGAAAGCCAAAAAAGAGGAAACCTAGAAAAAAGATACTAGATTCTTGTGAGCCCGATTGAGAGAGAGAGAAGACGCGTAAAAGAGAGCGGAGGAGGACCAAAGTAGGAGGAGCGATGGCGGCAATAGAGAGAAGGAGCCATAGCGGTGCGAGCAAAAGGAGCGACAGTGGCGCGAACGTGGGGAGCGACAGCGGCACAGCAGCAACAGAACGCGACGGCAGAGTGAGCAACAGGAGCGACGGCAGTGGAGAATGACGGTTGAAAATTGTGTGAATTTGGGGGTTACCGATGAAATGGGAAATTTGGGGGAAGTGAACCCGGGGTAGTGATGAAAATGGTGTATGAATTTGGGGGTTACTGATAAAATGGTGTTTCTGAATTTTAGAGCGGGAAGGGGACGCAGAGATTTGTTTTTAGTAAAAAAAATCGACGTCGTCGATTTTAATTTTTTAAAAAAAAATAACACTCTAAGTGTTTATTTTATACATTAAATTTATGCCATTTATTTAATTTTAGAAAGTAATTTAAACCGTTCAAAATTATTGATAGTAAATATTGTGGATAATATAAATAATAAAATAGACGTCGTATTCATCGATTTTGAAATAAAAGTATTTAAAATACTTAATTCGCTGACAATGTGACAATATTGAAAAAGGGTTAATGCGTCATAAAAAAATCAACCACTAGACTATCGATTTTATTATTTTATTTTTAATTTTTTTTTAATTGACAAAAAATACGCTTCTTCCTACAATGAACCCTCTAATAATTTTTTTTTGTTATAAATTTCTTTAATTTAAAATTCAGCTTTTTTTAACCTTTTTTTATTATAAATACTACTTTTTCTTGTAATGCGTTTAGGGGTCGAAAGGGGGTGAATGGCGCGCACAGAGATTAATATTTTGGTTCCCTCCTTTAACAACATACACTTCCAATTTTTTTTCTTTCTAATTTTATTATTACTTTCAAATTTTTTTCTCTTTTATTTTTAATTTGTTATTATTAATTTTATATATTTTTAAATACTTTTGTTAGATTAAAATATTAAATTAAAAATAATTTAGGACTAAATTAACCCAATAAAAATTATTTTAAAAATATAATATTTTTTATTTGTCAAACTATAAATTAATATTAAATAATTATTCTAATTCAAAATTAAAAATAATTTATTTAATTTTTTTGTTTATAAATTAAACTCTATGTCTTAAATATTCAAATTAAATTATTTAATTTTTATTATTTTTTAATTATTAAAATTTTTAAATTTTAAATATAAAAATACTCAATAATAATAATAATAATAATAATAATATTATTATTATTATTATTATTATTATTATTATTATTATTATTATTATTATTATTATTATTATTATTATTATCAAAATATTAAATAATTTAAACTCAAATTATCAAAAACCTTATTTAGTTACTTCATTAGTTATTACTTAAAATTATTATTATAGACCATTTTAGGCCACACTTTAAAAAAAAAGACTATAAAATCATTTTAAGTCATGCATTAAAATTGTGGCCATAAATTTTTTTTACATCACTATTTTATAAAACTATGACTATAGACCTTTTTAGGTCACTCTTTAAAACTATGACCATAAATATCTTTAGATTACGCTTCAAAACTGTGGCAATAGATCTTTTAGGTCACACTTCAAAACCGCGACGATAGATCTCTTTAGCTAGGTCACGTATTAAAACCGTGACCATAAACCCCTTTTAAGTTACTCTTTAAAATTGTGATTATAGATCACTTTAGATCATACTTCAAATACGTAGCGATAGACCATTTTAAGTTACCCTTTTTAAAAAACTGTGACCATAGGTATTTTTTTGTCATGCTTTTAATCATGACCATAAAAAAAGTGACCTAAATTCTAAAATAATTTTAGACATTTATGATCACTCTTTCAGATTATGACTACAGATATCTATAATTATAGTTTTTAAAAGACAATGACCAAAGATTCTTTTTAGATCACAGTCAAAAATTATTACTATACAAAATCTATCATCACGATTTTTAAATATGACAACAAAATATCATCATTATACACCAATTTTATTATAGTAATACAGGTCAAAATCCTACTTAAACTATAGTATAGTGAACTAACTCTAACTAACCATGGTAACTAATTTAACTCCAGCTAACAAATTTGGTCAGCTATCATTTAACAAACTAATATTAACTAATTGAGTACCCACTTATCAATATTAATCAACATGTAACAAAAAATAAACAAACAAAGAAATAAGTAATGTACCTCTCTATCAGTAGAAAAAAAATAACTATAATGTAACATGAATATGACATTTTTGGCATATCATATCAAAACCACTATTTACACCAAGTTTTAATGATTGAAAAGGATTTTCATCTGCAAAATAAAGGAACTCAATGTTTAACCAATAATGGAAATATTAATTTATTCTCCAATAAGGTATCAAAGAGACAGGTGGCAATACTAGTTTTAGTTGGGAGTCCTCAACACGTTCCAATTTTATTGGGTGCAGTTTCTCGACTTGTAAAGGAGCATGGTGGACTAGATTTAAGATAGTATAAGGAAAGTTTACCGGATGAGATATTACTGGCATAAATATTGGAATCGAATGAATAACGTTTGACAAAATATCCAATAATTAAATTTAGAGTTATTTCCGTTAAAAATTTTATAAAATTTCTAAAAATACCCTTTTTTATCATTTACTCCATCTCCTTTTAACTTAACGAAATCAATCATTCAACTCTAGTAACAATCTTCAGCTTCTCATTTCACCTTTCTCATTCTCCTTCACTCACTACTCAGCCGCTTAACCTCGCAATCACCACTCTCATTGGTCAACCTCCTTCATTCAGTCACATCGACGACCCTACTCACCTGAATTACCTCCCTGATCCTTCCTCGCTTGCCACTCTCAGCTGGTTTAGCCACCTCCAATCACCTCCAACTCCTCCAGATTGTCGCTACCAGCCTCGTCCTTGCCAGATCTAGTCCTGTCACCATCATTGTCAAGTCGTGCCCATTGGGCTCCTACTTTTCTGCCGATAGCTTCTTGCTTCCAGCCTTGTCATCAGCTGCTCCTTCTCACCTCCATCTCATTTTGTTTTCACCTTTCTCTTCACTCACGACTCCTTCTTACCTCCTTGCTCTTCTCGTTGGTGGCTGCTTCATTCTCGCCACCAACGTTTGAATGTTGTTGTTTTTCTTCTTAATTTAGTATATATTTTGGACTGGTTTCATGTTAGAGTGAAGATGAAGATGTGACTACAATCATTTAAAGTTCAAATCTTTATATAATTATTTCTTAAAATTCACCATCTTATGAAAATGTAATATATATTTTATGGGTCAATCTATGGTACAGATGTTATTTGATACAGATTTACAGAGATTCTCTCTTAATGAATATAAGATGGACACTGGCTGATTTGTTGCAGGCTTGTCTCCTGCTTTATGTTAGGGATGGCTGAGCCAGTAAGCCAAGATTTTTTTGTTTGTTTGTGTTTTTGGACATGGCCTTAGTCCAAAGAATTGACCTAGCCCACACAAATAGAACCCAGCCCGACCCAAAGCACTACCCAGTACCCACGCAGAGACCCGCCCTTCCCTAACAACCCCAAACCTCCCTTCCTCGCCCTCCCCCTTGAAGAATGCCATTGTTTCCAACGCTATTTCTGAAGCTTTACATCGTTTGTTGCATGGAGGCAAAATCAGGAACCTGGATCCTCGACCGTGGCCACAATCGGAATCCTCAGGTACTGCCTTCTTGAGGTTGCCCATGCCACGCCTACCCAGAGTCGATAACTCTGTTGCTCGCGTTCAATGGTGACCATTTGTGCTTCTTCACAATGACTGCGACCTCTCTCCAACACGCATGTCATTTCATTCTCCTTGGACTGAGCTTGCCAATGCCTTGGAGAAGTTCCTTCTCCTGCTTCGTGGTGATTCCGAACCTCACTTCCCGTCTCGCCTCCCCACATGCATTGAAGCTGTCGGTGACTTATTTCATGGTCCCTCCTCCCTATCTCTATTGATTGAAATATAAGCCGGTGGAATTGTTGAACGGATTCATCTCGTAGCCCGTGTTGCCTTCATCTGGCATTCGACGATCGGAATTTGCTGTTGTTCTGGTTTGGTCCTCGTCGCAGGTATGAATGTCATTGTTTTTGCTCTGTTCGATTTTATAGTATTTGAAATGGTGTCTTGCTTTAGAGTTTTAGAGCATTGGGTAAATTGAATTGAATTGAATTGAATTGAATCTATAAATTTCTTTTGAATTTCCCTTTCAAAGTTTCTGGTTTTGAAACTGGCATACGAGTATGAGTAGCTGCTTTATCCTTCTCTGTATTTTTCAACTTTACTTTTCTCTTTACACCACTTTCAATGAGACTTTTGTGCTGAATTTCTTTGAACATTTTACTTCTTTCTTACTTTCCTCGATTTGAATTTCTATCACTAGAATGCTTTCTTCTCTCGACTAACCTTAAGCCGCGGTTGCTGGTAGTAATAGACTTATGGGGTTCATTTTCACTTGGTAAGTCTGACAAAAATTTCTTATCCCCCTTTCCCTTTTTATGTCAAACGTTCAAATCTTCCTTCCATATTTAATTGCTTCCACATCTTCATCTTGTTTGATGATGAAAATAATGGTATCTTGCTTGCAGTTGTCATGAAAATCACCACAAACACCAACTGATATTGTTGAACAAAGTGAAGTTGTCTGCCAGGAGTAATACATAGGGGCATAGGGGGAAGGTTATATACATGTGAGTTTTGATTTTATTTGATTTTTTCAAGAAACACCTATATTATGGTGACATTAACTTATTTAGCAAAGCATTTTTAAAAGTGGTATTTGCATACTAAAAGTAGTTATGAAAATCAGTCATTATATATTTATCTACAAAAATATATTGTTTAGCTCATCTTGAATTTGTATTTTAGATTTCAAATTATATTTTTTAACCGTGGTTGATTTTGGTATGTATCTTGTATGGTTGAATAGTTTTTCATCCGACACTTGAACTGCAATCTTGTTTAACCAATTTTAACCAATTTTCATTTGCAAGTTTATTTACATATGGTTTTTAATTGAGATTAAATTAATATTTGGTTAAAGGTGAAGCCATAAAGGTGCTAGTGAAGTTATGCATTTTCAAGGGATTGGAATCCTTTCTCACATTAGTTATAGTTACCTTTATATTAGTGTGCTTGGGTGGGATTTTTATATCTTAAATACAAGGGAAATCAAAGAGAATTTAAATGATGTACAATAAATAACAACAACAACAAAGCCTTGTCCCACTAAGTGGGGTCGGCTACATGAATCAAACAACGTCATTGTGCTCTGTCATGTATCATGTTAACAGAGAGACCGTTTACATGTAGATCTCGTTTGACCACCTCATGGATGGTCTTCTTACGTCTTCCTCTGCCTTTCGCCCATTGTCCATCTTCCATCTCATCCACCCTCCTAACTGGATGTCCTATCGGTCTTCTTCTCACATGTCCAAACTACCTAAGACACGATTCAACCATCTTTTCCACAATGGGTGCTACTCCAACTCTCTCCCTTATATCTTCGTTCCTTATTTTATCCAATCGCGTATGACCGCTCATCCATTTCAACATCTTCATCTCTGCCACACTCAGCTTATGCTCGTGCTCCCTTTAGCCGCCCAACACTCCGTACCATAAAGCATAGCCGGTCTTATAGCGGTGCGATAGAATTTGCCTTTAAGTTTTAAAGGCACTTTTTTGTCGCATATAAAAACAGATGCCCTCCGCCATTTTGACCAACCTGCTTGGATCCTATGATTTACATCCTGTTCAATCTCTCCATTATCATGTATGATGCACCCAAGATACTTAAAACTTTTAACTTTTCGTAGGATGTTTTCTCCAATCTTCACCTCTATATTAGGGTTTTCCCTTCTCAGACTGAACTTACATTCCATATATTCCGTCTTGCTACGGCTTATGCGCAGACTATACACTTCTAGAGCTTCTCTCCATAACTCCAACTTCTTATTTAGGTCTTCCCTTGACTCTCCCATAAGGATGATATCATCGGCAAAAAGCATGCACCATGGCACAGGCTCTTGGATGTGCTCTGTGAGTACTTCCAAGACTAACTGAAAAGGTATGGACTTAAGGATGATCCCTGGTGTAATCCTATACCAATAGGAAATTCCTCTGTCATACCACCTTGAGTCTTCACACTAGTTATGCGATCCTTACTCTCCTCTTTTCTAAAACCTTCCATAAGACCTCCCTTGGTACTCTATCATACGCTTTTTCCAAATCAATAAACACCATATGTAAATCCCTTTTATTACTACGATACCTCTCCATCATCCTTCTTAATAGGTATATCGCTTTAGTGGTAGATCTACCTGGCATAAATCCAAATTGGTTCTTTGTTACTTGTGTCTCTTTTCTCAACCTCCGTTCTATCACTCTTTCCTATAACTTCATAGTGTGACTCATAAGCTTGATCCCTCTATAGTTTTCACAACTTTGTATATCCCCCTTATTCTTCTAGATAGGTACCAAGGTGCTCTTTCTCCACTCATCAGGAATCTGCTTTGACCTTAAAATCTCATTAAAAAGCTTGGTTAACCAGTTGATGCCTTTTTCTCCAAGACCCTTCCAAACCTCAATCGGAATATTATCATATCCTACTGCCCTGCCATTTTTCATCTGCTTTAGAGCCTCTTTTACCTCGAAGTTTCGAATCCTTCGATAGTAGTCAAAGTTTTGATCTTCTTCCCTTATGCATAATCGACCAAGGCTCGGAAGAGTCTTCTGTCCCTCATTAAATAACTCGTAGAAGTAGCTCTTCCACCTTTCATTAATCTTTTCCTCTTGAGCCAACACCTCTCCATCCTTATCCTTTATGCACTTAACCTGATCCAAATATCTCGTTCTTCTTTCACAGCTCTTTGCAATTCTATATATACCTTTTTTTCCTTCTTTTGTGCCCAAAGACTAGTAGAGACCCTCATATGCTCTTGTTCTGGTCGACTCTCCTCAACAAGAAGAAGTCGATTTGAGAGCTTGTCATGCCACTTTTATAGGTTATAAGATGTTCGTCTTTCTTTTTAAAACATGTATTTGCGATGAGAAGATCAAAGGTTGAGGAAAAGTCCAAAATAGTTTTACCCTCAGCATTGATCACTCCGAAACCATGGCCTCCGTGAATACTCCCATATCCAGTCACTTTTCTCCCAACATGGCCATTTAAATCTCCTCCTAAGAAAATCTTATCTCCCAAAGGTATGTCTTGAACCAAACTCTCTAGATCCTCCCAAAACCTTATCTTGTGTTGTTCGTCCGAACCCACTTGTGGTGCATAGGCGCTAATCACATGGAAAGCACCTCCCTCCACCACAAGTTTGATAGAGATGATCCGATCTCCCACCCTCTTGACATCCACTACTTCCTTCTTCCACTGCTTATCCATAATTATTCCAACCCCATTCCTATTCTTCACCTTTCCTATATACCAAAGTTTGAAACCAGAAGCATCCAACTCCCTAGCCTTCGCACCAACCCACTTTATTTCTTGTAGGCATATAATGTTAATCTTCCTCCTTGTCATGGTGTCCACCACCTCTATGGACTTTCTTGTTAGAGTGCTTATGTTCCATGTCCCAAATCTCAACCTTCTGTCACTCCGACCTTTACCTTTTACTTTGTGAACTAGCTTATTTACCCTCGTCCGTTCACAAAAATGCGAGAACCCTTGCTCATTTAACACTACATCCAGGCATCGATGCAGCGGCTCTTGCTTATTTGACACCGTACTCGAGCCATACAACGCGTTGCTTCTGGTCAACGACCTAGTTTTAGCGCAATAATGTCTTTGATTCATGTCATGGGGATTCGACTATATTTTTATGTTGGTTATCGAAGACCTAACACAATCCTCCTCCTTTATCCGGACTTGGGACTGGCTATGTACCGCAAGTGTAACATAGGCGGAGTTAGAATTTAAATGATGTAATTAAGATTTTTTAGTTTTTTGTTTGGTTAAATTAATTACATTAGTTGTAGTTTTAAATGTTCGGAAAGACGGAAACTATATCATGCAGTTTTTGAACAATCTCTTGGTATCATTTTTTTTTCCTCATCATTTTTTCCCTCATCTACTGCGAGCACTTCACCGGTGGTTTTGTTATGCTTCAGTACTTTTCGAATAGAGGTTTGCTTGATGGAAATTTCGAAGAGAATAGTAACTTTTATTTTCTTTCTGAAATACATATTCTGACTTAAAAAGAGCTGAATACAAATCTAATGACTCAGCAATAAAAGAAGGGCATAACTAATTATTACATTTTCCTTACACCTTTATTTTTGCCTAGCTTCTATTTTTTTATTTTTGGTGACTGATGTCTTGAACAATGAATATTGTTATAAACCCCCACCATGTTCCTCTTTCTGTTACTTGGCTCCTGACTCTAGCAACTTTCATTCAACAAGGATTATCCCAAACTTAGAAAGCAAGATGCAAAAATACCTTTGGTTAGATATAAAATTCACATTTATCCAACTTTCAGATTTCTCAAACATCAAGGGTAGTGAGTAATGCTTATAATTAACTAGTGGTTTGGCATACAGTAAAGTAGGCCTATGCATTATCCATGCCTTTAGCAATAAATTATCACATGATCATAATAAGATTAATACTTTGTGATTAGATTATTAAACTATCAAGCCTGACCTTCCATGCATTTTCTAGACTTTGGTCCATTTTTTTCCATCAACTTTTAGAGCTAATAAACCTATAATAGCAACATAAACCGAAAGATAATTTAGCTAAAAGAAAGAAAAATAAAACTAAACAAGAAAAGTGACCCAATATCCACCGTCTTGTATTATTGTCATATGCACACACAATTATAAGAGTACTGTTAAATAATTGAAAGTTTGATGTCCCATGCTGATACATTAATAACTCAAAGTCAAATAACAAGTTCTCACTGAAGTTACAAAAAGGCAAGGAGAAAGAAGCATACAGAAGCACTCACATCATCTTCCAGGTCAGACTTCTGCTACCACGAGGTATAATGAAGTCCAAGAATCCACGACATTTTCCAATCGATCTACCCAGAAAATGCAGACTCATATAAGGGGAAACAAGAGGGATAAGTATCCATGGAAGTCGAGCAACACTGATGAATTTTTGCAAGAAAATAATGAAATCGGGTACTACCTATAGAATTTAATTCTTTCCAGAAGTAAAATAATTGAGACACCTTAAATGGTATGGGAATAAAAAAAGGAAACTTATCCAAGCATACAACTGAAATTGCATTGATATTCACAATGCTTTAGAAGTTAAGACATAAACACAGGCTCTATATCTCCAGTTAGTCTATCTCCTAACAAACAAATATTAGTGACAAACACTAGATAGTAACAACTGTAACTAGAAACCAAATAGGAATATTCATAATTCACTTTAGTGGATTAACATATCAAATTCGACAATTATTGAGGGAGAAGAAGTGATACCTGTTGTAAAGAATCAGCTTCCAGGAATTCAGCAAAGATTCTCCATGTAACATAAGTAGTTTCCAAGGAAAATGAATATGTTAGAATGGAAATAATTATTAAAAAAAAAAGGAACAATTTACAATATCTATTCATTGGCAACTGACTCAACCCTAAAGTTGGCTCAGGTATTATTCTTGAAATGAGGCTTAGAAGGAAAAACAAGAACATAATTTCAAGAGCTTGAAGGCTGGTATGTATCTCACTGAGTATCTCACCCTAGTACGAGCTTTGAAATAATAGTACGAGCTTTGAAATATTTTTTTGGATAGAAGCCCATGGTTTTCATGGATAATAACGAAAAATTGGTGCTGAATTCCATAGAATTATCACTTCCTAAATGCATATCTTATCAAAATTTATGCTAGAGGATTTATTTCATACAATGAGCACCAAAAGAAATTAATGACATAGATCCAATAAATTACTATGAAAAGTCAAAATACAAGCTTACCACCCAAGGCGTCATTCTATGGCCAACTAGCACCTTTACGCAACTTCAAGTTTCAGAATCAACCATCTTTACTGTGTGGTCACCACTGTACATGGCAAAGAAACAAATTCAATCACAACAGGGTCTTAAATTCAATTTGGTAAAGCTTTAATTTTAACAGTCTTAAATTCTTTTTGGAGCAGCAATTGATATAAATTTCAACAGAGTCATAAAGTTGCAATTGATATATACAAAACAACACTTAAACACCAAACTTCAATTATAAATTAGATACTGAAATCATAAAAGCACTTCAAATATTGCTACATACACAGCTCATATTAAGTGCAGTGCCTACGCTTTAATAGCATTGCTCATGAGCTTTTCAAAAAATTCTTGTGAATATAGTTGTCATTCACCAATACATTAAATCCACGGCATAATTAAGTTAGAGTAAAATACCTATTTCATACTTAACAGATTAAAACCCTCGTAATTTAGCTCCAAAAGTTATTATATTCTCATATGCTATCTGAATGATCAACATACTAATAACTTATCATGAGGCAGTGAATCAATAGTTGCATACACATAGTTATCACCTACTTCAGCTTTTACTTGAGCTCCATTAGCCAAAAGTGATGCGAATTCAAGAAGCACGGAGAGAACTCAAGAAGAAACAATGTAAGATGGATTTCCGTTATTAGCTCAAAATTCAAAACTACTAATACTAGCTTCTTTATTTGGATTATATCTAAAAATTCAAAACTACTAACAAGGTCAAGATAACTCAATTATATCTAAAATTTCTGTATCTTAATTCTTATTTGCTTTTGACACAATCAATCAAGTAATTGTACCATATCGGTTATATTAAAACAATAATAACTTTCATGGAACCTAAGGGAAAAAGAAGTAATGAGGTAATAAGGTGCACGAAGAAAAGAAAGTAGAGAAGTGAAAGAAATTGATACCCGTCCCGGGTGCACAGAGAGCAACATCATTGTTCTGCTTTTTGTGTACCTCTGCATCGGTAAGAAAATTAAAAATTGAAATCCAAAATTAAAGTAGCGGCACAATCACAAAATTAACAATAGCAGGAAGTGGACCAAAATCAAAATTCGATGGAACCAAAAACCAAAATCAACAAGAGAAAAACCCTAAATTCGGTAATTTGATAACAGCACATCACAAGAAATGATCCGAAATAGAACTTCCATAACATTATTATGAAGAAATAAGCAATAAAGATATGGAGGAAGAGATACCTAAGGATCGAGTGTGATGCGAGAGGCTTGAGAGAAAGATGTGAACGGCGAATAGTTGTCAATTTGCCTGAGAGGACAGAGCAAGGCACCACGGCGGAGCAGAGCAAAGGTTTCTGAATGCCTACCAGAGTAGAGGTTTCAAAATGGCCCGAGAAGATGAACACGACGGAGCAGAGCAGAGCAGAGCAGAAAGAACAAGGCCCGAACTCCAGCAGCACGGAACACGACGACGGCGACCAGAGAAGAGGGATTACAGCAGTGCTTTGTTCCATAAAACCCTGAAGCAAGGATGAAGATGTATAAGCCTAATCAAATTAAATGAGCCCACCACTGATGACCCAAACGAAAAAACAAAAATAATAGAGCAGCTCACGTCCCTAAATCCAGTTGGAGATTTACAACCTTGGTTCTTTATTTCATTAGCCGGCTCCGTTCAACTAGCAAGCCCAGACAAAGTCACAGAGCTCTGCAAAGCCTGTTTTCTATCATGCCACTTGTCACAATCTCCTTCAATCTGTATAAATAAATCTGTATGTTATAAATGGCCATATTTTATATATGGACTAATGTGATGAATATGATATTTTCTTTCATAGACTGGTTATGGTGAGAAGTGTTTGTCACTGACTTAGGGCCCGTTTGGAAAGTTTCAAAAGTAATTTTTTTGAACTTTTGACTTATGAAAAGTAGTAGTATTAGTGTCTGGTGCAATTTTCAAAACCAAATTGCAGCTTTTCAAAAAATCTATTTAGGAGCTTATAGAGAAGTTAAAAAAATGACTTCTCTCATAATACTACTATTTTTTACCACATTTCTATAAAATAAGCATTTTTAGAACCAAAATTTTAAACATAAAATAACTTATTTATAAGTTACTTTTAATATAGTTATTTATTGTTTAAGTTATTTTTTCAAAAAAAAACTTAATTAAGTTGTTTACCCAAGTTTGGACCTTAGTCTCAAATTTTTCTCTCTTTTTGCACTGTTTTTAGCCCATAAAATTTAGCAATTGAACCTCCAACGCTTCAACTTGTGCTTTGAGTTTATCACTTGTTTTTTTTTTTCAATACTTTTAGTTTTTATTTATTAATTTTTATTTTAAAAACATCCATGGATATCAATTTAGATAATTTTCTTTCTCATAGTAGCAAGGAGAATATAAAAGTTGCGAACTTTGGTTCAGTGAAGTGATGAGTTACTTTGTAAGTACATACTTGAGTTGATTCCGATGAATAGTAAGGAAGAACAATGGAATCAGGATGAAGAGTTGGGTTATTAAAGTTTATTTTAGTTTTGATTTTGGCAAGGTTTTCATAGTTTAGGATTAATTCTTGGATCTTGTTTTTGAAGAGTTGAGATGAATGTTACAAACAAGAGACTGGGAGAGGAATCTGAAAAGTGTATTAATTAGTGTGATCCAAGGTATAATATACAAGGGGTATTTATAGGTGCTAAATGAATCAGAGTAATAAAGGCATAGAATCCTATAATTAATATACAGATATACTATATAAATATAGACGATACTAATTGGTCTAAATTGATGCTAATGATTCTCTAACATCCCCCCTCAAACTCAAGTGGGAGCTAAGGAGACCAACTTGAGTTTGGATAACAAAGTCCGGAAACGAGTCGGGTGATGAGCTTTCGTGAAGATATCAGCAGTCTGATCTAGTGTTCCAACAGCAATGAGACGAATAGCATCAATAAGGATACGTTGTCGAACAAAGTGACAATCAATCTCAATGTGTTTGGTGCGTTCATGAAAAACATCATTATGGGCGATCTGAATAGCACTGCGGTTATCACAAAGAACATCAGTAGGGGACGACTGAGGAGCACCCAGATCCGCGAGAAGCCAACGAACCGAGATAACTTCAGCAGTGGTGTCAGCGAGGGCACGGTACTCAGCTTCCGTGCTTGAGCGAGCAGTGAACGTTTGCTTCTTAGCACGCCAAGAAATGAGAGCATCGCCAAGAAACAAACAGTAACCAGTAGTGGAACGACGATCAGTGGGATCACCAGCCCAATCAGCATCGGAGTAAGCCTGAAGAGACAAAGAGGAATGGGCCGAAAAATAAAGGCCATGAAATAGAGTGCCTTTGATGTAGCGAAGAATACAAAGAACTGCCGCATAGTGAGTAGTACGAGGGGCTGACAAGAACTGGCTAAGTACATGAACTGGATAGGCGATGTCTGGTTGGGTGACAGTCAAGTAGACGAGACTGCCAACTAACTGTCGATAGAGAGTCGGATTATCCAAAACAGTGCCATCCATAGGGGTAAATCGAACATTAGGCTCAAGAGGAGTAGACTCAGTGCGACTATCTGTAATTCCAACGTGAGCAAGAAGATCTGAAGCATACTTAGCCTGAGAGAGATAGATGCCATCATCGGTGGAGATGACCTCGAGACCAAGAAAATAGCTAAGAGAACCAAGATCTTTCATCTCAAAGGTTCGGTGAAGTGAGGCCTTGAGATCAGAGATACCATCAACATCATCCCCAGTAATGATCATGTCATCAACATACAGAAGTAGAAGAACGACTCCACGTTCACTTTTACGAATAAAGAGAGCATGCTCATGAGGACTGCAAGTGAAACCAAGACTGCATATGGTAGTGCTGAACTTGTCAAACCATTCACGAGGAGCTTGCTTAAGCCCATAGAGTGCTTTGCGAAGGAGACAAACTTTGCCGGAGGGACAAGAATAACCCGGAGGGGGCTTCATATATACCTGCTGTTTCAAATCTCCATTAAGAAATGCATTCTTCACATCCATTTGACTGAGAGACCATTTTTTGACCGCAGCAATGGCAAGAAGAGTGCGAACAGATGTGAGACGAGCAACAGGAGCAAAAGTCTCTTCATAGTCAATACCATACTCTTGCGTACAATCCTGAGCAACCAATCGCGCCTTATACCGATCAATAGAACCATCAGAGCGAGTCTTGATCTTGTATACCCATCTGCTGCCTACAACTTCTTGAGCAGAAGGAGGATCAACCAAATCCCAAGTGTGTGCCTTTTCAAGTGCCTGTATTTCTTCCTGCATTGCTTGTTGCCAATTTGGATTTGTGGAGGTTTCTCTGAATGACTTAGGTTCATGTTGATGGAGGATAGTAGAAAAACAATGATAATCAAGAAGATGAGGAGGTGGATTCCTTACCCTTGAAGAACGAGCGGGAGGAGGAGGCATGACAGTAGGAGCAGGATCATCGTCCGGTCTGGAATCATTGGGAGATGGAGAAGGCGGAAGAACAGGAGGCTGTGGAAGGTCACTCGAGATAGAATCTGTAGAATCATCACTAGAAAAAAGATCAACATTGGGGTTAGTAAACAGAGGTGACTGAGTAGTAGGGATTGACTCAAAGGATGAGAACCGAGAAAACATGTGATGCTCCCAGAAGACAACATGACGAGATATACGGACACGTTTAGAGAGAGGATCCTAACAACGATAACCCTTGTGTTCAGTGCCATAACCAAGAAAACAACACATACGAGCCCGAGGTTCAAGTTTACTATGTTCGTGAGGCTAAAGAAGAACAAAACATACACATCCGAAAACTCGAAGAGAACTATAATCTGGGGACGTATGATAAAGACGCTCAAAGGGAGTAACATTACCAAGAACAGAAGAATGGAGTCTATTAATAACATGAACAGCAGTAAGAACAGCTTCACCCCAAGTACGCTCAGGACACGAAGAAGAAAGGAGCATTGCACGGACGGAGTCAAGAATGTGACGGTGTTTACGTTCAGCTCTACCATTTTGTTGCGACGTACCAGGACAAGAAAACTCAGACAAAGTACCATGTTCTGCAAGAAAGGTTAAGAGTTTGGAATCACGGTATTCCATAGCATTATCACGTCTGAAAACCTTAATGACCTTTGAAAATTGACTTTTAATCATAGTAGCAAAGTTGATATAGATTTGGGGTAACTCATGGCGATTAGTCATCAAATAAACCCAAGTAAAGCAGGAATAATCATCAATGAAAACAACAAAGTATCGAGCTCCGCCCATAGAGGCAGTGGGAGCGGGGCCCCAAACATCAGAGTGAATGAGATCAAAAGGAGAGCAAGCAAGAGATGAGTTATTGTGAAAAGATAAAGCAGGTTGTTTGGCAGTTTGACAAGAAATGCAATCAAAAGATTCATTTGGAACCTGACCTAAAACACCCTGAGACACAAGAGGACGCAGTTTTCCTAAGGAGGTATGGGCAAGACGTTGATGCCATAAGTGAAGGGTAGAGGGAGAAGAAGCAGCACAGAGATTTGGTACATGAGGAATATGAAGTTTCTCGAGTTCAAACAACCTTCCGACCTTACGTCCAGTCCCGATGATCTGTCCCGTCCGAGGATCCTGTACACGACAACCAGAAACAGAAAAAGTGACTTCAAAGCCCATATCAACAAGTTGACCGACAGAAATAAGATTAAAGTTTAATTTGGGAATATAATAAGCATCAGGAAGATTAAGAGTCGACTGGGATATAGAACCCTTGTGTGTGGGGTGCAAGAGGGAACCGTTTGCAGTATTGACAGAAGGTCCATTTGTAGTGGCAGACAGAGATGAGAAGAGATTACCCAATGGAGACATGTGATTAAAGCATCCTGAGTCAAAATACCATTTAGAAGTACCTGGAGGGGTCGAAAGAGCAGTAGGGGTATTACCAGAAAGGGAGAGAAGACGTTGAAGAAGAGACGTAATATCAGATAGAGAGACAGGAGACGAGTTGAGAGAAGCAGTGGTGGTAGATTCAACAGTAGAAGCAGGCGCGGGACGTGGTTGGCGAGTAGGACAGGTAGTAATCAAATGTCCCGAGAGCTTGCAATAATGGCAAAATAGTTGCGTACAATGGTAGCTAATATGACCTTTCTGGTGGCATGTGCGACATTCAACAGAGGGACAGCTGGAGAACGGGTGCCCGAAACGGTTACAATTGCGACAGAAGGCCCCCTTTCTGTTTGTGGCAGCAAAAACATCTGACTTTTCCATAAAAGTAGTCATAGAGAACAAGGAGAGGAGAGAAAAACTGCAATTTCTGAGCAGAAATGAGGAAACGGATGGCAAAATCGGAAAGAGCTCACCAAAAAATCTTAGGGAGGGTCCCACTTGTCCGCCACGTCGTTAGACACGTCAGTGCCACGTCAGCGAAGAATGACACATGGCAGCACTTGATTGGAGGAAGAGAGATACGCTGGCAGCGTGCTGGAGGCGCGGGTCAGGTGCGAGTCGGGTCGGGTCGAGCGGGTCGGGCACTTGGGTCTACGGAGGAAAGCTTCGTCGCGACACGTGGCAGCACCTGCAGCGTTGGATCGGTGCCGAGATCAACGGCTGCTGAAACTTCTGGAAGGCAAAACAGTAGTGGTGGCCAGCTCACTTCCGACGGCGCGTGGCGGCGCGTCCTGTGGCAAGGTTGGCGGCGTTGGAAAGCTGGTCGTGGCAGCGTCTTTCGGCGGCGCGTGGAGGCGCGTCTGGAGGCGGATGGCGGTGATTCTGGTTGCGTTGGAAGCACGGCGACAAGATGAACAAGATGGTTACGGTAGTGACGAACCAAAGCGTCAAAAAGGGAACGAAAAAGGAGGCCAAAGAACACTGCCGGAAGGGAAAAAAAACAATGGGACTATAAACCAAAATTCATTGGAAAAAAAAAACTAGGCTCTGATACCATGTTACAAACAAGAGACTGGGAGAGGAATCTGAAAAGTGTATTATTCAGTGTGATCCAAGGTACAATATACAAGGGGTATTTATAGGTACTAAATGAATCAGAGTAATAAAGGCATAGAATCCTATAATTAATATACAGATATATTATATAAATATAGACGATACTAATTGGTCTAAATTGATGCTAATGATTCTCTAACAATGAAAAAGATGACAAAAAGTGTATTTTAAGAGTTTAGAATCAACTCTAAATTCAATAATTGGATATTTTTTTTCAAATGATATTCATCTTTTGTAGATATGTTAGTTTAATTTTTTTATTGTTAATTTTGTTAGTACTCAAATTTTTAATAGTAAAAAATAGCTATTTCAATATAAATATTCATATATTATCAGTAATATCTGCATGTGTCCTTTTGGTACAATTATATTATATGTATACGTTAAAATTAATTAATAAAATTAGTTATTTGTATATATATTATATATTAAAAATAAGTTAAATAATATATTTATTTATATAATAGATATTTGATTGATTAATTTTTTTTGTATATATAATATTTTTATTATTAATATTTATGACTATTGTATATTTGTAAATATTTATAATTTCGTATGAAAGTTAAATACATAATAGCTAAAATTTGAATTTAACTTTTAGAATCGTCTGATTTTATGATTTTAAAGAAAGATACTTAATTTTATAAATTTTATGCTAAACCAAATAATTTTACTATCTAAATCTTATTAAGATCTCATATTTTATTTATTTGACTTATTTTTTAATTTTACATACAATTTCGATGTTCTCTACCTATTATAAAGGTGTAATGTTGGATGAAAATAATTAATGCGACTTAGATGGATAAGATTCAGATACTTGTTTTTACTCTACACCTATGAATAAATATTTAAAGACAGTTTAAGTCCTGCCTAATCCTGTCCATTATCTGTTACAATGAAGTAGAGACTAAAAAGAAGATAAGAAGTACTAGTACATATATAATTAGAGAAGAATTTTAATTATATAGAAAATATCGGTATTTCAGTTATTTTAATTATTAATTTAAATTATAAAAATTATATATAATATATATTAATTAAAATCAACTGATAAAATAACTGAAATATAGGTATTTTGATATACTTAAAATTTTTCCTATAATTAAAGGGATGTAGCTAAGAATTAATCCAACGTGTCCCCACGCAGTTGCACATAGATAGGCACCATTCCAAAAGTTTCCCATGAGCATATAGGTTACGGCAAAGCTCCTAGTCTTTGGACCCCCTCACAACAGACAACTCATCACTCCCACAAACTACGTGTGACACTGGAACGCTAATTCCACCATCATCCCTTGTTCTTTTACTCTCTCTTTTGGGTTCTGATCAATCAATCAAACCTCACCCTTTGTCTTTTTTAGGTGACTTGTGTATACCCATAACCTTCTAGCCTCCTCTTTCCCTCCCCACTTCTGAATCATACAGCAATGGCATCTTCTTGGTCATTGATCAGAAGGTCTAGGACCTTAATTCATCACAAAAAAAAATTGGCCTTTTTAGGAATAGGATCAGCACCTACCTTTTCTTCATCTTGTTCATCACCATTTATGAAAAGGCCATGTGCAGCATCAGCGGCTTATATCAACAACAACTACTCATCAGCTCACCACCATTTCCGATTCTTGCGGCGGTTTGAGTCTACAAAAGCTGAGGCGGCACAATTGGAGTTGCAGCACTATGTCACCGATGACGATGATAACAACCAGGTAATGCATTAATTACTATACCAAATTATTATCATTAGAGTCAAAGAGTTAATTAATTTGGTTTATATATCTTGAGATACACAGAATGGGGAGAATGACATTGAAAGTTTGAAACACAAAAGATGCATGCACCCCCTCCCCCCTTTTTTGTCTATCTTATTGATGAGAAATATAAATAATTGGCTTAAATGTTATCTCTTTACACGTGTCGTGTCGCATCTCTATATGAGCTTTTGTAAAATAACAATTTCGGAAAATAAAGATTTTTTTTAAGATTTTGCTTCTGTTATCGTTTCAAATTATATGTTTTTTTGAGTCACCAAAAAAAAAATTATATGTTTTTGTGTAGTTACGGCTACGTTTCAACTGTTTTAAGATAATAACCAAACATCTTTGATTTTATAAGCTTGAATTATATTTTTTAAAAACAGATTATATTTGTAGTTAATTGTTATCTAACATATTGTATTTTACTAAAAATGTGAAATTCACTCTAGTTCTTTAATTAGATTAATAGACTAAATTAAATCATTGAGATCTATAAAGTTATGCCAAAAAAAGTTTTTTAACAGATTAAATTGAGTTTAAACATTTTTTATTAACTGAACTGGTGATACAAGGATTAATTCGATTCACCAATATAAACTTCAATTGGTTATCGGATCGAAACTGATTATTGAAATTGTGTCGTCTCTTTGAAAGAATTCATTTTTTGTTTATTGACTACTATGTAAGAGTTTTTATTATTTTTATTTCTATATATATTTTTTGGATAATTCAAGTACAAACTTGATCCAATCAGGGAGAAGAGTTCGTAAGATGGTTTACGATGATCAGTTTAGTTAATTAATTTCTTTAATTTTAACATAGCCATCAAAATTAATCAATCTCCCAAAAGCCAAAACTCACTAACAAAAGAATTATACGATCAATGCTGCCAAATAAAACTCATTCCCCACACCTATGGCACCTGCAATAATACCACCCACTCATGTGAAAAAATCACACCCTCATACAACTATATATAACATCATAACTACTCCTCTTTCAGTTCCACCTGTATTCAATTATTCCACTTTGAGTCTCTTTTCATTTGCACGTCCCACTTGAGAGGGTCAGTTTAAAATTATGTATGCTTTTGATACAATCCGTTTAGTGAGACCCATACGCACCAAGTGTCCTCTTTACTTCTTGCGTCTTTCATTTTGCTAAGGCTTTACTTTTCAAAAGGAGCTAACTTTCAAAAGATGATTTTTTAAAAGTTGTAGTATTTATGTTTGGTAAATCAAATTAAAAATTGTTTTTAATAATCACAAGTAACAACAATTGCATTTGATAAAATAACTTTTAAAATTTAAAAATACTATAATAGACATAAATGCAAGCATTAAATTTGAAAATTTGTTAAGATACGAGGTTATATTATAATTTTAAATTTTGAAAAGCACAAGCCAATTTTGAAAAGTTCTATCTTAGATACTTTTAAAAGTACCGCGATCTTTTAAAAGCTGTAAACACAAATACATAATCTTTTTTATTTACCAAACACAAAATGAGGAGCTTGAACTTTTAAAAAATACAAGTACCTCTTTAAAAAACTTTACCAAACCAAGCTTAATTATTTTAAAAGACTTTTTTACTCGTAAGAGGAGAAGAAGTTTGATCACAATATACAACAACAACCTCATAATATCACCTAGAACTATTCTCCTTTCCTACAATACAAACAGATTTAACCAACAAAGGATCCCCAATCATACCAACAAATAAAAAACTGATTAGTCACTTCATCCATGAATTTTCAGCCACAACAGTCCTAATTTTTACAGGTGTTACGAATAAATATATTTATTGATCTCATAATATTTAATGGGGGATGATGTTAAAAGCTTAATACTTTTAGTAAAAAAAAATTTAAAAATACTATTCGTACACCAAAATCAGTACTAATATATTTGTATATAAATAAAAGTGTGATTTAATTTATTTTCAATGTATATTTATATTCCAACATGTATATACTAATAACTGACTTTGGTGGTTGATTTTAATATACACTAGCATGGTCGAAAAAATGATTACTATTGATTCCAATTTAAAACAAATATAGGCGAAAAATATTAATCACATTTCATATATCTCATTTAATTAGACACCAAAAAATATATCTCATTTAATTAGGTACGTGTAACAGAGTTTTACATTTACCATAAATAGAAATTAAAGCCAAACAAGAATAGGTTACGTTAAATCACTAGATTTTTGGTATAAAACAAAAATATGTGAGAAAAATAAAATTAAATTTAAAGATATGGTTGGTTGAGTTTGAATTTTAACTTGATTCATCAATCCCCTATATTGATGAACGAATTTTTGGCTTTAAATTTGGAAAAGATAAAAAGGAATTGAAGCATTAACAGTTACATGTTAAAATTTCTGTAGATAGATCCAAGAACTGAAGAACATGATTTAAGTAAAAGTTACAAATCCAGAGAAAAACTTAAAACTGTATGGTATAAAACATTTTGAATAAAAGACAAAACAAGAATGTAAATTATAATTATTATATGGCCGCATCACTCTCTTGAAAGAAACAAGATTTCGGTTTTGTATACATATCAAAATGCCACTTTTGGTGTAATTTGGGGATGAAGATGATGCAATTCTATAGTTTGCTGTATTGCATTGTTCTGGTTGAAGTGTTGCTGTTGCTCCCTAGGGTCTTGAGAACATTTTGAGCCATATATATAAAAAATTAGAATAACGCTACGGTAAACAAGGAAGTTAGGTGAAGAATGAAGATTACAGTTTTTATAATAGAAAAAAAATAAAAAATAAAGATATTATGTGTAATGTACATTTTTTTTCAAAAATTAATTATAATTTTGATTCTTTACAGAATATTATTCTACACTAGAAAAATTTTTGAGAAACTAAAACAGATTAAGAACCGGTTTAAATATGTTTATAAATGACTTTTTTTTTTTACTTTTAGCTTATAAAAAGTTATAACATTAATGTTTGGTATAATTTTTTAGAATAATTTGTGATTTTTTAAAAAATTATTTAAAATATTTATAAAAAAATTAAAAAATATGACTTTTCTTACAATAAAATTTTTTTATTATTCTCTTTACAAAATAAAATAAGTATTTTTGTAATAAAAAATTAAATATGAAATAAATTATTTTTGATATAAATTCTTATATTTTAAATTTATTTTTTTTAAAAATTAATTATATTATTTAAGCAAATTTTGATAAATTTTTCTTTTTTAAAATTTGTTAAGAAAATAATAAAAGAAGTCAATTTTCTTATTAAATTCTGAAAAAGACTGATAAAAATAAAATTAAAAGCCCAGCCGGACCTAAAACTTACGTAGCTTACCCATATATAACTAAGTTAGGTACACCTAATAATTTCTTGGTTCAATATGATAGAGCTCACAACAGACGTCTCAATTGTTTGGATCATAAAGGTCTGAAAAAGGTCTATCTTATTGAATTTTTTGTATCATAAAATATATAATGTCTTCTTATCCACTATCTATCTATCCATCATGGAGATAGTGTTTAATATTTTCTAAATGACAAAAGAATATTTTTTATTTTTTAACTTTATCAAAATCTATTAAAATTATCTCTAATATTTAATTTAGTTTATTTTTAAACTTAATATTATAAAAAATAATCAATTTTATTTTTTCAATTCAAATTGTTAATTTTTATTTTTATTATTATTATATCTCTTTACAAGTGTCGTCGTCATTTCCACTACAACTAGTCTGCCAGTCTCATCAGGTCGTTTCCGTGACACACTATTAATTTTATTTTATCTCTTTATTAATTTTTATTTTTATTACATCTCTTTCATGGTTATCTCGTACTATTTTTTTTTATTGTGCCTTTGTCAATGAAAATTCGCTAGAATGTTCTTAAATCAATATTTTAATATTTAAATGGCACGTGATAATCCAACAAGAACAAAAATAGTAAACACGTGATAAAAACCTTATCTATAATAAAATTTTAAACAATTGAACATATTTCAAATATATTTATTATTATTATTATTATTATTATTATTATTATGAGGAGTGCTAGGGGGTCAGTAACTTTTGTGTTTTGTAACCATCAATTGGCCATTAATAATGTTTTTAATGGTGTGAGATTACATCTAATGGTGGGAGATCCCTCACTTTTCTTTTGATGGTTAAGTGTTGGCCACAAAACACAAAAGTTGCTGGTCCCCTAGACTTTTTCTATTATTATTATACTAAAATTAATTATTAAATTAATTAACAGTATAAAATATAATAAAATAAATCAAATAATATATTTATATATAAATATATAATATTTAATTTTTGATATCTACATTATATTTTCTAATTATTGATTGGGTATACCTGCTATGATATTATTGACAATTGAGTAGTGTGCACATGGAGAAGTACCAAACACCACTGATGTATGGAATTAAGGGATGAATATTTTTTTTTTCCCGAAATGAGGGATGAATATTAGATGTATATAACCTGTAAAATGGCAGTTAGCTTGGCATTAATATATTAATGGAGGGGAAGACTAGGAGAATATCATGCCATACTTTGAAGCTCTCGACTGCATATATTCCTCACAAAACCCTTGAACTTTGAATTGACTAATTTGATTCGATGGTTTTTAGTCTTTACCTAGTTGCTTTTTTAAATATCTGCTATATATTTTTTGTCTTTCTTTAATAAATCAGTTAAAGGGCAGCATTACTAACATATTATTTAGTGAAGTGTTTTTAGTATCCAGACAAGTCCAAAAATGCATGTAATTGTTTCAACTAGGCCTAAAAAATAGTATTCTATACCAGTCATGCCAAAAGAAAAGAAAACAAAACAATTTTAAAGCAGTTTCTAATGCGAAACAAATGGTCCTCCCAAGAATGTCATTTAAAAAAAAAAAAAAGAAAATACTAACATAAACTTCCTTACAAAGTTCATCAAAGCTTGAAAAGTAGCTGGCGCTTAGTTAAGCCAAATTAAATAAGATAATTATCCATTCTTTCAAGCCATGATGGGTTTTAAATGCTATTTTGTACCTGTTTGAAGGATCAACGAGGAATTGGTAATACCCTTTCTCATATCCAATTTGGAGAATATATGTGCTCTGTGTAGCTTGCATTGTAAGTCATCCACTGTCAGTATCAGAAATTTATCCTTAACTGTAATCGTATTCAATGCCCGACAATCGGTGCAAAACTGCTAAGTTCCATCCTTGTTCTTGAGCGATTAAAAGTTGGAGCAGGAGGCTAGCCAATCGATTTGTCAAATACTTAGGCATAAATTTGAATTAGATTAGTAATCTCATGCTTCAGTTCCTCAGGTTCATGATCAGTTGTTGGTGTCCTACCATCAGTTGTGCATTTCTGGTGTAAAGATGGTCGATAGAATTAGTATAAAAAAAAGTGCTGCATATGGTGTATTTATTTACTGCAAAGGAACCGTATAGTGTGGGTGTTTACCATTTTTCTGAAATCTTTTGTAACATAAGTTGATCACTCGCCATGCTTTTTATGGATTGCTTCTGCTGAGCATTGGTGTTTGTCACATTAGCATTATCTACTATCAATTAGTTAGTTAGCACAAGTGTATAAATAATTGTTTCATGTTATGGACTTTGTTTCTAGGAAGTTTTTCTTTATCCATCTATCCATCAGAGATTTACTAAAAGCTTTTCACTCTGTCAGGTCATTGATTTTCCTGGTGGGAAAGTTGCCTTCACTTCGGAGATGAGATTCGTTTCCGAGTCTATTCAGAAAAGGGTGCCTTGCTATAGAGTTCTTGATGACAATGGGATGCCCATGAAATACAGCAACTATGTACAGATCAGCAAAGAAATGGCTGTGAAGATGTACTCGGACATGGTCACTCTTCAAACTATGGACAGCATATTCTACGAAGTGCAGCGTCAAGGAAGAATTTCCTTCTACCTCACCTCAATGGGAGAAGAAGCTGTTAACATTGCATCTGCAGCTGCACTTTCTTTTGATGATATCATTCTGCCTCAGGTTTGTCTACCATCTTAAACTTGGTGTTCTCTACTGAAGCTCAACCTTTTTTTTTTCACAGTTTCTAGTATCATACTTTCTACTATTTTGAATCTCCTGTACATACAGGATCATTGAAATTCCAATGTACTTCAGCTCCTAATGGTTATAATTTCATAATTTATTAACTAAGTATTCACATTGAACTTCATATTCCTAGAAGATAGTCATAGATATTTTAATAACAAAAATATTACGTATACACCAAAAATCAACCACCAAATTAGTTATCATATATTTGTGTATAAGTACATGTATTATTTAATTAATTTCTAGTGTATATTTTGTATTTCGACATATATTCATGCAGGTAGTTGATTTAGTGGCTAATTTTTGATATAGATGTAACATAGTTAAAAAAAATGTTTCTGCACACAAAAAATCAGTCACGGTGTATTTGTGTATGTTTTAATAAAGCTTGCACATATTGGAGATGCATGTTTGTTGACACTGTAAATGTGTAATCTGTTGGAACTGCTAGTACCGGGAGCCAGGAGTGCTATTGTGGCGCGGTTTCACACTGCAACAATTTGTGGACCAGTTGTTTGGAAACACAAGTGATTTGGGAAAAGGCAGGCAGATGCCAATACACTACGGGTCTAACAAGCATAATTACTTCACAGTGTCGTCCCCCATTGCGTAAGAACAAATTAAAATCATTGCAATCAAATTGTTAATTGGTGGCATGCACTCTGAATAAATCTAATGTTATTTGGCAAGAAATTCAGGACACAGCTTCCTCAAGCAGTTGGTGCCGCCTACTCCCTTAAAATCGATGGCAAAAGTGCGTGTGCAGTCACTTATTGTGGCGACGGAGGCACCAGTGAGGTCTGTAAAAAGGATGGTCAACAATCTCTCATAAAATAAGTAATAATCGCTTTTTTTTTTTTTTTTGCTTCTCTTAAAATATTGCAGGGTGATTTCCATGCTGGTTTGAACTTTGCTGCAGTAATGGATGCCCCTGTTATTTTTATCTGCCGTAACAATGGATGGGCCATCAGTACACCAGTAGAAGAACAATTTCGAAGTACATTTTTTCACTTCTTTTCAAATTCTTCCAATTGTTTCTCTGAATTTGTTTTTCTGAAAAATGACTTACGTACCTCCAACGAGCTTAAATCCTATCAAGTTCAGGTCTGTATGGTGTTTTTTCCCCTCTAAATCTTTTCAAAATTATTTCTGGTGTTTTTTCCCCGCCTCTAGAACTAGTGTTTATAAAATTTGACATATTACTATTTTGCATCAATATTAATTATTATTTAAAATTTAAATATTGAAATTACATGTTTATTCCATAAATAAATAAGGTTAGTAAGATAACCTTAATCAAAAAATAATATTAGGCCAAAATAAAATTTTCTAGAATTTTTACAGCATGAATAAATTCTAAGTTATATATATATTAGCCCAAGATCCATCAAGATACAATATATTCTTCTCCCTGTTGAAGAATTTGCATCGAGTAAAATAGTTATAACACCTATAAGCTTATTTTATGCTTGTTTGGATAGGTGATGGAGTAGTAGTGAAAGGACAGGCTTATGGAATCTGGAGCATCAGAGTAGATGGAAATGATGCTCTTGCTGTTTATAGCGCAGTTCATACTGCTCGTGAAATTGCGATCAAAGAAAAAAGACCAGTTCTAATCGAGGTGGGGGTGATCTCCTTGCATGCTAAGATAATTTTGCATTTGTTTTATATCATAGCAGTTAAGTGTATGACAAATACTATACTAAATAACTTCCAGGCTCTCACTTATAGAGTAGGACACCACTCTACATCAGATGATTCAACCAAGTACCGGCCAATTGATGAGATTGAATATTGGAAGATGGAAAGAAATCCTGTGAATAGATTCAAAAGATGGGTTGAAAGGAATGGTTGGTGGAGTGATCACAATGAATCGGAGCTTAGAAGCAGCGTGAGGAAGCAGGTAATTATAATGGTACGAGCTCAAAAATGTATTTTTGTAATTCCAATACAAAGGAAAAGAATGGTAATCTTATCACGGCCTTATTATTGAAAGAATCACATTATGTTAATCTGACTCAAGTGCAAATGTATTGACCTCGAGTACAAGGAATATGGCTTTTCCGCTTTTCAAGTAAGTCATTACATTTGCCTTTGAGTCGGACTCTTGGCCTTCGTGATCTCCAAGGTTTGTATAATGTGATTCGTCTAGTAATCAAATCCTTGACCGCGGTAAGATTATTATTTTGTCCATTCATATTGGAATTACAAAAATACCTTCTTGAACTGCCATCTATAATTTTGCTAGTTCCACTTTAGACACACACCAAACTAGTTAGACAACTTTTTTTTTACTTAAAATTTCTTCCCTTCAGTTGATGCAAGCTATCCAGGTGGCAGAGAAAGCACAAAAACCTCAGCTCAGCGACCTATTCAACGACGTCTATGACCGACTACCATCGAACCTTGAGGAGCAAGAGAGATTACTTAGAGAAATTGTCAAGAAGCATCCAGAGGACTACCCTTCTGATGTCCCTTTGTAGTTTCAAATAAGGATTTGTACAAAGTTGGACCTCCAACCCCAAAAGAGTTAAAAAAAATTTAGGGGTCCTGGAGGTTTCTCTTGGTTTTATTATTATGTATTGATTTCAAACAGAAATCTAACCAGAAAGCAGAGTGAAGAATAAACCCTTTATTGAGTGTAAAATAAAATTGCAATTATCATAGATAGGCTCTTACATGCATTGCTATCAAAGCCACAAAGAAGGGGGGATGGGGAGGACTTTTAAAGTTTGTAACTCTTACATGCATCACTCTTATTCTTAAGAGCGTTTGTATTGGAGTATATTTTCGTATAGGGAGTGTTATATGAATAACTCCTTTAGTAAAAAATAAGAGAATATTAGAGTAAGCATTTGTTTGGGTGTTATTAAATTGTTAGACAAAAATATTTAAATAAAAAACCTTCTATATTTTAGTATGTTTGGCAAAATTTTAATAGTAAAAGATGTTTTCGTAAAGGTTTATCCAAACAAATTATATTCTTCCCTTTTTTTTATTTTGCCTTTTTTCCCTCTTTTTTCCAAAGGAAAAACATATAGAAAAAGAGAAATAAAAAAAGAGGAATGATAGGGACCAGTAACATTTGGGATTTATAGCCATCAAATAGCCATCAATGAGACTTTTAATGGTGTGAGATTAATGTGAGATTTCATCCATAGACTCACTTTTCTTTGATGGTTACATACTGGCCAGAATTTGATAAAATTGCTGACCTTCTAGACTTTTCCTTAAAGAAAATGAAGAGAAGTGAAACAATGAGGAAGAGGAGAAGAAGAACAAAAAAAAATGAAGCAAAGAAATGTAGAATTTATACATTTTCGTCCATAAATTTATGTATATTTTTTCAAAACTTTCTATGTTTTTTCCCCAAAACATTTGTTAGAGGAAATTTTGTCTCTAAAATTAACCAAAACAAGAAATGCACAAAAAATTGTGAAGCTAAACACATCAAATTGTGAAGTTGCACACAGAATGATTATATAGATAAAATGAAAAAAATACAAAAATTCTTAACTACAAAACGCAAAAATTTAGTAAAAAAAAAAAGAACTCACAATGATATATAATATACTTCAATAGCTAAGCACATAATTATATTTTAATAAACATAGAAATTCAAAAACAAGTCATAAATGACACTAAATTTCTGTGTTTCTATCTACAGATTTATTTGTTTTTCTTCAAAAAGTTTTATTTTTTATTGAAGATTTCTTACAAGAAAATTTGTTTCTTAAAGTTAAAAAAAAAACAAAAAAACACAAAAATTTCAATAACAAGTTAAGAAACAAATTAATTTGCGAAGTTGAACACAAAATAATTACATGGACAAAATTAAAATTACAGAAATTCTTAACTACAAATTAAATAAATTTTACTATACAAATACAAAAGCTTCACGAAAAAAAAAGAAGAAGGAAACTCAAGCTTATATGTGACTGTTTGTCTAAAATCAGCTCAAATAATTTTGTGCCCATGGGATGCACTGCTTTTATGAACTTTGAATTTATTAAATAAAAATTAAAAAATGCTATGAAAGAAGCACATTAAAAGAATTTAATAAATATAAACTATATTAATACACAAATAAATAAATATTTTTAATATACAATATTTTAAAATGACAATTGTAACCTTTTGTTTTAAATAAATAATATAAAGCATATAAATACATAAAGTTATAAATCTTTTTTTATTCATTATAATCAATTATTATGCAATAAATTTTATAATATTAAAAAATTCATTTTAAAATGTTATTTTTAATTGCAACTTATAAGATATAAAATAAATAAAATTTATTTTATATTATTTGACATATGATTAGAATGTTTTGTTAAAAAATTAAAACATATTAAACAACTACCTTTATTAAAAAAATTAGTAATATGTATTTTATTAAAATATTATATATAATATATGAAAATATTAAGATTTTTTTTTTGGCTCACTTTCTTTTTTAAAAAATTTTCTGGTTGGTTTTATTTGCATTTTTAACAAATAGAAATAAAAAATAGGTAACATTATTGTTTTCACTTTTTTAACACAGAAATATAAGTAAACATTTATGTTTATAAAAAGCAAAAACTAGAGAAGATATGAAAATATAAATTACTGACACTAGTATTTGTCATAATCAATCACAATGTTTTAAGAACAAAATTGAGAAAATTTATATTATATCTCTTTTCTGGTGTTAACCCAACTTAATCAAATTGAGGCGAGACAGAAATATGCAAGAGTCAAATCATGTTTCAAATTCTTATAATTTTTTTACAAAAATAAAATTTAAAAATACTACTTATAAAAATACTTCTTCATCCATAATTTTTACTTTCTCTATGTCAATATAAGAAAGTCTTGCTTTTATAACTGATATTCTAACTAATTAGTGCTTAGCTACTTTTGCATGTGAAAATTATTTGACACTATCCTTAACTTATAGAAATGAAAGAATGTATCTAATAGTAGGTTTAGGATGGTTAAGTTCTAATCATGCTACTTTTTCTATATATTTTTCACATGGAAGTTATTCTAAGTTGTTACCTAACCAAGGTGGATTTCAGCCAGGACGTATGGTCCAAATGCCTTTGGGTGAGCATTTTGACTTATTCGTCGGGACAGTGGTGGGAGTACCTGTAAGGAATTCTAATACTTAAGTCAGGAAGAGTTTTAGCAGGTTTAAGATGACATTGGATTAAAAAAATATACGAGTGTTGAGGTATTTCTAGAATTATAGATGTGATATAGTCATTTCTTAGGGATGACTTCAAATGATCATGGGTGGTTATTCCCTTACAGAGTGGGAAGTTATCCCATGTTTTAGTTGGTTATCACCTTAGTTGTGATGATCGAAGTAGGGGGCATTTGGCTTTCTCTCCAAATCAAGTCGGATGCGTGTTAAGAGACTTGTAACCGAGTCGGTCCAACTTGCATGGATGAGGTTACATGGATTGGATTCGCTACTGTTGGGCTACTCGTTCTTTGGTGAAAATGTGGGTTGGACCTATATTAGTAGACTCAGGTATGAATAGAGTCCCTACCCGAGTTCTAATCCTCAAGTCGGAGCTCGGGTAAGTAGTTGGACGACTTATCAAAGAGTAGATCATCGAAGAAGTCGTATCAATGTGATCATAGTCGGGTCGAAACTCGTCGTATTTTGAAAGGACACGCATCGCTCTAGTGCTTCTTGCATTCTTTTGGTTTTCATCGATTAACGTGGTAGTATTTAAAAGCATTTAAAATGAGAGTAAACTTACATTAATGTCACTATCTTAAAATATTTTATGAATAATCTTTTTCACAGCTTCATTCTCCTTCTTTCTTTTCGAACTCTCAAACTTTTTATCTCTTTTTCTGGTGACTTTGCGCCCTTTGTTTTGCTATCCATATTCGCTTATTCCTTACAAGTTCTTCAATTTCAGGTTGCTTTTCCTTCTTTTGGTTGTGTGGATAATGTAGTAATGATAGCATTAGTGGCTATTTTTGTTGTGCCACCATGGAATTTAAGTGTCGCCACCATCCCTAGGTGACTCTTGGTGCCCCCTCTAGGGGCCCTTCCGTCATCTTCGAGATGGAGGTTGTTCTTAGAGATTTATTCGATGTAGTCATAGATGACATTACCTTATAGATTTGCAGATCTTAGCAAACCCCTCCCTTTCTATTTTGTAGGTCTCTGAAAAAAATCGTAAGGAGGGGTATCCATGTGCTACCAACTGAGATACCCGCCGATTTTGAATGGGTGGACCCACAAGTTCTCATAATAATGTCGTTGTCCAATGAAGGTTCTCTGAAAAGAATCCTAGGTGATAGGGTCCTTCTTTCAAAGGTTGGAGGATGCGACTAACTATGAAGTCATTTCTCCATCTAACGAGGAAAGGGCTTGCAATACACACATCCTTACACCCCCAATCTCCTCACTTTATGTACATATATGAGTGCTTCTTTATTAGAATAGAAATGAAACTCCTTTTTATCACCTATCAATCCAAACTCCTAATAGATTGTAAAGTTTTCCCTTCTTAGCTTCACCTAAGCTTATGGGATTTTACCGAGCTTACGAGATAGTTTCTAAGTTCTTAAGACTTCGGCCTTCCTTCATATTTTTTACTACCTCTTTCATTTAACTACACCTTTTAGTGTTAGGGGCCAACAACAGCGGACATCCTTCCAAGTTTATCAAGGTGTTCTAGATTTTTTAGGGTTCGTTTCATGACTTTAATAATAAGTTTCTCAAATTAGTTCCCAAGGAGGGTGTCACACCTTTCTTTTTGTCTGAGGAGGACACACCATTATAGTTTATATTGGTCTGAGGTCAGAGAAGTTGTCCCTTTCATGTCAAGTGAGAATGTCCAATTGAAGAAGATATTGTCGTATTTGACTTGTTGAAGGAATGTTGGGGAAGGCATCCTTTCCTAAATGCCAAAATGTTGATAATGAAACCGTCGAGTTATGTGGAAACATAACTTAGTAAGTCAGTGCTTCGATGTAGATAGTTGTATACTAGTTTTTTGATTAATATGTCACTTTAATAACTTAGTGTTATTTTTCATATTGCAGAAAAAATGACTTCGACCTCCAAAGCTTATAATGACTTCAACAAAGGTAGGCTGAGGTTGTTGCCACTGCAACTACTGTCACTATTGCTTCAAAATTTAGTTGAAAATTAGACAAATAATACATAAGAAGAGTGATTTCATCAACACTTTGTACGATTACAATGAATAGGCTAGTTACTACCAAGAGTGATTACAAGTTGTAACTCCTACCCTCCACTTTGATACCTCATTGAAATCCCTTTCGATAAAATCCAATGGGATAAAACTTCAAATTGGTTTTGTAAGGGCCCTTTCAATTTGCTACGAGTTTCCCTTCCCTGAGTGGGGATAGTTCGATATTGTTCCTTATGAGGATAGGGTCATTTTCAAAAAAGCTTCTTTTGATGACATTTTTGTTGTATCTTGCTGTCATTCTTTGTTTGAATACCTCTTCTTAGGTCCGAGCTTTTTCTCTGACTTCAGATAGCAAATTGAGTTCCTGTTGGAGGCTCTTTGCATTCCTTACTTCATTGTAAAAGACCCCTCTTGGACTTTCTTCGCTGACTTCGATTGGAATAATGTTTTTTACCTATAGGTAAGTCGGTAAGAAAATTCTCCTGTAGTAGATTAAGAAGTTTTCCGATATGTCCAAAGTATATGTGGAAGTTGTTCTACCCATGCCCTCTTCATTGAGTAGAGTTGTCTCTTAAGCCTATTGGGGATGACTTTGTTGGTTGCCTCAACTTGACCGTTTGCTTGTGGGTGCTCGAGTGAGATGAACTAATGCTTGATTTTGAGTTCGAAGACCAGGTTCCTAAAATGTGAGTCGGTAAACTAAGTGCTATTGTCAGTTGTAATCGAGAATTAAAGGAACCCCAAACTTGGTCACAATGTTGTGCCATAGGAACCTCCGACATTGTCAAGCTATAGTAGAAGCTAACTATTTGGCTTCTATTTATTTCGTGAAGTAATCGATTCCGACTATCAGGTACTTTACCTGCCTTTACGCTTGTGGGAAAGGATCAAGTAGGTCCATCCCCCATTTGAAAATGACCATGGAAAAGGTTTCAACAAATCCTTTGGGTAAGGTTCTAAATTGTTCGTCGGGATGGTAGTGGGACAATACTTGCAAGAGACTCTAATGCTTAAGTCAGCAAGAGTTTTAGTAGGTTTAAGTAAGATTAGATTAAAAAAAAATCTTGAGTGTTGGGATATTTATAGAGTTGTAGATGTAATCTAGTCACTTCTTGAAGATGACTTTAAATGATAATGGATTGTTATTCTCTTACAGAGTGTGAAGTTACTCCATGTTTGAGTTGGTTATCACCACTAATAACCAATAGTGGGAGAGCATTTGACTTGCTTTCCAATTCAGGCTGGATATAGATTAGGAGACTTGTATTTGAGTCAGTCTAACCTTGTGTGGCCCACTTATGAGAGTTGCTCATTTTTCGGTGCGAACGTGGGTTGGACCTATCTTAGTAGGCCCAGCTATAAGCACAAGTCTTTATCAATTTCTTTCTTTCTATAAGTTAAATTCTCGTTGATCGATCTCCTTTAAAACCTCTTTTCCGTTCACTTGGTTCATGGTTAGTAGTTGAGCCTTTTTTCTTTGGTTTTTTTTCTCTAGTTAGATCTTCAAAACCTTTTCTGGAAGTAAAGAACGTTAAATCATTTTATAATCGACTTCACTACAAGGTAATAAATGATATTTCTCAATGTAATGAAATCATTAACGCTTGTAATGGTGAATCACCTCTCTAATTTGGGACTTTTGTGGGTGACATATACATATTTAAAAATGTTCTTACTCATTTATATTCATCTAAATTTGCTTATTTTAACAACACTAAAAAACAAAAAATGAAAATGATTGTAAATTCATTATGGAACTTACTTCTTTGAAAAGTAGAAATTATAATGACTTGAAGTTATTCATATACATGTTCTAGCTGAATCGGACCAATCTCTACAGATATTTAAAAGGATAAAGTACTAAATTGGTCCTCTACGTTTGGGCGTAATCCTGTTTTGATCCTTAAGGTTTAAAGGGTCCTATTTGAATCCAAAAAAATTTCATTTAGCTTCAATTTAGTCCCACCGTGAGCTCAAAGTTAAATAATTAACGAAATGTCCTACATAACAGCAGTACAAGAACATGGTTGATAATCTGTAGAATAAGTACAAGCTCTAGAGGCATAAAATCAACCGTGGATGCATCAATACATTTATTTATCATTTTTACTTCATATTTATCAATTTTAGTAAATAAAAAGATTTATAATCATTTTTGTATATATTAATATATTTTGCACTTATTTATTTATTTAAATATGCTATATAAAACTAAAAATAGTTACTCATTTATTTATGTAATAATCTATATTTATTAAAGTCTTATCAATATCAGGAGTGGAGCTTAATGTAGAGGAAGGGAGGCAATGACCACTCCAAATTAATAACTTTTACTTATAAAATCTTCTAGTTTATAATTTAATCCCTCCTTAATTTTATATTTTTCCTTCTATTTAATTGTATTTTTTATATTGGCCTCTTCCTAAAAGAGGTTCTAGCTTTGCCCTTGATCAATACTATTTTTTATAGCATTTTTTTATTTTTATTTACTGAATTCTAATAATTCATAAAAGTGGTACATTCAATACATGATTTTTTTGAGCTCATCTAGATACACCCTTTCATACCTAAATTAAATATAGAATTTATCCATATTTAGATATTGCATATGATCATGGGTCTACTCAAGCTGAATAAGAACAGAAATGTTAATCCCCATAAGGTATTTTGCATTGTTGGAGGAATTCAACCTAATAAGTAATAGCTATAAAAAATGCATATAGCAAGTGAAATGTAGATTTAAACAAGTCTAAAATGGACAGGGTGAAGCAGTTTGCACTAGATGAGTTACATGGAACATATGTAGAGCAACACCCTAATTATTGTACTGAATTGCTACGATCAAATCTAGGGTCTTCGGTCCATTTGCAAGTTTATAGACCACCCTAATTTGCCTTTGAGACACTAGTGTCAGGGAGGAACATGAGACCAACATTTGAAAAACTCAATATGTACTTGGATGCTTGAAAAAAGAGTGTTACGGTGTGGAGGTCCATGATTGGAATTGGTGGGTGTTTCATTAAGACACCCTATGGAGGCCGACTACTTAAACCAATGGTTCAGAATCCTAATGATCAAATCCTCACAATTGCTTAAGTAGTTGTAGAGGCAGAAACCAAAGACTCTTCGAATTTGGTTTCTAACCCACTTTTGCGATGATCTAGAAGTTGACAGGATTAGCAATTATGACTTTACATTTAATCAATAAAATATTTTATTTAATTCCTTGAGAATTGAGATAATACTCAATTTGGTCCCTGAACTTACACTCGAGCCTCAATTTAGTTCTTGAAGTTTCAATTGCCTTTATTTAGTCCCTGAATTTTACAAATTTTACTCACGTTAGTCTCTACAGTGGTTTCCATCACGGAGACATTATCAGACGTGTCTAACAAAATGCCATGTTGGACTCCACTAAAACAATGTCGTTTTGGTTTTTCACCCAAATAGTCCAAAACGACGTTGTATCACGTTTCGAGATGGCAAACGTTTCAGTTAAACAAGCACTACATCATATTCTTCCCGTAATAGGATTGTTCTTCTTCTTTCTCCTCTACAATAACGCTGTTGTGAGTCGGACTCATCAGATTCCTTAAAGTTGCGATTCTCTTCTCTTCAACCACTTCACATTGCACCAGCCGTCTTCTCTTTACCTAAATTGGCTGAGTTAGAAGTAAGAAAAATAGTGAAGAAAAAAACTTCTATACCTATGATGATGCTTTGTTTTTTTTGCTTCACTTTTGGTTCCTCCTCTTTTTCTTTTTTATGCATTCTAGCTAAATGCATTTTTCTTTGCATATTAGTATAATGTTAATTTTTGTGCTTATTCTCTATTAGGATTTATGTTTTCAGTTACTATCATTTAATTTCTTGGCTTATTAGTTAGATGTTTAATCATTACCTTTTTCTGTACCATTAATTTGATTTTGAGTATTTTAGGAAAGTGTTTTTGGGTTAGGATTTCGGTATTAGTGTGTTTATCTGATAATCAATGTATTAAGAAATAAAAGGATGGAATCAAATTGTCATATGCAATATGTTACATTTAATTCTTCCTCTATTTTAATTAGAAGAGAGGTGCAGTTTCATCAAAGTCTTGATCTCTATATATAGCCAAGTAAAGTAAGTCAATTACTTCTTGCATCTTGCAACATGGAGTAATTGATCCACAAGATTTAATTATTGATCATATATGGAGTAGTTGATATAATTTTCTTAATGAATTTTTTTGGTCTGTTGTTGTCTTATAATAACAATGTAATTTATGTTTTAGCAAGTCTAACCTTTTCAAAACATGGTAAAGAGTAGTCAAATTATGTTTTTTTTTCTTATTGCATCTCTCTTTCTTCAATTCACTTGAATTATTGAATAAACATTGAGGTGAATTTTGTAGATTATTTATTAGAAGTTAAAACTGAACACATTTTCGTCATAGGATGATTTAGTGCATATTTAAAAGTCACGTTTGTAACATTTTCATGAATTTTCTTTTGTTGGTTACTTATATTTACTATTGAAATTGCAGTGGTGAAATAAATTGAGAATTCTACTTATTTGCACTGACATAACAACTTATTAATTAATTGATGAATTAATATAGTTATGTTAATATCATTGTTAAATGAATTCCAGTATATATATATATATATTAAAATTATATATCACCATAGAGGATCATTTGTCAGAAATGAAGATGGAAGCTTGACATAATGTAGAGAACAAATTTTTTCCTGGGTTAGATATAGACACTTTGAATGCTTTTTAATCAAGGACTACTACAAATATCTTGGCTATGATAAGATTGAGCAATGTTGATGGTTGGTTTCCAACAGGCCCTTGACAACTAGTTTGAGGACCCTGACTAATGACAATGAGATGCTAAAAATGTGCATCTTTACAGAGAGAAACAACGGAGTTTCTCATGTGTATTATGAACATGGAGTCTCTGAACTGGATTATGTTGTGGAACAACGACCATCTAAGTCAGCTAAGTGGTAGTTAATGAATTCTTTTTTGTTCTATGCTCAAGATTCATCTTATATATTACCATGTTTTGGTTTTCTGATACAAATATATTTAATTATTACTGGTTGTATCTATTGTATTTCTGTGTACATGGATGCCTTATATTCATGCTTGTATTGCATTGGCTAAAGCCAGAAAATGTCCTGATGAATTTTGCCACAAGTGATTGATAATGGATGCATATAATGACACATATGTATTCCATTTAAACCCTATTCTTGACCAAGTAATGTGAGAGAAGTCTCCATACAATAGACCACAAGCTCCAAAATTCAAACAGATGCCAGGAGCACCTAAGAAAAATCGTAAAAAGGATGCCAATGAGGGCTCTAATAGAAGCAAGAAGCAAAAGACCAAGATGAAGAGGATTTATAAAGAAGTTTCTTGTCGCTATTGTGGCGAAAAAGCTCACACCAAGAGAAACTGTCCAAAAAGAGGTTGAAGAAGTGGCAGCTGCTATAGGTGGTAATTCCAACCCTACTGCCCATACCACTACTGCTCCAGTTGTGAACCCTGCCCATGCTATTTCACCTAATGACAATCCACCTCTAATTCAAACTCAAGAAGTTTAGCATGAAGGCCAAGCTGAGGTTGAGCTTGGCATGAGCCAACCAATTATGTCTCAGAATAAAGACTCTCTACAGGTAATGGTATATTTTAAATTATTCCTTAAATTTAACCACTATGTCAATTCATTTTTTGTTCAAATTTCACTAACTTCTTCACACTTTTTATAGATGGAGACTAGTCCAGTGTAACATAATGCAAGACCCCCAAAGCTTGCAACCAAAAGAGTGGTGTCCCAACCTTCTAGTATCTCACCCGCAACCAATGTACCAGTTGATCCAATGCAAGGTGCATCTTCAGGGATAACCACGTGACTAGCCAGTATCATGAAATTTGTCCCTATTTCCGGATTCAAACCTCCAAGAAAAAAGAATTGAATTGTTGATCATTCTCTATTTTTAGGAGCTTTATATGTAATAGGGAATTATACTTTTGGATTATTTACCTTTTGGATTAGTTATCTTCTTTTTCTAAGTTTGTATAACTTTGCAATGTTAGCTTTTGGTTAGTTATACTTGAAATGGTTCCTTTTGGATAACTTACTTTGTTTTGTTTATGTGTTGCATCACACTAACATTATAGTTGTGTTTGAATTCAGTATCAATGTGAATGCCTTATTAATGAATTATAAAAGAATGGGATGATATTCCTTGTCTAAAATTCTTATATTTTATTTTGTATAATTGAATTCACAAATAAACAATATCTTAACTCACAAATTACAATTTCCATTCAAATGAACACAAGTGCAATTTTCATTCATTGAAACTTAAAATAAAAATAGGTACAACAATATACATTAACTTTTCTTCAAAATATTCCTCTAATTTGAATCTTTCAACCATCAAATTTGGCATTTTAGCAAAATACATCAGGCCAGCCTTCACCATTTCTATAATAAAATAGTAGCTACAAGCAAATATGTTGCAACCAACAAAATTCCTCCCAATTTCAAAGTCCTAACTTCATATTTCAAACTTTCAATCTTCCAAGCAAAGTTCATCCTCCATTCTTCATCATTTTCATTTTCTAGAACCACTCTGCCTCTTGTTTCTCCTTCTTTGTGGAATTTATTAGCCCAAACAAACAACCCACACCACCTCTTGTCAACACTGTGCAAACATATTCAATGGAGATGGAGAAAGAATCAGATACTACAAGCTTCAGAAAAAGTTTAGAATACTCTTGCACTTATATTATAGTTTGGATACCCAAAAATAGGTCTCTCTGAATTTGCATCTGTTTCTGATCATCTCAGAACGGGTCTACACCCACACTCACACCACTCTGGAAATAGTTCTTCTCTGCTTCAAGTGGTTTTCCAACCTCCATTAGAACCTTGGTTGCTGGAACTCTCAACGGATTTACTGCCGCTACCCATTATGAACTTTATAAAAATGTCTCCCAACAGAGGAGTAAGGTTTGAAGAAGAAGCTAAGGAGCTTCAAATGGAATGGGGATTAGGTATTTAAATAGTTGCTAGGACTAAATTTGATGCAAAAGTTTCAAAAGTCACGTAATATATTCGTTTGGCGTCCAGTGTGGCATTTCGTTGTACACGTCAGGGACTAACGTGAGTAATATTTGTAAAGTTCTGGGACTAAATAGAGGCAATTGAAATTTTAAGGACTAAATTGAGGTTCATGTGTAAGTTTAGAGATCAAATTGAGTATTATCTCTAATTCCTTGTTACTCTTTGTTTTCCTTTTTTTTTAGCAATTTCAATTATTAGGCTTTTATATTGTCTTTTTTTTTTAGTTGAGTAAAGTGGCAAATAAACACGTGAGGATTTATATTTCGGATAGATTAATCCCTAAAAAAAAAGTACCAATAGAGTCTTTTAGAATAACAAACGTGGACAAGTTAATTCAAATTAAGACATTCTATCCTAATCATAAGGGATTAATTTGAAAATAATATATCCACATCTACTATCTTGAAAGACATTATTAATATTTTTTTCTTTAAAAACTAATCTATCTGAAGTATAAATTTTCAAAAGAGTAAAGTATCGTTTTTGTCCCCAACGTTTGGGATAAATCTTATTTGTATCCCCAACGTTTAAATCGTCCTATTTGTATTCCTAACGTTTGTAAAAGTGATTCAATGTTATCCCGCCGTCAATTACACATCATGAGTGCTTTAGTTTGAGTTTTAAAAATCTCTTCTTGAAGTTAGAATACAAATGTCTGGGATAGAATCGATGATCTACTCCGAAAAATAGCTCATCAAATATTGAAACTAATTCCTACAACATTTACATAATTCACTTTTCTAGAAACATAATTAAATCTAAACACAAATAGTGGGTATAATATTAAAATCGAATACATCCAAGTGAGACCTAATTGAGAATGAATACATCCAAGTGAGAATAATTGAAAAATATAATCTGATTTGTTAGTATAATTGATAGTAGAATAATATTGAATCACTTTTATAAACGTTAAGAATACAAATAGGACGATTTAAATGTTAGGGACACAAATAGGACTTACTCAAATGTTGGGGACAAAAACGATACTTTACTCTTTTCAAAAATTTATTTATCACTTTACTCTTTTTAGTTTTACTTTTATTTTTTTCTCTATCAATAATATGAGAGCAATCTACCACAATAGATTTTGATGTCCATGTGCATATCTCCCATAAACATTTTTTAACAAAAAAGATAGTAGAATAACATTGTTACAGTTTTAAAACGTTAAAAAAAAATTTGAAATATGTCCCAAACGATAAGAACAAAAACGATTCTTTATTCTAAAAAAAATTGAGACAAAGATAGTTTATATGCCCCGTAACCACGTTAAGGTTAGCCCCAAGAATATCATCCATTCTTAAAAGCATTAAACTTAAGTACTTAACCAATAATATGGGAGAAGTTAGATGGTTGAAGTTAAAGTGATATTAAAAAATTAAAATTAAAATCAAAATCAAAATCAAAATCATTTCTTAAGTAGAGATCAAAACAAAGCTTCAAGACACAACGAATATGCATATAAAGGCTCTTCCATACTACATAGCCACACTCAGAAGATTCAATCCATATACAATTTCATGAAACACCAAGAAAAACTAAACAAAATGATTCGATGCAAAGGATCTACTTTAGCAATTCAGACACCGCAACAGTAGCTGAATCTAAGATTTTATTGCCTAGAATAGAGGGTAAATACGAGTAGAGAATCCAAATTCAAGGACCAACATAGAGAGACTGGATGATGGGTAGGCGAGGAAAGAAATGTAGCTTACTCGCGTGCATAATCAGTTTATTGTATTTCCAGCTATATACTAAATACTACAACTACCTAATGGAGTGATCCAAAGAAAAATTGGAACAGCACAATCGTCGGTGCAGATTTACACTTGTTAAGACGATCTATGGCAATACAACTTGAAGATTCTTTTAATACACTATATACCTGCCATCAAATATCAGAATAGACAATGTTAGTTCACAAGCTTGTTTTGAAATAGAAGATAAATGGCTATAAATAATGGCTATGCAGAAATACATGTGCTATAAGGCATTAGTGCCAACTATGCTGCCACAAATAGAAAGTAGACAAAGTTGCTCCACCAAATCGTAGTGTTTTTTTTTTCTTTATTCTTTTTTCAAATGTAGCAACGACACAGACTAATGCATAAAGATTAACAACAGATAATTGTTGTTTTTTAAATGTAGCAACGACACAGACTAATGAATAAAGATTAACAGGAATTTTTTATGGTCCCAGATGTGCTTTCCCATAAAGGCCAAGGATCAATCTTCTTGAAATACGAAAAAAAAAAAAAAGAAAACTAATTCATAGGTAAAATTACACTCTGCAGCAAAGTATTCAGTTTTGGCAATCTTTAAGCATGCACTAACCACCTGGTAGTCTAAGATTTTAACATGAATAGATACACACGGGATGGTGAAAAGGAGTTATGACTTGCACGAATATGCAAGATGTGATTCAGCATTTCAAATATCCATGACATGACTGACATCAACAATAAGATTTGTATTTTCTCCTTATGTTTGTTTGCTTATCTTATAAAACCATGCCTAAAGTCCTAAATCAAGGTGCATATCTAACACTGAAGGAAACAACCTTCTATTGCATACGAATAAGAAAATGTAATTAACTAGAAGACTTCTTTGTTAGGAATGAAATAGAACAAAATGAGGATAGAATACAATTGGCATAGTTTAGGAATATCAATACACTGATACCATTGTTCTGATATTATAGGATAGAGAAAAGGCCCTTGTTTGGAAATACCAATAGAAGGAAATGGAGTTGCAAGAACTCTAAGTTCTTATTAATTTCAGCCTGCAATCCCTTATGCCAAAACACTCACCCGATGAGAAGAGATGGTAGTAAATAAGGTGCAAGATGAAAGACGGATGAAATGAGTTCTCTCAATACCTTATTACATTCCATCTCACTCCAACTCTTGAACTGCCAATCCTAAAAACTTGACAATACCAAATGCAAAAATCGGTGGTATTGAATAGCATCATGTAACCAAACCAAAAGACAAACGGACATTACGATTTTTGAGTAATCACTTGCTGAAAATTGATAGATTCATCATGAAAGATCTTCCAAGAACAGCAAATACACACACCATCACCATTTTACTAAACACTGTGGCAGTTATAATTAACTTAGAACTCAATTAGCAAGAGGGAAATCCCCATGATCTTCGGCACAGACATAACATAACAACAATTTCAGGCTAACAACTCTTCATCACTAACACAATACCAAAACATAAAACTATAGGCAAACCAAAAGAGGAAAAAACTGCTATGTTTTGTACCTTATACATTGATGAATTTGCAGACAAGACCACCACCTTCATTCACTGCCATTGCCACCACCGATTCTGGAAAAATTCTCCGAATCACCACCCTCACCCTCCTCGCTCACCACAGAAGCACCATTGGAGCCAATCAAGCCGTGCCTTGAGGCAATGTGATTCAGAGTGGTCCTCAACCCGTAGAAATCATCCTCCTCTTCCTCCATTAGCTCCGAAAGCCTCACCATCGCCGCCCTCAGCTGACTCCTGATCTCGCTCGACGTTAAAGCACCATCGAGGCCGTCCTCTTCCTCCCCTTCCGCCTCCTCCTCTGCCGCCGAAAGTCGGAACCGGCAGAGCGGGCACGAATCGTGGAGTTCGAGCCACGGCGTGATGCAATCGGAGTGGTAAAGGTGGTTACACGGAAGCTGCTTTGCTTCCTCGTCGATTTCAATGTCGTCCTTGCACACCGCGCACGAAACGACACCGTTTGGATCGAGCTGGGAGAGCAACGCGGAGGTGACAAGAATTACGGGGACGGCGGTTGCGGAGGACTTGGACGACGCTGTTTTGGAGGAAATCAGGGACGGGGAGAGTAAAGAGAGTGGGTCCTCGAAAACGACGTCGTCGTTTGGACTGTCGGTGGTGTTGGTATTGGAGTTGGAAACGAGGTGGTGGTGGATTAGACGGTGAAAGAAGGGGGAATCAAAGAGGGAGAGAGAGGAGAGTGGTGCAACGGCGTCGTTTTGGGAAGGTGAGTCCATGAGTTCTAGGAAGTGGGTGCGGCAGTGGGGACACATGAGAGGGGAAGAACGGGAAGAGGAGAGGGCGACGCTCATGTCGCATTCGTGGCACCAATAGGTATTGAGTTCTGATTCCTCCGCCCCCGTCGCCGTCGCCATGATGGGTGGTGGTGTTGGTGCAAGCGGCTGTGGAGGAGGGGATTAATCAATTAAGTGAGGAGTTTGACTTTGAGTTTGTGAGGAGTCAGGAAAGGGCAGCGAGGAGACATGGTTTAGATGAGAGAGAGGGGGTGGGAGGAGAACTGAAGAAGGTGAAGAGAGAGAGAAAGTGGGGCCCGCATGCAACCTTCTTCAATACAATAGGTTGGTTTGTCTATCGTTTGTTACGTTTTGTTTGGTACTTTGTGGCTTATGTCTGATCAACTAGAGCCTCTATTGTTAATATAATTTAAAAAGAGAACACTTTGCATCAGCGTCGCTTTGGCCGAGTGGTTAAGGCGTGTGCCTGCTAAGTACATGGGGTTTCCCCGCGAGAGTTCGAATCTCTCAGGCGACGTTCTTTTTCTTCTATTTCCTTCTCTGTTACGCTATTTAACTTTATATTTGCAAACGTTTGGAACTTTTAACATATTTAGTCTATTTACTATCTCTGCATCAGCCAAAGACAGAGAGGCAATGTAATATATTTTAAGGTCTCTCTTTCTTTTTCTTTACCTTTTTCATAAGTGATCAATTTTGTTTGAATTTGACAAGACCTGAATTGTGGTAAAGTAAATCATAAAAATAAAAATCCATAAAATTTGCAGCCACCTTGAGTACTTGCACAAAAGGACTCATATCACATTCAGAATTTTCTGTATATGACACCTGCGGATTTTATTTGATTGGAAGCCAAGGAAGCATCCTATTTTCAGCATATAGATATCTTACTTCGATCATGATGATGCGCCCTGGCCCCATGGCTAACGGTTGTTGTCTAATTTGGTGGCATATAGGTTTTCTTCTAATTATTATAGTTAAGGCCTCATAGTCCAAGCAAGTGCAAGGTGATTTGTGATATGGCTTCCCAACCCCTAGAATTATCCCGTGTAAGATGAATAATGGGGATGTTGCAGCCTAGTCTTCAATGGCGAATACTGTGGGAGTTGGTGCAACATTATTTGGTGCGGACACAGAAGGATCAATGTTGGCTATGACTATAACATCAATATAACAATTGATAACGAGAATTGCTAAAGTCTACGATGATTTGCTAGGAAATTATAGTAATATGAATTGCTAAGAGTTTGAGAGAGGATTATGTTCTTAGAGTTATGTGATTAACTTTCCATGTTAGACGTTCAAATTATGGATTTAAGAGCTAAACTTTTTACGAATTCAAATTTTGTGTGCCTGACAAAATGTTGGTCCATGCAGAGTGATAGAATTACTTAAATTTTGTGTGCTTGAATAGTGTTTAATTTCGTTTTTTTTTTGAAATAAAAAAACGTTTAGATCTTAGAGAGATGCTACACATCCAATTTTTTTTTGGCAATCAAGTCCAACTAAGTTGGCTCAAATCCAACAAAAATCCGTAAGACTTTGAATTTTTGAAAATTAAATAATAAGTTATTTATGATTTATGATATTTATTCATGATTATATTTTCAAAGATTTTTATATTAATTGGGTATTTTTTTATTTATGATTTAAAGTTTTAGTAATTGAATAATAATAAAGATTTTATATGCTTTAATTTGAATAATTAGATTTTGAATTTTATTTTATGATTTTAAAAAAAATTGATTTTATTATCTCTAATTCTTGAATTAGAGTATTTATTTGAAAATAATTTATAAATTTATGAATAAAAAGTACTTTCTTTAAAGATAATTTTGTTGGAATAAAATTGGTTTTCAATTACTATATTATCCCTAATTTTGTTGGAGCTGCGGCTATTCGGTTCTTTGTTCTTTCTTGGTACAGTAAGTCATTTTGCTCTGAAAACCTTTCTCTGTCGCTATTCTGTTACATATTACTGAGGCTTTCGCGACGTTAATGTGTTGGAGTTGAGATACCGAAGTTGCATGCTGCGTTCATTGCTGTCACAGTATTACGGCGGAATTTTTGTGCACATTGCGGCTGCTGATGCTATGAACAAAGAGGACAAAATGGAGTTTGTCGCGTAGTTAAATCGTCGTTTAGGTAGGGACTTTTTCCTAAAACTCATGTTATTTTCAAAAATTGTTATAAGTCAATATTAATGTGAAAAATGTATTTTTGTGATTTCGTAAGTCTTATGGATTGAATTGAGTTGCCTTGAATGAATGCAATTGCTTGTTTGATTGGTTTATTGATCAATTGACGATGTTTAGTTGGATTTTGTACTTGGTTTAAAGTTGTTATGAACTTATGATGATGGTTGGATTGTAGCTATTTCTGATTATTGAGTTAGCGTTGTGGTAGTGAATGAAAGCTTGATTTGGAAATTTGATTTGTATGTCTTATTGAGGAATGATTTGATTTTGAACTCATTGGAAAGGATTGAGAAATGATTTGATATTGGCATTGGTTTGATTTTGGAAATAATTTGAGATTTGGAAATGATTTGATATTGGTATTGGTTTGATTTTAGAAACGGTTGAGAAGAGTTTGAGAAATGGTTTGATAGGGACCCGAGAAAGGTGGCAAAGTCTGAGTTTTAGTGGAGATGCTGCCAAAATTTTTATGAGAATTTAGAAGTTTTATTATGATTAATTTAATTGAAGAATTATTTTAATTAATTTTGATTTAGGTAAAGAAAAGATTATCATCTGGGGTGTTTTAGTGAACTTTGAAGTGATTATTAAAGAATAAATGGTTATGTTTTGGATTTGCAAACTGTATGATTTTTTAGTCCTTTGAAGGAGTCTTAAACTTAAACAGGTTTTGAAGTTAGTTTAGAATTTTTGGTTGAGCAAAAATGAGAATTTAACTTGCTTTTCAATTTGGTTTGGCTAATTATAAAAAGGATTATGTTTCCAGGTATTCGATTGAATGAAAATGAGTTTTACTGAATTGATATGAATTAAAGAGTTATGATTTAAGGTTTTTAATGAATTTAAAGAAATGAGATTGGTTGTTGCCCCCCTAAAGTTTAGAGACTTTGTCGTAGAATTTAATTTAATAAATCTTGATTTAAGGTAATTTGATCTAATATAATAACTTATTTTGGCTTGGGTTTATTTAAGCAAAGAATTATATTTTGGGTCTTTGGGGAAAAGCTTTAAAAGTTTTTAGTGGTTTTAAAAAATAATTGAATTCAAATGTTTAAAGTTGAAATGGATTATTAAAGTTAATTTTGGACTTTCGATTTGGTTGATTTGAGAAATGGGTTCATGATTTACTTATTTAGTTTTGAGTAAAAACGAAAAGAGATTCATTTGTTTAGTTAACGATTCAAAAAGTTAATTATTTATTAATCAAAGGGTTTTGAGAATAGACAAGTTGAGATTGAGGATTCCTTTTTTTGTTGCGGTGGATAAACTTAAAGTTGAGGATTCCCTCTCTTATCACATCAGAGAGTTGGATAGAAGGTTGAGGATTCCCTTCGGTTCAATTATGTATTATTAATTTAATTTTTGGTTATGATTAATATTATATTTGATTGAATATGATTATAAAGAATTGTGATCCTGATTATAATCTTGGTTACGTTTGATAGAAATGAGATTTGGATTGATGTGGTGAGGACGTTGGCTTTGTCCCGCTCACAAATAGGTAAGTTGAGATTGAGGATTCTCTCTTTTGCTATGATAGACAAGTTGAGGTTGAGGATTCTCTCTCTTGTTGCGGTGGACAAGCGGGATTGAGGATTCCCTCTTTTGTTACATCGGAGAATTGAATGGAGAAGGTTGAGGATTCTCTTCGATTCAATTTCTGGCTGTGGTATGAACGAGTTAGGTTGAGGATTCCCTATTATTACATCACAACCTTTCTCTGATTGGAAGGTTGAGGATTCCCTTCTAGAAAATTGAGAATTTCCTTTGTGTTGAGAGACGATATCTAGGTTAGGATGTGTCAGGTTCTGGCAATGTAATCAACACGTGAACTCATGGCCAATAGGACAGGCATGCATCATACTGCATTTGTTTTCTATTGTTTGGATGTGCTTAAGTGTTTTGGTTTTTCTATTGATGAATTCTTTCTAACTGTTAATTGTGGTACTTACTGTAACTGTTCTCTAATTGTGTTTGTCTTGTATTGTTTGTGCTTGTGATGGATTCTATTTTGATACCGAGTGGTGATTTGTTTATATGTTGGGCCAGAGGCCGTGACTTGATTTTGTATTGTGTCGGAGGCTGTACTTGATTATGTTATGGGATATTATTTGAGCTTGAAAATTCTTATAATTAAAAAAGAGAACTTTGAATTTTGGATAATTAATTGTGGTAGTTTTGAAAAAGTTCACAAGACGAATGATGATATTTGCTTTTAAAATTCATTCTTCTTTTATGCGTATCCTCTTATGATAATTCTTAAACTCTCTACTGAGAATCTGCGAGGATGATGTTCTCACCCTTCTACAGACTTCTCTTTTCAAGACAGATGAGGAAGCTATGTGAAGTTTTGCTGATTTCTTAGCTGTGCTGTTTTGTTTGGATATATTGGTCATAGTTTCTCCCCTCGCCTTTGTCACGATATTTTTATAAGAGGGATAAGATTTGTATGAATTTTATGTATATAATATTTGTAAGAAGTTTTCTCTATATGTATATGTATGTTTGTATAAAGTAAAAGAGAACTTTCGGTTTTTAAAAGAAAACAGCGATACAATTTCGAGTTAAAGGCTCCTATTTATTATTAAGTATATAGAAGTCGTCGTAATATCCTCGCTATCTGAGCGGTGCAGCCAGAAGCGTGACATTCTTATAGTAAGAATGTTACAAAATCAGTTTCATTAGTGGAGCGTGAAAACACGCTCCAACTACGTAACCATTCTCGCGTTTCTCTCTTCTTCCTCCTTCTTCTTCTACTTCTTCGCATTTCTCCACCTCATTCTTTGCATTCCTCTTCTTTTTTCTTCATGTTCCTCTTCCTTCTTTTTCACATTCCTTCTTCTTGGTTTTATTCCTCTCAAGAGAGTAAATCAAGAAGAATTTTGAGAAAATAAAATAAGAAGGAGAAGATGAAGAAAAAATGATGAAGAAGAAGAAGAAGATGACACGGAAGATGAGGAGGAATGAGGTATTACGATCTCTAAAACTAAAAGGCGTATACATATATAGTTGAAAGGAGTTATAACTAGGAGCCTTGAAGAAGAAGCTAAACAAAAGCGTAATAGATAATCACACCTCTCGCATCCAGTAAGCATAAAATGGATAACAAAGAGCGAACGAAAAGGATAGCATATAATGAACAAAATTCCAAAAGAGATAGATATCAGGCTCCAGACTCGACTTACGAAGCCAAGGCCAGATAGAGTATACATATACATACATATAACCCAAAAGTGTTTCTCCAAGTCAACCTCTAGGAGGGACAAAATACAAATATATACAAGGTGGAGAATCTATATACATATATACATATACATAGTACAAAAACAAAGCCTAAAGTAGATTTTCGCTTCAACAGAGCCTCCAGTAGCGTTCTGCATCTGAAAAACAACAATATATGTATGGAATAAAAACCGGGGAGTTCTTAGCATGGTAAAGGTGATCGCATAGGTAATAAATAATGTTTCGAGAAAGTCAAAGGCATTCCTAGAACTCTGACTTTCTGATTTTTACTTAAAGATTATACTAAACCAGAAATTTAGTAATATATCTATAGGAATCTAGTTCTAACCTAACTCTGCACCTTCTGCTTCTATCAAACCTCCTAACCTCTAGATGGAACAACCCTCATCACACCTCTAGCAAAAGAGGGTCTCTCAGAAATACATACACATATAAATCAAACAAAGAAAACATAGCAAATAAACATGGCTAAACAGTTTGGCAAACCAAACAATGCACACTCAAGAAAAACATACAAATGCATATGATGTATGCCTGTCCTATGACTAATGAGTCTCATATGTCGGTCATATAGCCAAACCCGACATATCTGGTAGCTAACCATTGGACAGACTCTCCGTGCACGTATCCCCAAGTTCAAAAATATCCATGGAAAAAATTCCAAGTTCAAATATATATATATATATATATATATATATATATATATATATATATATATATATATATATATATATATAAGCATGCCCATGGGAGAGAACCCGGGGAGTTAAAGTACCCGGTCACATCTTGCGACAGTTATTTAACAGAGTATCGAGTCTCAACCTAGAACAAGTGGTGACAAGTCACTACTTTCACCCACAAAAACTTGTGTCTCAGATAATTTTCAAATACATGATTCGTGTAAATATTTCAATCATAATTCATCAATGTCAACATTATTCTCAATCATGTCTCATTGATCACTGTTAATATCTCATCAAGTCAAGCATTCACTTCTCAAATCTCCTTCGATACCAAAACTAGTTCCATCACCAAACTTACATATTCTGTAGCCTAAAACTTAGACATAGAACCTTAAACAAAGTTTTCAAAGGTTTGATAAAAACCAGAAGAATGGTTGATAGTTCAAAAATTGTGAATTTTCAACAAAACATTGGTTTTGGAGGGTCACAAGCTTGATGGGAAGGTCGAATAGTTAAAAATAAAGTTTTAGTGTAAAGTATGGCATCGTGCGTATGCATGGTACTGTGTGTACGCATGCACCAGATGAAAATCCCAGTCTGTGCATACGCATCATAGTATGCGTACACACAACTTACAAAATCCCCAGTGTGTTCGTACGCACAACCCTCGTGCGTATGCACGAGTCTCACCAACGTTCTGGTCTGTGCGTGCGCACGATAGTATGCGTACATATACACACAAAAAATTCTAGTTTTCTGCAAAATTGTGTTTTTAAACTCAAACTTCAAACGTGCATAACATTTTCGTCAAAAATAATTTTTAGTTTGTTCTTCGAACATCGTAAACTACTCGGATCCAATTTTATTTAAGATAAGTTTCACAAAATTTGAGGTTCCGAGTGCCAGGTTACAACGCATCAAAGTTGGTTAAAATTGTATTTTTACCAAAACCCAAAACCTCAAGTTTTTACCAAATTTTCCAATCCAAACCAACCAAATCATAACCATACCATCTCAAGCATTCTCATAATTCACCAAACATTAATCCACTACCTACCAACCACTTAATCACTCAAAATACTAATTCTTCATCATCAATTTAACATATTTTCATCTCATATATACATTTATACAAGAATTGCATCAATTCCAACTACTTCACTATCAAACCCAACCTTTTAATTTATATTCAACACCAACCACACCACAATCATCTCAACATATAATTTGTCAATACCACACACTAATTTCCAACCACAATTCACATCAAACTCAACAATTACCTACTATATCCACTAAACATGCACCATTCACATAATTCAACTTATCCTACGGTTAATTAACCTAAGATTTCATGTAACAGTATATATTAAATATGAGAAACCAAAATTATACCTTGGACGATTCTTCCCTAATCCAAAAATACCTCCAAATGCCCCCTTCTGCAAGCTCCAAGCCTCTAACTCGCCACCAAGTGAATTCCCAGCTTTCAAGTGATGCGTGAGCATCTTATACCCTTTTTCATAGCATTTTTTAGTATTTTTTGTTATATTTTATTCATTTTTAGTATGTTTTAGTGAGAAATTCATCTTTTAGATGCTACTTTGAGTTTTTGCATTATTTCTATGATTTTAGGTGATTTTTGGACAAATTTGGCAGAATCTTGTTCAGAGACGAAGAAAGGATAGTAGATGTTGTCAATCCTGATCTCCATGCATTCGAATGAGCATATCTTGAGCTATAGAGATCCAATTGACGTGGTCTCAATGGTATTGGAAGGATAACTTTCAGAGCTTTTCAGAAATATATAATAGTATATACTTCTCTTCCAGAATGGTTGCCAAAACTGGCGTTAAACGTCCACTTCTGGCGTTTAACACCCAAGAAGGACCAACCTCCCTAGTTGAATGCCCAAAACTGGTGTTCAACGCCAGCCAGGGAGCAGAAGATAGCAAACTCACCCCCAAATAGGCGTTCAATGCCCATTTCTCCAAGTTGAATGCCATGCTTGACCGAAGCACATGACCAAAGTGGGCCCAAAGTGGATTTTTGCACTCCTTAGCTTATCTAGTCTTATCTTTGTAATTTTTAAATTAAAATTAGCATCTTTTTAGGGTTAGCTTTTACTATTTAAAGAGGAGATTACTTAGGTTCAGAGACACAGACAGAGACAGACAGACAGAGATAGACAGATCCTCTTTACGTTTTTTTTTTTTGTTTTCTCTGTAAAGCATGAGTAACTAAACCTCGTAGGTTAAGGTTAGGAGCTCTACTTATCTCTATGGATTAATATCATTACTATTCTATTTAAATATATATTTAATTTAGTTCTAAGGTGTGTTTTCGTTCTTCATTCTAATGAAACTGGGTATGTCCCTTTTTCTACATGAGTTCTTGTGATACTCGGAACAAGGTCACTTGAGCTACAACTTGAAAACATCCCTTCTAAATCGCAATCTATCTAGGCTAATTAGATATGTGACATATAATCTGGTTAGCTTTGGGGTAATTGAGGTTTCTGTGGCGCTAAACTAGTTTTCTGAACTTCACCATCTGATCCGAAAGATCTGATATTGTCTATGGCGTTTTGAGTAGGATTGGAGGAGATTAATTCGCTAGGAAAATAAGTTTTAATCATTTACAGTTTTCCATAGAATGAATCATTCATTGTTAAAATAGTTAGTAAGAAATATTAATCCGAAAAGGTAATTATCTCCGAGACCTTAGCTGTTTGCTCATTATTGTTTCTACACCAATTCTTTACTGCTTTTTTTATTATTGTTTTATGCGAATTCAACAATCAACAACCCTTTCTCTAATTGCCTGACTAAGACCTGCAGGATAACTATTACTTGTTCAATCCAACAATTCTTGTGGGATCGACCCTCACTCAATGAGGTATTACTTGGACGACCCGGTGCACTTGCCAGTGAAGTTGTGTGAGTTCTAATTTTGCGCACCAAGTTTTTGGCGCCGTTTCCGGAGATTGTTTGAGATCGACAAACTAACGGTTGTCTTGTTGCTTAGATCATGTACTTTTTTCTAGTTTTTCTCTTAATTGTTATTCTTGTTAAATTTTTGAACCTTCTTTGTTTTCTTTTCTTAAAATTTTTCAAAAATTCATCTTAGTCATTTTTTCTCTTTTTCAAACTTTGTTTCAATTTTTAGGTTTGGTATCCTTTGGTTTTGGTTGATTTTTTATTTCTTATTTTTCAAAAATTGTTCTTGTTGTTTTCTTTTTGTTCGAATCTTTTTAAGTTATTTTCTCTTGTTTGATTTCAAAATTTTAAGTTTGGTGTCTTTTAGTATTTCAATTTCTATTTTTATCGAAATTAGTGTGAATTGATTTCAAAATTTTTAAGTTTGATATCCTTCTAGTATTTTTCTTTTCTTTTTAAATTTTCTAAAAAAAACTTTCTTTTAAAATTTTCGAAAACTTTGCATCCTTTTCTTATCTTGGTTTAAAATTTTAAGTTTGGTGTCCAGTCAGTAATCTTTTTGATTAATTTAATTTTCTTTAATCTTATCTTGTTTATCTTTGCTAATCTTTTGATATTTTTCTTTGATTTTAAAATCTTGTTATCTTATCTTTATTTTAAATTCAAATTTTAAAAGTTTCGTGTGTCTTTATTCCTTCTTTTTTTTTTAATTTTGAATTTCAAAATCTTTATTTAATATTTTTTCTTTAAAAATTTTCGAAAATCTTCAAAAAACTTTTCTATATTTTTTTATAATCTTTTAATTAATTGCTTGAAGTTATCTTATTTATTTTGGTATTTCTTTAGTTTTTCTTTCTTTCAAATTTGAAGTTTAAAATCTTTTCTTATCTTATCTTGTTTCTTTCCCTTGACTTTTTCTTTCTAGTTTTTGAATTTCAAAATCTTTAATTAATTTTTTCAAAAATTGCAGTCTAAATTTTAAATCTTGCTTTATCTTGTTTTAACTTTAAAAGTTTGGTACCTCTTTAATTTTTCTCTTTCTTTTTGGAAAACTTCTTACTCTCTTTCTCTTTCTTTTATTTTCGAAAACTTTTTGAATAAAACCTCCCATCTTTATTCTCAATACTCTAACTCATTTGATATCTTTATTAGAGTATTCTAACAGGGAGACCTCTATACTTTGACATAGAGACTCCTATCTTTTCCTTTTATTATATTTTTCTTGTTTATGAGTAGGAACAGGGATAGAGAAACTCTTCTTGATCCTGATCTTGAACCTGAGAGGACCTTAAGGAGACGTTTGTAACAAGATCAAGCTAGCAGAGCCGTAACGAATCTCATAGTCTCTCTAGAGCAAGAAGTTGGAAATACAACTATCGCAGTCAATCCAGACGTTGGAGGAGACGCAAGGAAAGTCCTTGGCTCTTATACTGCACGCACATCTGACTTCTATGGGCGTAGCATCTCCATACCTGCCATTGGTGCCAACAACTTTGAGTTTAAGCCTCAACTAGTTATTTTGGTGTAACAGAATTGCCAGTTTCATGGACTCCCACAGGAGGACCCCCAACAAGTTCATATCAGACTTCCTGCAGATCTGTGACACTATCAAGACTAATGGAGTGAAGCTAGAGGCTTACAAGCTCATGCTCTTCCCCTTTGCTGTGAGGGATAGGGCAAGACTATGACTGAATTGTCAGCCTAAGGAGCGCCTGGACACATGGGAGAAAGTGGTCAACAGATTTTTGACCAAGTTCTTTCCACCTCAGAATCTGAGTAAGCGTAGGTTGAAAGTTTAGACTTTCAGACAGAAAGAGGGAGAATCCCTCTATGAAGCCTGGGAGAGGTACAAGCAGCTGATCAGAAGATGCCCTCATGACATTATCTCAGAGTGGACCATGTTGGAGATCTTCTATAATGGCCTCTCTGAGATGTCCAAGATGTCACTGGATCACTCTGCTGGTGGCTTACTCCACATGAAAAAGACTCCTAAGGAGGCGCAGGAGCTCATTGATATGGTTGCCAACAACCAATACATGTACACTTCTGAGAAGAATCCTATGAACAATGGGGCTACTCAGAAGAGAAGAGTCATGGAGGTGCCATTTTGGTGCCGAATAAGCTCATGTCCCAGCAGATCAATATGATCTCACAACACTTGAGTGGAGTGCAGAGTTCAGCTGCAAATTCTTAAGAGGCAGCTTATGAAAGGGACACTAGTGACAACGCTTGGACCACCATGGCGGAAGTCAAGTACATGGGAAATCCCTCCAGAAACTCCAATAATAATCCCTATTCGAATACTTTCAATCAGATGGAGGAATCACCCAAACTTCAAGTGGAGAGAGATCAGCAGAGGCCTCAGCAAGGCTTCAACAATAATTAGGTTGGAACCAATCAAAACAGATTCAATAACAGACCGTTCCAACCCTCTTAGTAGCAGATGGAGATGCCCACATAGAGCCTATCTGACCTGGCTACTATAGTCTCTAACCTCTCCAAGATCACTCATAATTTCATGGCAGAAACTAGGTCATCCATTTGGAATTTGGAGATACAGGTAGGTCAACTAAGCAAGAGGATACCCAAGACTCCCTCCAGCACTCTTCCAAGTAACACTGAGGTGAATCAAAGGGAAGAGTGCAAGGCCCTCACTATGGAAGCTGAGGCCGAACCCAAGGAGGAATCTGCTACTGAGGAACTGAAGGAGGACAAGGCTCAGGAGGAGACTGAGAGGGTCACCATGCATGCTCCTCTGGAAATAAAGGAGCCTGAAGAACAACCCTCTCTAAACTTGCAAGAGGAGCCTGAGGATGAGCAACTAGCTCAATTTTTGGCAGTTCTTATAAAACTGCAAGTTAGCATCTCTTTTTCAGAGATGTTGGAGAAGAAGCCCCTTATATGACCTGTCTGAAAAATGCTATATATGAAAAGATGACCCTGAAGGGGAATGAACCTGTAGTGCTGACCAAGGAATGCAGCACCCTGGTATAAAAGAAGCTGTCTCTGAAGATGCCAGATCCCGGGAGCTTCCTTATTTCTTGCACTATAGGGACCATCACATTTGAAAAGGCTTTGTGCGATATTGGATCAAGCATCAACCTTATGCCTTTCTCTGTGATGAAGAAGCTGGGGATCCAAGAGGTGCAGCCCATAAGGATCTCATTAGAGATGGCTGATAAGTCCCTGAAACGGGCATATGGACTGGTGGAGAACGTCCTTGTAAAGGTTGAAGACCTTTACCACCCTGCAGACTTCATGATACTTGAAATCGGAGAGGACAAGGATAACTCCATCATACCTGGAAGGCCTTTCCTAGCTACTGCGAAGGCCTTGATTGATGTGGAAAAATGAGAGCTTATTTTGAGGATCTAGGAGGATCATATCCTGTTCAAGATCCCTAACCATCAATCTCTCTTGGATAAAGGAGGTACTACTGTGCAACACCTAGTGTTCCAGCCTTCCCTCTCAGTACAGAGCCTTACGGAGCCCCCAGACATCAAACCTAAGTTTGGTGTTGGGCAGTCACCACTAACCACTGAGAATGAAGGTACTAAGAAGAAAGTACCCAAGGGCTGGAAGAACAAGAAGATCCCAACTGAAGACTCCTCACTTGGCATACGAGTTCTCTTCACTAGAAATCCAGTCATTCCATATACAGTGAATCGGATCCTGTCTCTGGAGCATGTTGAGTTGATCCATGAGAGAACAGGGAGGAAGTTCACCATGAGGGGTAAAGATCTGAGCCCCTATAAACCTCCATAAAGGAGCTGTTCGTCAAGCTAATGACGGTAAAGAAGCGCTTGTTCGGAGGCAATCCAATCATATGTATAGTATATCTTATTTTTATCTTTCTTCCATGATTTTGCTTTTGATTTAATAACATTTTATTTCCTATTAATTTCTATAGTTTTCCCTTTCTTTTTAACGTTTGTGATCATGTGCAACACTTAGAACAGGAACAGGAACAACTTGGAGTGAAAATAGAACACCCTGGAGGTACCCCTTACTAGCGCTGAACGCCAGAACCAGCGCCAGAAGGGGGAGGAAAGCTGGGCATTCAACGACCATACAGGAGCGCCAGGACCAATTTTTGGTCCCATTTGGGCATTCAACGCCCATTCTTGGGGTTGAACTCCCCACCATTCTTAAAAAAAGAAGAGGTCCACCCCTGGCGTTCAACACCTAGGAGGGGGGCAGGGGCACTAAAAATTTGAAGCTTCATCAAGCTAGTGGGTCCTACCCAACCCCACCTACCGCACCTTTCATTCACTCCTTTCCATCTCTCTCCTCTTGCACACAACATTACATCCATATTCATCCATCACATCCCCATCCATTTCTTTGATTCCCGCACCCACCTTTCCTTCTTCCCAATCCACATTCAAATCTTTTTGCTCGAGTCATAAGTCAATGATAATAAGGTGGTACGACTCTCAAGGTGAATTTTTAATACATAGTTATAAGTATAATTGAAAGGAGTATTAATCGAGAAGCCTGAAAAGGAGTAAAAATAAAATTGCAAAATCGTAACACTCACGTGTCGACAAAAGAAGGTAAAGCGTGAATTGAGACGATATAAAGATAATTCCGTCGAGAAGAATAAGATAAAACAAAATATAGCTAGGTAACATAACTAATTAGCCATTAGTAGCGACCCGCGAAGTTTAGGCCAGCTAGGGTATAGTATAAAAGCAGTTTGACAATCATATCTCCTAATCTCTCCCAAAAGATACACAAGGGCCTCTATAGGCAAGTTTTCAAAAGAATTAAATACATAGCATGAGTTCTTTAAAAACAAAAGCGGAGAGAATCTAAGCAAAATGTAAATAAAAGATCTTAAAGGTCTTCACTATCCTTCAGACAAACCACAGCTCACGGCTGAGCACCTGGACCTGCATCTGAAAAACAAGAGATATATACAGAATGAGAAACCTCGACCCATGGGTTCCTAGTACGGTAAAAATGCCAAATAAATACAATACATTGTAATAAAAACTCACTAAGCATCCTAAACTTCCTTTCACCAAATATTCATCCTATGTTCTCGCTAATCCATAAATAGGCAACTATTATAAAGGAATGCTAAATCTAATTCATCTTCCTCATGCTTCCCAACTTTCTAACTCTCCAACAAATCCGAACCAGAATCATAAACAAAACCATCACCAGCTATTCTATTTCAGCAATCCTATATCAATACCTCATATCCTCACTTAGATCAAGTGAAATCACTTCACTGCATTTACCTAGGGAGCTCAAATTATCTTATTTTCTATCTGGAGCAAGTGAAATCACTTCACTACGTCTACCCAAGGAACTCAAATTACCTCATTTAATAATCATCATTTTAAATTAATCATATCATTATTCCATTTCAACAAGAACAGCCCTCAGCGTCAGCCGACACCAGCATGAGGGACATCTCAGTTGTGCAAACACAAGTAATACAGACAAGTAATGCACAATTAAGGTACAAGTAGAGCAAGTATCATTTACTCAGTAACGTAGCATATATGTACAGTTTAGCAATCCGAAACAAATAGGCAAACCCAAACAAGTCAAACATATGCAATTGATGTATGCCTGCCCTATGGCCGATGATATCATCTGTCGGTTAGAAAGCCAACCCGACATGTTCTAGTAGCTAACCATTGGAGAGTCCCTGCGAGCGTGCATCCCCAAGCTCAAAATCATAACCAATAAAATAAAAATATCCATGGGGGAGAGCTCATCCAAAAAGGTCTAAGTGTCCGGCCACATCTTATGACGCAAGGTCAACAGAATATCGGATCTCAACCTGGAGCAAGTGGAGCCGGCCCACTGCATCTACCCAAGGAAATCCGAAACTTAGATAGTTTCACAAATCTTAAATCAACCTCAACTGGGAGCAAGTGGGGGCTAACCACTGCATCTACCCCAGGTGTCTCAAACCAAACCCAGAGCAAGTGGAATCACTCCACTACATCTATCCAGGCAGGTATATCTCACCACGTCCCTGAGCAAGTGGAATCAATGCCACTGCATCTACCCAGGCAAATGTATCACAATCAGGATCATATTTAATATCAGTCTCATAATCGTTATCCCTCTTATTAACAATCTCATGATCATCATCATTCTCTTTGTCAGTCTCATAATCATTATCATTCTTATTAACAATATCATCATCATCATCGCTCTCGCTAACAATCTCATAATCATCATTATTTTTACAATTCATCGTTAATTCTCCTTTTATCTCATCCACAGAATTTACCAAGCTTAAGTCACGGTCTTCTAATCTTATAATCAGAATTACCCCTTTTATTCCCTTACAGTTCTCTCTCTTGATTCAATATCCTAAAACTGGTAAAAAGGTTTTAAGTAAGTATTACGGAAGGTCACAAGCTTGTCGGGAAGGTAAAACAGTTGAAAACAAAGTTTTCTTTGAAAAACAGGGCAGCGTGCGTACTCATAGGGTTGTGCGTACGCACGCCCAGAAGGATTTTCAAGAAGTGTGCATACGCATAGAGGTGTGCATACGCACAGGAAGTAAAAATTTCCATTCTGCTCATTCGCACAATGTGTGCGAACGCCCTCAACAGAGTGCACCTTCCAGCGTGTTCGTGCGCATAGCTTGCAAAACTTCGTTAGTTGTGTGTGCGCACAGAGCGTGCTAGCACTCCCAACAGCAGTCATATCCCCGTGTGTGCGTGCGCACAAGAGTGTGCATGTGCACTTTTTTAAAAATACACAGGGTGTGCGTGTGCACACATACCAGAAATCACAAATTTTGCAGCATTCACAGAATTCAAATTTCAAACACCAACTTTCAACGATCATATCTTTCTCTACAAAATTCATATTTCTACAAAATCTATATTGTTTTAAAGCTCTTTGAAAATCTTTAATTTGATATAAAATCCATCTAATTTCAAAAATGGGAGCTCTAGATATGATCTGTCAAAGTTGGCCTAAAACTCATTTTTACCAAAAACACATATTTAAGAAATTTCCAATGATTCACTAGTCTCAATCATTTTCCAACCAACAAAATGAACCTAGACCAACTCAAATTACCTATTCACACACAACCAATTTCAATCATATTCCTTTTACACATTACACCTCAATTGCATCTATTCCACATTATAAAAATCTCACTTTTCCACTATTTCGTTAATTAATCACATTTTCATACAATGCATACCAACCCTTCATTCAATCTCATACATTATCACACAATTCAATTATCTCTTACTATCCTTACCTTTTTTCGGCCTCCAGCCTAAACTCCACGGCCTCCGGCCCAAATTCACAATTCAATACACATTCCACAAACCATTAATCATTATCCAATTCCTCAATTCCAAGACATACCAAACACACTCATTCACACAAAACTCATTCCAATTCATTAATTTCCACATCATAATATCTATAAACATTAATTCCAATCAAGACACACAATTCAAACCTAATCCTACGGGCATCTAGCCTAGGAATTCACATCACACCACAAGGTACTTAAATGAAACTTAAATCGTACCTCTTGTAGTCACAATACTTTGATCCTTCCTTGTAAATTTCTACCAAGTACTAGCTTTAAACTCCACCAAGAGTTTCGCAAGGCAAATTCACGTTTCCAAGACTACCAAAATTTTACCCAACAACTCTAACACAACCAACATCATACATACATCAACCTAGGGTTTACAAAATCTAGTAAATCACAAGAGTTAGTGATTCTTTACCTCAACCCACTGAAGTTTGTGATGAATATCACCCATGGCTCATACTAGAGTACTCCTAAACAACCAAAATCATAAAATCACTCAACACCCATAACTAATCACGTTTTCAGAATAAAAAATGGAAACTAGGCAGAGAAAAACGAAATACTCATCATAATACCTAGATAGAATTGAAGAGGGCGAGGAGAGCGATGCGTGATCGCAAACGGCTCGTCGATTGGAGCTTCGTAGCTCAAGTTATGGTAGTTTGAAGATCAAGAGGGGTTAGGGTTTCCTCTTCTTCCCTCTCCTCTCTATTTTCGGATCTCTCTCACAAATGGGAGAGTTGTGGCTGCTGAATAGCCTTAATAAGGCTATATATATGTTGGGTCTTGGGCCCACTTGGACCCGATTCACTTGGTTTAGCCCGTTGGCCCAATTTTGGGCCAAAACCTTTAATATTAAAGTTTTAAATCGTATTTTAAATATTTCTATCTTCCTAAATTATAAATTCTTATTTCTTAACCTTATTCACTTCAAATTAATTTTCTCAGCTGTAGTACCGGACAGATCTCAGCTGGTACTACCAGTCAAATTTCTAATGTGCGTTTTTACGCAGAAAACTATGTTTTCGGACTCAGAAAAATCCTCTGAGTCCAAATATGATATTTAAATTATTGAATTCCGATTGCTAAATTTTCTAACCATGTTCGCTCACATTTAATTTATTATTTAATAATTACGGTTTGACCGGGTTTTACATCTTACCCACCTAACAGAAATTTTTGTCCTCGAAAATTCGCTATCAAATCTTCATATAAGCTCTCTCATATTCAACCGACCTCTTACCATTCTTCAACATCAATTCTAATACCCTATTTCCGATTCCAGCTTCAGCTATATTTATCCGTTATACTCTTAGCTTCTTATATGTTTCTCTCAATAACTAACCAAATGTTATGTGCATCTCACCCTTCATAAAACTTTCTAGGATAAAAATACCGATTGTTATCATAACTTAAGATTTCTAAACTCTTCAAGTTCATTCAGAATTTCGGCAGAACTTCCCCTATAAATTTGGGTTTACCGCCCTTCACGATTTTCCTAAAACCAATCTCAGTACAACATCAGCATTTCAATTTAATGTTTACCAAATTCGTCTTTAAATCCAATCATTATACATTTCAATCTAAATCCAAGGTCATCATGATCAAATTGTAATACTTATCTCTCAAACACGACAATTGGTACTCATTAATCACCTAAATCTAATTACACACCACCAATCATTTCCGTATCCACTCCGGAATCAGTCAAAGTTCACAACCACAATGAAATTCAATTATCTGAGAATTATTACTTGAATTAACCCACTAAAACCCTTCGAGTATTTCAAGTTTAAGACATCCTAGTCAACTTTACACCTCCTATACGTAACTATCCTTTGTTATCGCTTCCGCAAGCATCCGCTACGTCTTTCCCTCATATTATCCAATCCAATTTGTTATCCGTCGTCAGATGTATTAGAAGGATGATGAGGCAGATGTGCTAGTCAAGATTTTGTTCTCCCTCTTTAATTTATCTAACTAAGATTTTCTTATTAGCTAAACGAATGGATTTCTCAACCTTTGCTTCCATTGTCTCGCGATCCAGAAAAGGTGGTCCAAGCCGTCTCATATAATAATAATTAAGGTGGCGAAAACCCTTCTTTTCTAATGCGTTTTGGATATAAAAATCATTTATTGCTCTATGGATACCTAGGTTAAATTGAATCCATGAACTCAATCCGGCTATTCCTTTTTTTACTCTTCCAAATCAAATCCCCTAAGTCATGAATGGTTAATTGTCTTATGACTCATAAATTTACTCATAAATTTGATAGAAATCTTTTTTTAACAACTTTTGAAGAGAAAAATGATATCTTTTCTCGTTCGCGCTACCAGCGGAGCCCAGGCACACTCCGTTCCTTTGATCAAAGAATAATATTCTTTGAATATTTTTGTGAAATTGAAAAAATAAATAAAAAATATTTTCAAAATTCTTCTAATTTTTATGTCTAGGAAACTGGCTTATTTAGTACTTTCTATTTTTTATTACTTTTCTGATTATTAACCACCAAGAATCCAATCATGCATCTATGTCATGTTCCCTAACGAATCACAAAACCTAGGCCCACTTCTAAGGTTTCTCAACCTGACAGAAATAATGCTTACGCTCATCGTGAGACTCAATCACATCCTCTTAAAAATCTTTGATCTCCATACTCACATTACCTAATCGTTCAAAACCTATAATATCCGCTGCCTAACAATTTGTCATCCTCCAATTTCTACAAAAGTGCTCGATTTTCACAAATTTTCATTCCCATTCAAATCCAACTATACAAATGTCGATTACAAGCATCTTCTGCTCTAAATTATCAGATTCCAATCAATTCAAGCCTAATTAAACAAATCGTTCAAGCAACTATTTGCCTCTAAGTATTTCACTCAACAATCCAAAATGAACACACTAATCTCACATATACCAATGCCAAGATTCCTATCTCGCGTTACCTCATCGGTTTATCCTAGGGAATTCCTCCCCGAGTACCTCGATCATGTCCATGAGATGCCAATCGGGTCCTGTCCAAACCTGACAAGCGATATTGAGGTGATCAGACTCAATATCTCAAGTTAAGTGCTTCAAATTACCAAAGGTACACTCATGAACTTCATGCTAGATGTATCGGTTAGATACCCTAACTAGCACAGGCACAAACTCAGAGTATACATCAAAGCATAAGCAGTTCCATCCCTCAGGCTCACGAGGACGAACTGCTCTGATACCATAATGTAACACCCTAGTATTCAAATCCTTATGCTCGAGTCATAAGTCAATGATAATAAGGTGGTACGACTCTCAAGGTGGATTTTTAATACATAGTTATAAGTATAATTGAAAGGAGTATTAATCGAGAAGCCTGAAAAGGAGTAAAAATAAAATCGTAACACTCTCGTGTCGACAAAAGAAGCTAAAGCATGAACTGTGACAATATAAAGATAATTCCGTCGAGAAGAATGAGATAAAACAAAATATAGATAGGTAACATAACTAATTAGCCACTAGTCGCGACCTACAAAGTTTAGACCGGCTAGGGTACAGTATAAACGTAGTTTGACAACCATATCTCCTAATCTCTCCCAAAAGATACATAAGGGCCTCTATAGGAAAGTTTTCAAAAGAATTAAATACATAGCATGAGTTCTTTAAAAACAAAAGCGGAGAGAATCTAAGCAAAATGTAAATAAAAGATCTTAAAGGTCTTCACTGTCCTTCAGACAAACCACAGCTCACGGCTGAGCACCTGGACCTGTATCTGAAAAACAAGAGATATATACAGAATGAGAAACCTCGACCTATGGGTTCCTAGTACGGTAAAAATGCCAAATAAATACAATTTATTGTAATAAAAACTCACTAAGCATCCTAAACTTCCTTTCACCAAATATTCATCCTATGTTCTCGCTAGTCCATAAATAGGCAATTGTCATAAGGAAATGTTAAATCTAATTCATCTTCCTCATGCTTCCCAACTTTCTAACTCTCCAACAAATCAGAACCAGAATAATAAACAAAACCATCACCAGCTATTCTGTTTCAGCAATCCTATATCAATACCTCATATCCTCACCTGGAGCAAGTGAAATCACTTTACTGTGTCTACCCACAAATTACCTCATCCAATAATCATCATTTTAAATTAATCATATCATTATTCCATTTCAACAAGAACAGCCCTCAGCGTCAGTCGACACCAGCATGAGGGACCACTCAGTTGTGCAAACACAAGCAATACAGACAAGTAATACACAATTAAGGTACAAGTAGAGCAAGTAGCATTTACTCAGTAACGTAGCATATATGTACAGTTTAGCAATCCAAAACAAATAGGTAAACCCAAACAAGTCAAACATATGCAATTGATGTATGCCTGTCCTATGGCCGATGATATCATCTGTCGGTAACAAAACTAACCCGACATGTCCTGGTAGCTAACCATTGGACAGTCCCTGTGAGCGCGCATCCCCAAGCTCAAAATCATAACCAATAAAATAAAAATATCCATGGGGAGAGCTCATCCGAAAAGGTCTAAGTGCCTGGCTACATCATACGACGCATGGTCAACAAAATCTTGGATCTCAACCTGGAGCAAGTGGAGCTGACCCACTGCATCTACCCAAGGAAATCCGAAACTCAGATAGTTTCACAAATCTTAAATCAACCTCAAGTGGGGGCTAACCACTGCATCTACCCTAAGAGTCTCAAACCAAACCCGGAGCAAGTGGAATCAATGCCACTGCATCTACCCAGGCAGGTGTATCACAATGAGGATCATATTTAATATCAGTCTCATAATTGTTATCCCTCTTATTAACAATCTCATGATCATCATCATTCTCTTTGTCAGTCTCATAATCATTATCATTCTTATTAACAATCTCATCATCATCATCGCTCTCGCTAACATTCTCATAATCATAATTATTTTCACGATTCATCATTAATTGTCCTTTTATCTCATCCACAGAACTTACCAAGCTTAAGTCACGGTCTTCTAATCTCATAATCAAAATTACCCCTTTTATTCTCTTACTATTCTCTCTCTTGATTCAATACCCTAAAACTGGTAAAAAGGTTTTAAGTAAGTATTATCAAAGATCACAAGCTTGTCAGGAAAGTAAAACAGTTGAAAACAAAATTTTCTTTGAAAAACAGGGTTGTGTGTGTACGCATAGGGTTGTGCGTACGCACACCCAGAAGGATTTTCAAGAAGTGTGCGTACGCATAGAGATGTGCGTATGCACATGATGTAAAAATTTACATTCTGTTCATTCACACAATGCGTGCGAACGCCCTCAACAGAGTGCACCTTCCAGCGTGTGCGTGTGCACAAGGCTGTGCGTGTGCACAGTTTGCAAAACTTCGTTAGTTGTGTGTGCACACAGAGCGTGCTAGTGCTCCCAACAACAGCCATATCCCCGTGTGTGCGTACGCACAAGAGTGTGCTTGCGCACACATACCAGAAATCACAAATTTTGTAGCATTCACAGAATTCAAATTTCAGACACCAACTTTCAACGATCATATCTTTCTCTACAAAATTCAGATTTCTACAAAATCTATACCGTTTTAAAGCTCTTTGAAAAATCTTTAATTTTATATAAAATCTATCTAATATCAAAAACGGCAGCTCCAGATATGATCCATCAAAGTTGGCCTAAAACTCATTTTTACCAAAAACACATATTTACCAAAATCATAAAATCACTCAACACCCATAACCAATCACGTTTTCAGAGGGAAAAATTGATCTGGGCAGAGAAGAACAAAATATTCACCACAATACCTAGATGGAATCGAAAAGGGCGAGGAGAGCGACGCGTGGCTTCAAACAGCTCGTCGATTGGAGCTTCGTAGCTCAAGTTATGGTGGTTTGAAGATCAAGAGGGGTTAAGGTTTTCTCTTCTTCCCTCTCCTCTCTATTTTCGGATCACTCTCACAAATGGGTGAGTTGTGGCTGCTGAATGACCTTAATAAAGCTATATATATTAGGTCTTGGGCCCGGTTCACTTGGTTTAGGCCGTTGGCCCAATTTTGGGCCAAAACCTTTAAGGTTAGAGTTTTAAATCGTATTTTAAATATTTCTATCTTCCCAAATTATAAATTCTTATTTCTTAACCTTATTCACTTCAAATTAATTTCCTCAGCTGCAGTACCTGAAAGATCTCAGCCGATACTGTCAGTCAAATTTTCAGTGCGCGTTTTTACGCAGAAAACTATGTTTTCAGACTCAAAAAAATTCACTGAGTCTAAATATGATATTTAAATTATCGAATTCCGATTGCTAAATTTTCTAACCATGTTCGCTCACATTTAATTTATTATTTAATTAATTACGGTTTGACTGGGTTTTACATTGGGTACTTGTTGAGTTTCACCCCAATCATTCGTGGGTAAGGTAAAATATTGCTTGACCTTTGTGAATTGATGGATTAGTAGAACCCTTGTGTGATTTTAGTATGTTGTGTGAAATTTAGATTGAATACATGTGAATTGAAGTTAAATTGGTGAACTTGAGCACTTGAATTGAAGCGTTGGTTGTTGGGACTAGATGAGTTGGCAAATTGAATACTTGGAGGCTTGTGAAAAAGAGGTTTTCGGTGGTGTTGAGCTTGGAGAGAAATCAGCCAAGGTATGGTATTGCTTTCTTGTACTTAGTATATAATGTTGCGTGAAAACTTAGGCTAGTTGCTATAAGATACGCTTATATGCTCTGAATCATTGGATTTGATGGATTAAATATGTATAAATGTAATGTTGATAGTGGTTGGTGATTATGTTGGAGAAATTGGTAGAATTATATGTGAAATTGTTTGAATGGGTTGATGAGATTAGAGGATGGAATGATTGTAAAGTGATTGTTGAGAATGTGATAAAGTATTGGAGTATTGGTATTGGTTTTGGTATGTTTGGTTTGTTTTTGTATTGAGAATTTTGGAAAACTATAGGATAACTTTTGGTAAAAACTGAATTTTTAACCAATTTTGGCACACTATAATTTGTCTTCTGGACCCCCAAATCTTGTGAAACTTATTTTGAATAAAAATTCAGTCTGAGAAGTTTATATTATTTGAAGAACATACTGAAAATGATTTTTAATGAAAAAGTTATGCGCGTTTGAAGTTTGGTATGAAAAACTGATTTTTCTAAACTTAATAGCTTTTTGGAAAATCTGATATGGTTGTGTACGCGATAGTGTCACGCAACACGAGTATTAGGCTCTGTCACACACTTGTCGTTGTGGAAGGGGGCTACGTACGTGACTTTGTCATTTTTCTACTCATGCGTATGAGACATGTATCATGCATAAGCGGGACTCTTTCTCTGCCCACTATTCTCGCGTACGCAGGCAATGGTTGCATACGCGACAGGTGGCTCGTGTATGCATGACCTCAGTTTTGCTGAAAAATATAATTTTTGAGTTTTTAACCATTCCTCTAACTTTTCAAACCTCTATAACTACTGTTTAAGATCCAATAGTTAGTGTTTAGGCTTTGGGATGAGCGAAAGTGTATTAGATAAGATAGAAGGGGTATTTTTGGTTATGAATTTAGAGTCGATGACCTAGGATTGTAGAGTATTGCGGGTGGATTAGCCAGAGTGCTTGTAGAGTGTACTGAGTGGATTAAAGATAACATATCAGAGTATAGTAGGGATAAGTTTGAAGAAGCATATTTTGATTATAAAACTATATTTTTATTATGAAATTGATTTGGGCATGATTGTTCATCTTGAGCTCTCTTTCTTGAAAGTCTACCCCAGTGTGATGGTGGAAGATGAGGATCCCCTTCTTTGTCTCTCCTAGTATTATAAAATCGCCTCTAATGAGATGGTGGGAGGATAGGATTCCCTCCTTTATTCCTCTTGCACATATGAGAATGTACCTCCTGGATAGATGCAAGGGTTGTGGTTTCACCCCACTTGCTCTAGGTTGGTTAGTTGAGGCTCCTCGGGTAGATGTAAGGGTGTGGTTCACTCCACTATTGCGTGCGCATCATGTTGTGTTTTCTATGCTTTTTCATATAAGAAATCAATGCATAACGCTTAATTATGGAGTATTTTGGTGGTTAAATCTCAATTATGTTTGCATGCAAAGAATCATTAAACACTAGTTAAATTTATGTTCATTCATGAATATATGAGCCAAGCTTTGATGCTCTTGTGTTTATTACAAGGACAGATGAAATTGAGTTAACAGAAACTGAAAGGTATAAATAGAGTGGGTTACCATGTGTTAGTTTTTTTAATATCAAGGGTGATGATAGGATTTGTTTGAACTCAGTGAAGGTTGTCTCGCACTTGTCCGACTATACAAATTTGCTAGACTTCCATAGTGTGTTAAATAAATGACTCGATCTTGTTTCTAGTGTTAGTAGGAGCCTTGATAAAGCCGCCAACCTTCCTGTCAACTGTTGTACTTCCTTGGTTGTTGTTGCCGATTTCATCTGTATGACTGCATTGCATTTGTCAAGATTTGCTTCAATTCCTAGGAACTTTCCTTCTTGTACCCCGAAAGCACATTTTTCAGGATTTAGTCGCATGTTATACTTTCTCAATTGCTTGAATACTTCCTTGAGTTCGGACAGATGATCTTCGTTTTCTGATTTGACGACGATGTCGTCTACGTACACGTCCATATTCCTTCCGATCTGGTTCTGAAAATCCTTATCCATCAAACGTTGGTAGGTGGCACCTACGTTTTTGAGGCCGAAAGACATGACTTTCTAATAGAAATTCCCATGTTTGGTTATAAAGGTTATTTTGTTCTCATCTGAAGGGTGCATGAGTATCTGATTGTAGCCTGAATAGGCATCTATGAAGCTTAATATTTTGTAACCAGAAGTGCTATCGACGAGCTTGTCAATACAAGGCAATGGATAAGAGTCTTTTGGGCATGTTTTGTTTAGATAAGTGAAGTCCACGTACATCCGCCATTTTTTCGAGTTCTTTTTTACCATGACCATATTTGTTAACCAAGATGTGAATTGGATTTCTCAAATGAATCCTGCACTTAGTAAATGTCCTAAATGTCTCTTCTTTTGCTTTACTGGGTTAGCTTTGGGATCTAGAGCGAATTTATGACTTACGACTTCCAGGTTTATCCCTGGCATGTCAGCTGGGGTCCAAGTGAATATGTCAGCATTTGCCTGGAGTAAATTGGTGATTTGCTTCACATATTCTGCAGATAGAGCAGAACCGATGTTAGTATTTTGCTTTTCCTTGTTAGAGATGCTTACCTTGCAAAGATCGTCAATTGGAATAGGTCGCTGTTCTTGATTGGTCCGAGGATCCAGTTCGGATAATTCTGGTATATCATTAGTATTGTAGACCAAATTTATTCTCGGTGTTGGTGGTTGTTTCATTTTAAGCCATGCATTGTAACATTGCCTTGCTTCCTTTTTGTCCAAATGTATTGTTGCTATGGATCCATCCTGTAAGCAAAACTTAATACACAAATGAATTGTGGAGACTATAGCTTCGAAGGCATTTAAAGATGGTCTTTCTAGTATAATATTATAAGGACTAAAGCAATCAACAACCAAATAATGTATATCTAAAGTTTTAGAAGGAGGATACTCCCCTAAGGTCGTCCTCACCCAAACATAACCTATTATAGGGACTCTATTTCCGAAGAATCCGACAAATTTTCTAGAGGATGGTTATAGCTCTTTGTCATTTAACTTCATCTTTTTTAAAGTGGACAGGAACATGACATCGGCACTGCTTCCTGGATCCAGGAGTACTTTTCGAATCACTAAGTCTCCTGTTGTCAATGAGATTACTACTAGATCATCGAGGTTGGAAGTTTTAGATTCAAAATCTTTGTTTGCGAAGGTGATTTTCGGAATGTGGATAGTAGGTGTTTGTGATATTATGTCATCTTGTAATGTCAGCATAGTTCGGTAGCCTCTTTTCCTGGTCAAACTTGTATCTCCACCACATGCAAACCTCTTGATATGTAATTGATAATTTTCTTGGGTGGTTGGGGTTGGCTATCATGCTGCCACTGGTCTTTTTCAGTGTTCGTTGTCTGATGCTTAGTGGCTGCCGAGGCCGAGGAGTCTCATTGCATTCTACTGCTGACATACTTATCCAATAGTTCTTATCGTGCTAGTCTCTCTAGCAGATCTTTGGCCACCACGCATTCATCAGTCGTGTGACCGAACTTCTGGTGAAACGCGCAGTGCTTGGTTTTGTCCACAAATTTTTTGTCTTGCTAAGTTCCTGCCTTACTTGGTGGTTTTATGAGTTTATTGTGAAGGATTGCTTTGATTATATCCTCCTTTTTGGTATTAAATTTTGTGTAGGAGTCGAACTTTGGTGTTAGCTTGAAGGGCTTTTTGAGCTCCTTGTTTGTCTGTGACCTGGGTTGCCTTTCTTCATCTCAGCGAGGTGATGAGTAGAATTTATGTAACATAAATTCCTCCGACAAGTATACCAAATAGTCAAGTAATAACTCACTGTTGAGTGAGGTCGATCCCACAGGGATTGATGGATTAAGCAACTTTAGTTAAATAATTTCTCTAGTCAAACAAATATTTGATGATTTTGGGTGATTAACTCAACAGAAAAGTAAATGACATAGAAGTTAAGAGTGCTGAATGTAAATGACTGAATAATAAAGGGCTGAAAGTAAATTACGGAATAGTAACGAGCGGAAACTTAAATAACAAGAAAATAAAGGCATAAATGTAAATGACAATGAATTGTAAATTGCATGAAATTAAAGGGGTTCTAAGTATTGGGAATTAAAGGAAATTAGACATTCAGAAGAATTAAAGTGAAGAAATATAATGGGTGAGATTCATTAGGGATCAGAGATGTTATGATCCTTCATGAATCAATGGGTCTCAACTTCTTTCTCAATCATATGAAGTAGATCTATGGTGGATTGTAAATAATTGAATTCCAATCTCTTGAAAACTTAATTTATCTTAACACAATCAATTGCCAATCTCATGATCTAATTGTTCATGAGAAGAGTTGAAGCTCAATTTCTAATCCAAGAGCCACACAACCCTTAGGATCTCAATTCAAAGAGGTTATATGTCACGTACCAACTAAGAATGTATTGATCAAAAGAGTTATGAGGGAGAAGCCTCAAACTGAATCTTATGATCCCCTTTTCAAGGCTCACATAGAGATTCAAGTAGATCCAACCCCCTCTCGGTAGTGATTGAATCTTTGAAGAACAAAAGCTTTCCCTTAGATAACAACAAGCGGATTGAGAAGAAGAAGAATTTCATGCATTCATTGGAATTAAAACAGAGCTCCTCCCCCTAATGAGTGGGGGTTTAGTTGATCATCGCTCTAGGAAACCTTGAAAGAAATTGAAAGTGCATGAAAAATAAAATGAAAACTAAGTACAAGCAAACAAATGTAAAGTGTAGTGGTCTAGTCCACTCTGCAAGCCCCCAATGAGTTTAAAACTTCATCTATTTATAGTGCTTTTCCCAAGTATTTACTTGATTTACTTCCTCTGGGCCTTTGGCCTTCATTCTGACGCTTGGGCCTGGTGCTTGTTAGTGAACTTAAAAAGTGAGCGCCAAGTACAAGTGGTTCAGTTCTTCTTTGAAGTAAGCATCGAAGACGCTCGCTTGCGAACTTGGGTCCGAGCGCTAGTTGCGAGCGTTGGCACCTTCAAGGAGAGCACTACGCTCTTTCATGAGCATCACCAAGAGAGCGTTGTGTGCATGAGGATTGGCGCTCTACAGCAAGCTTGCTGGAGAGCGCTGCTTGAGAGCGTGGCACTAGGCTTCATTTCCTCTTTTAAATTGTTCATCGAAGACTCTCCCTGAAGAGCTTGAGTGCGAGCGTGGTAGGTGAGCGTTTGCACTTCCAGGAGAGTGCTAAGTTTGCTCATGAGCGCCCCTTGAGAGTATGACACTATCTGCCCTTTGTTGATGATTGGCGCTCTCCAGCAAGCTTGCAGGAGAGCGCCCAAAACGAGCGTGACACTGATCTTGGTGTGCTTGTCTTGGTGCTCTTGAGGGAGCTTGAGATGGAAAGCGTGGCCTTTGGTTGTTGCTTGTGACAAGGGGTGTGTCAAGATTTGTTGGTGTCATGGTGGTTGGTGTATGGGAGAGTGGCGCTCTCCAGCAAGCTTGCTGAAGAGTGCTGGTGAAGAACGCTGGTCATAAGGGACATAGGTGTATGAAGGTGGCGCTCTCCAGCAGGAGAGCGCTAGGAACGAGCGTGGTCTAGGTAAGGGTGAGTGACAAAATTGGTGTGGTGAGGTTATGGTGGGGGTATGAGGAAGTGGCGCTCTCCAGCAAGCTTGCTGGAGAGCACTAGTAGAGAGCGTGGTAGGGTGGGGAGCGTGGGTTGAGGGTGAGGCAATGTAGTTGTGACAAGGTTGGAGTGTGGTGTGGTGATGGTCTTGACAAGGTTGGTATGGTGTGGTGTTGAGGTTTGGATGGTGTCATGACAAGGTTTGGGTGGTGAGGCTTGATGGTGTACTAACAAGGTTGGGATGGGGAGGCTTGATGGTGTCATGACAAGGGTCTTGACAAGCTTGGTTCTGGCATGGTTGGTGCTGGCGCTCTCCAGCAAGCCTGCTGGAGAGCGCTGGTAAGGAGCGCCAATTGCTAAGGTTAATTGTTGAGGTTGGCGCTCTCCTGCAAGCTTGCTAGAGAGTGCTAGTTTGGGTGCTGTTTGCTCCTTGAATGAGCTTGCATTCTTGCTTATAGGGGTGTTCATGGTTTAGTTTTTCCATAAACTGAACTGAAACTGCACTAAACCATTTTAAATTGTTTAGAAACTGAACCAAACTACTTTGTCAAATAAGAAACTGGTTTTAAACCATTTTACAATACAGCGCACCAGTTTAAACTAGTTCATGAAAATAAAACCAGTTTTAATTGAAAAAACCAGTTTAAACTGGTTTATAGGCTAAAACTAGTTTTAACTTTTAACATATATAAAATTAGTTTTTACATTTTCTCACTCCCCCTCTCTCTCTCCCTCCCCCTTCTCTCTCTCTCTCTCTCTCTCTCTCTCTCTCTCTCTCCTTCCATTCTCCCTCTCTCTCTCTGTCTTCTTCTCTCCCTCTCTCTCCCCTCCTCTCTCTATCTCCCTTCTCTCCCTCTCTCTCCTTCCACTCTTCGTCTCTCTCTCTCTCTTCTTCTCTCCCTTTCTCTCTCTCTCTCTCTCGCTCCCTCTCTCTCTTAACATATACAAAATTATATTTTACATTCTCTTTCTTCTGCTCTCTCTCCCTCCCTCTCTCTCTCTCTAATTCTCTCCCTCTCTCTCCCTCCCCCTCTCTCTTTCTCTCTTTTTCTCTCTCCTTTTTTCTCTTTTCTTCCCCTCTTTCTCTCTTTCTCCTCTTCTCTCTCTCTCTCTCCCTCCTGTCTCTCTCTCCTTCCCCTCTCACTCTTCTTCTTTTCTCTCTCTTTCCCTTTTTCTCCCCTTCTCCTCTCTTTGTCCTCCTCTCTCTTTCTCCCCTCCTCTCTTCTTATCTTCCTCTCTCTTCCCCTCTTCTCTCTCTCTCTCTCTCTCTCTCTCTCTCTCTCTCTCTCCCTCCCCTTTCTTTCTCTCTCCATCATTTTTCTCTCTCTATCCCTTTCTCTCATTCTCTCTCCCACATCCCTCTCTATTTCTCACTTTATCTCCCTCTCTCTCTTGTGCTCTTTCTCCCCTCCATTCTCTCTCTTTTTCTCTCTCATCCTCCTCCTTCTCTCTCTCTTTTTCCTATCTCTCCTTCTCTCTTCTTTTTTTCTCTTTTCTCTCTTCCTCTTTCTCTCTCTTATTTTGGAGAAAAGAGGAGAGAGAGAGAAGAGGGATATAGAGTGAGAGAAGTTTGAGAGAGAAAGAGAAAAGAGAGAAAGGAAGGGAAGAAAGAGGAGAAAGAGAGAGAGGAGGGAGAAGAAAGAGAGAAAAGGGAAAAAGGAGAAAGAGAGAGAGAGAGAGAGAGAGAGAGAGAGAGAAAGAAAGATAGAAGGGAGGGAGAGAGAGAAACAAAAGGGGAGAGAGAGGGAAGAGAGAGAGAGAGAGAGAAAGGGGAAGGGAGGGAGGGAAAGAGAGAGAGAGAGAAGGGGGAAGGGATGGGGAACGAGGGAAAGGGGAGAAAAAGGAAAGAGAGGGAGAGAGAATGAGAGGAAAAGGAGAGAGAGCGAAAGGATAGAAAGAAAGAGGAGAAGGAGAGAGAGAGAGAGAGAGAGGGAGAGAGGAAGAAAGAGGGAGAGAGAGAGAGAGAGAAATGAAAGGGGAGAGTGAGGAAAAGGAGGGAGAGAGAGACAGAAAGAGAGAAGGGAGGAGAGAGAGAAAAAGGAAGGGGGAGAAAGAGGGAGAGGAGGAAAAGGAGAGAGAGAGAGGGATAAAGAGAGAGAAAGACAAAGAGAGATGGGAGGGGGAGAGAGAGGAGGGAGAGGCGAGAGAGAGAGAGAGAAAGAAAAGGGGAGAGTGAGGAAAAGGAGGGAGTGAGAGAGAAAGGAAGAGAGAAGGGAGGAGAGAGAAAGGAAGGGAAAGAGAAAGGGAGAGGAGGGAAAAGAGAGAGAGAGGGAGAAAGAGAGAGAGAGAGAGACGAAGAGGGATGGGAGGGGAAGAGAGAGGAGGGAGAGGAGAGAGAGAGAGAAAGAAAGGGGAAGAGAGAGGGAAAGGAGGGAGAGAGAGAGAGAGGAGAGGGAGAAAGAGAGATAGATGGAAAAGAAAGAGAGAAGGGGAGAGAGAGAGAGAGAGAGAGAGAGAGAGAGAGAAAGGGAGAGAAGGAAGAAAGGGAAAGAGAGAGAAGGGAGAGAGGAGGGGGAGAAAGAGGAGAGAGAGAGAGAGGAAGGGAAGAGAGAGAGAGAGAGAGAGAGAGAGAAAGAGTATGTAAAAACTAATTTTAGAGTTTAAATAAAACCAGTTTTAATTTGGTTTAAAACTAAACTGAACCATAAAAACTATGGTTTCAGTTCAGTTTTTTGTTTAAAAAAACTGGTTTACTTAAAACAGTTTTAGTTCAGTTTCAATTTAGTTCAGTGAAACCAGTTTTTTTGCACACTCCTACTTGCTTCTCCAGGGCTCAATGTCTCTGCCTCAGCTTCCCCTATGACAAACCAAAGAAGGTGCATCAAAGTTTGAAGTTCATAACCATGCAAAACCTTCTTTTAAAGGCCATAAAAACTACTTGATTAACTTAACTAAATCATTCTTCATAAGCTCTCATATTCTCCTGATTTCACCACACTTTTGATGCATGAATGCATACAAAGAAATTAAGTGCAAATGCTTGCTTATTACCTAAGAAATGCATGAAACTAAGTTATAATATAACTAAAATGGCTTGTAAAACTAGTCAAGATGTGCTGGCATCACAACACCAAACTTAGATCTTGCTTGTCCCCAAGCAAGGAATGAAACACAAGAAAAGTAATGAAAGAACAGAGAAACATAAGTCCTTATTGAGACAACTTTCAATACTGGCTAATGGGATTTTTCATGCATCACCTCCTTAATGGTTCTTCTTTTTGGTCTCCGAGTTATAATATTCTCTTGGATATTAGCTTTGTTGCATTCTATGAGACTCATTGTTGTGTGATCCTTGGTTTGAGCTTTCCTGTTTTCTTTTCTTTTGAGGGAAGCTTATTACTTTATTGAGGCTAAGTACTTTGTGTTAAGGCAACCCTTTATAGTAAGCTTTTAGTCAATATTCCCGAACCAGTTGGTTCAAGATGCTAGGTGTTAAAGCACCCCTAAGGGCATACTTGCTCAATCCTCTCCTTAACACATACACACCACAAGCATTTGGCTTGCATTCATTCTTTGGACATTAGTGCCCAGCACCTCTTTGGGTTACTTAATGCTTTGTTACAAAGTAGCTTTTGATTGTGGACTTTCAGTTGGCAATCCCGGATTAGTTAACCCAAGTTACTAGGTGATGAAATGATGACCGGAATTCACTCCCCATATAAAATGAATTCGTTCTTTGGCAAGCGCACCAAATATCGTCAAGTAATAACCCACTAGGAGTGGGGTCGAATCCCACAGAGATTGGTAGATTTGAGCAATTTTAATCAATGGGTGAATTAGTCAAGCCAAACAATAGAGATTGTGAGTGCAGAATTCTAAATGAACAGAAATGTAAATGACTTAAAGGTAAAGGAAAGCAATAAAGTGCAGAAAAGTAAATGACAAGAATGTAAAGTGTTGAAACATAAATGACTGAATAGCAATTGGGGAATGGGGAATAGCAGAAATTAAAGAAAGCTATAAAGAATAGGAAAGATAAGGATAGGGGAAATTCATTGGGATTAAGAGATGTTGCTCTCTTTGGATTAAATCTAGATCATCTCATCTTTAATCATGTAACTCATTGACCTCTTGGCAATCATGATTGATTGAACCCCAATTCCTTGGTAATTCAATATCTCAAATCTTGATAATCAGCCAATTCCTTAGTCAAATTGCTCATGAAGAGAGATATGCGTGGTCTCTGATTATACCACACATCCTCATAGATCCAAATAGTGGGTGGATTATATGTCACCATATCCAATCCCTAAACCCAGATCTACTCAATTGTGAGAAGGAATTTCAAGCATGGTTTCATGTTTCCTTTTCCAAGGTTCCCATGAAACCTATTTTGCATTCAACCTCTTTCCCAAGATGATTGAACACTAGCATGAAGAACGAATTTTCTTCTAGCAAATCAAAGAAAAGATGAAGAGAAGAAGAAATTCACTATCATTAATCCACCAAGTACAACAGAGCTCCCTCTCCAATGAGAGGGAGTTTAGCTTTTCATAGCTTAGAGAAAAGTACAAGGGATGGAGAAGATGAAGTGTAGAAGTAAAGCTAACTATCCAATCTAACTTTCTAACCCACTTGCCAACCCCCTTTCCAGTACTCTCAGGGGGTATTTATACTACTCCTACTAAAAAAAGAAAATTACAAAAGAGGAAATGAAAAATTACACTTGAAATAAAAGAGAAAAACTAATAAAATGGGTCAGGTGCTTGGCGTGTGCTTGGCATTTAAATGGCGTGCCACGCCTAGCTTTTTAGCTTGGCTTGGCGCGCCACGCCTGGCTTCCAAGTGCCACGCCCCCTTTGTCCAACTAACCTGGCGTGCCACGCATTCGAACTTAAGTGGCACGCCCAGGGTCATTCCTTTGCTCTTCTTTTTCTGGAAACTTGAACTGGCGTGGCACGCCCAGGTCTAGCGTGCCACACCCATAGTAAGCTTGATCATCCTCTCCTGGAAACTTGCACTAGCGTGGCACACCCAGGTCTGGCGTGCCATGCCCTTAGTGTGGCTCTTCTTCTTCCTTCTGGAATATAACATTGGCGTGCCACGCCTTTGATGAGTGCTTCATTTTCTTTCCTGGAAAATTCTATTGGCGTGCCACGCCCATGATGATGCATGGCTAAGTTTCTCTGGCATGCCACGCCTTAAGTCCCAAGTGGCACGCCCTTTGTTCTTCTTCCTTGGATACTAGAGTTGGTGTGCCACGCCTTCGACATCAAATGGCACACCCATATTGGAACTGCATTCTTTCAAACTTGGTGTGCCACGCCTAGAACCCAAGTAGCATGCCCAAGTCACAATTAAGGTTGGCGTGCCACGCCTTTGACATCAAGTGGCACGTCCAGTATTGCTTAGCCCTTTATTTATCTCTGCTCATTTGAACTAGCGTGCCACGCTTCCAAGCCCAAGTGGCACGCCCATGATAATGTTGAGATTCTCCAAGCTTGGCGTGCCACGCCTAGAACTCAAATGGCACACCCCAGTCACGAGCCAAATTGGCGTGCCACGCCTTTGAACCCAAGTGGCACGCCGAGTGTTGGGCCTTCAATTCCCTTCTCTGGAGCAATGAACTGGCGTGCCACGCCTTCGATCTCAAGTGGCATGCCCAGTATTTATAATGGAGCTGGCGTGCCACGCTTCCCTTGTGGTCTTCAAAAGTGCTCTCTGGAAAGTATAACTGGCGTGCCACGCCCATAGTAAAGCTCTTTGTCCCTTCTCTGGAGTTTATAACTGGCGTGCCACGCCTGGCCTTGGCGTGCCACGCCCATAGTGAGCTCCATGGACTTCTTCTCTGGACTGGCTAACTAGTGTTCCATGCCTTCGATGTCAAGTGCACGCCCATTGTAATTCTTGCATTGTGCCTTCTGGATTTGTAAACTGGCGTGCCACGCCCCTTGGTTGGCGTGCCACACCCATTCAAAGTGTGGGCGTTTACACCAAGTGGCACGCCCAGTTCACACGCCAAGCTCCCCTTTCTTGCTTCCTTCTTCCTTTGTTGCTCTTTTCACCTAAAATTCAGAAAAAACTCATTTAAAAGCAATGTACCATAATATTTACCATTTAGCTCATAAAATTGCATTGATTGAATGAAATTACACTCTTTTTATAGTCCTTTTAGATAAGAGAAAGGGGTAGTTGATGCAAGTCATCATGAAACACCCCTTAGAACTTAGTCATCCAAGCTTATCTTTGTACAAGAGTATCACAGACATATATCCAAAATCTCAAGCTATTGATGCCTAGCCTGATTGGTTATTTCCTTTTGCTTCTTTCTCTTTTTCACTTTCTTTATTTTACAAGGATCTTTTTATTCACTAGGTCTTATAGAATGCATGTCAAGCTCATACCTAAAGAATCATGCCACCCTTTAACGTTATTCCTAAACCAACTAATTGAGTCAGTATATACCACCACATACTAGGACTTTATTCATCCTTCACAAGGTTGGACCTTACTCTTGCTTTCCATAACAATTTTTTCTTTATTTAAACTTGAGAATCAAACATATAGTCAAGTCTTGATGCGGTGATTCAAGTGCAAAAACTAGTGAACAAGCTAGAGAACCTAAAGGAAACAAAATGCAAACACTCAATATGAAATGACTTATGAATTAGAGGCATGTCCTATTTCATACATGCATTTCCTTATTGAATACTAAGGAGAAAGAAGGAACTTCACCACCTTTCATTCTTTTCTTTTCTTGCTGGCCTCTACTTGCTTTCCTCTTTTCTTTGCCTTCCCTTCTTCTTGATCTGCTTCTTCTTGGTTGCTCGTGTTTCCTAGCTCTAGGCTCTTTTTCTTTAGCCTCCTCTAGAATCCAGCATCTTCCAGTTTTTGCTTCAACTTCTCTTCATTTTGCATTGCCCTTTCTGTCTCTCAGGTCTCTAGCCCACTGTGAACTTTGTCATATGTTTTGATCCCCGGGTTCAGCAGGGGAAAGTGACCAACTAAGTAATTGAGCTTAACTTGAGTATTCATGTCATACTCAACCCTGTTTATATGTCTTCCTTCTTGAAGCACTCTGTACTCACTATACACCTTGTGATGTGCATGTTGCCGCTGATGCATCTCTTGAAGACATTTATCCTGGTGAGCTTGTTTTTGAAGCAACTTGTCGATGGATTCTGCTTGTTGAGCTTGTTTCTAATTTACATTGTTGATGGACTCGCAGAGCTGATTGTAATATTGGTTTTGCTGCTCCATCAATTGGATTTGTAGCTCTCTTTGCTGGTCCATCACTTGAGCTTGACATCCCCTTTGCAAATCCGACATTTGCATTTGAAAGCTCCTCTGTTGATCTTGAGCTTCTGCGTATTGTCTTGATATACCATCAATTGCATGTTGGATTTGGGACATGTCAAAGGGTGCTTGTTCTTGCTCCATGGCTTTGGGCATGTGCTCCTCCTTTTGTCTTTATTCTCTTCTCTTATTTTGAGCCTTTCTTTCTGGATGAATACTTAAGATCTTCTCCATCCTAAGTCTATTTATAGGCTTGGCCATAGGAACCCAAGTGGTGTCAGCATCCTCAAACACGACCCCGGCCTTTTCACACAAGAGGTAAATGGTGCTAGGATGGCCTAGTCTTGCTCCTTCCTCCATGCTCTCGGCTATGTCTTGTATACTTTCGGCAATGGTGGCAGGCACATCAATTTCTCCACCTTTCATGATACAATGTATCATGATGGCTCTTTTTATAATGAGTTGGATGTGTTTGAGGTGGGGAGGATTGACCTCCTTACAAGTTCAAACCATCCTTTTGCCTCAGGGATGATGTTTCCTCTCCTTAGTTATTTCGGCCTTCCATGGGAGTCTCTCTTCCAGTCAGTGCCTAGCATGCAAATATCACTAGATACATCCTCATGTTGAGGGTCATTGTTGAGTCTGTCTTCGTAGCTTGGCTGCTCAAAAGCTCTCCGTTTAATATTGAGAACCTTCTTTATGGACTTAGGACTAAAGTCCAATTCCACCCCTCGCACATAGCTTTTGAAGGGTGGATCGCCTTCATGTTCTCTCACAGTGTTGGCATAGAATTTCTGAACCAACCTTAAGCTAACCCATGTTAGTAGATTACACAGATGTTCCCACCTGCTATTTTCAATATCTTCCCTCATTGAAGGGGAGATACTTTCAAGGTTGAAAGGTGCTTCGAGAATTGCTTCCTTCTTGATCATCCACCCATAGAATTGTCCTTAGTGGAAGTGAGATTTGAATCTTCCTCCCTCCAACTCGAGTTGCTCTACTACTTGTTTCCCTTTGTTATTCTTGGTCCTAGAGGAAGAGGCTATGAGAATGAGTTGAAGTCAATGAGAGTGTTGAATATATTGAAGAATGTTAAATGAGGAGAGAGCAAGCAAGTGGACTTAATATGAGGTAAGTGGCCGAATGGAGTATGGAAGCAAGGGCTTGGAATATGAAGGCAAGAATGTGAGACTTGGGGATTGGAATAAGGAAGCAAGAAGTAAAATATGAATGCAAAGGAGATAGAGTGTGAGTTCGAGTGGCTCATGTATTTATAGGTGGGGGTGTTCATAATGAATGGTTAAGATCAATGTTGTGGGGGATCAAATGGTGTGCATGTTGTGGAAAATGAGGACATGGATTGGAAATGTATGTAGTTGGGGTGGTTGAGTTCAGTCTTCGTGAAGGGAGATGAGACAAAATTAACTAGCTAATGCATGCAGAATTGCGCTTCCCAATGAGCAGAGTCTAAGGTGCACGTGACTAGTTACCATAAGTGTTAGAAGTTCCTAGCTCCCTTGTCAAAAGTAACTGAACCCCTAGCCTCATTAATCACTTCCATCAATCATTCTTCAAGATTCCCCCTTCAAAACACAATTCAAAATTATGTTTAGAGCTCATGGCGGGAAAACAAAATATTTTTACTATCATTCAAATTTATAAAACAACTAAACTAAACTAATTATTTTCAAGTGATTCAAGTCCTTAAACATTGATTCCGAATGACTGTGAATAAAATATATGTGGAACACCAAACATAGTTTTTGGTGGTGTGGAGCAAGAATGAATAATTTTGACTCCTAAGATATACATATTAAATGTTTTATGAGCCTTTCTTAGGGTGCCTCTGGGCACACCAATTTTGATGTTCACTATATGCTTCATGCAAGTTTCTCATAATCATGCAGCAAATTGTTTTTAGGATTTTGAATTCACAATGAAAACCACTTTATTGCTAACTACTAAAACATAAAATAAAAGGATATTAAACATGGGTTGCCTCCCATGAAGTGCTTCTTTAACGTCACTAGCTTGACGGTTGTCTCCTGTTAGAAAAGTTGATGCTCATAGTGCCTCAGCTTTTCTCCTCTCACAGTGAGCTTTCTTCCAGTGCTTTCTTTGATTATCTCAGCATGCTCTAGTGATGGGATCTTGGATAGTTGTGGAGGTTCCTCCCTTGATTGGTAGCTCAACATCACCTTATCCCTAGGTGAAAAGCCTTCAGTTGGGATTTTCTTATTCCTCCAACCTCTTGGGACCTTCTTCTTAGGACTCTTCCCCTTTTTAGATGGTGCTTCTTTCTTGGTAGGCTTAATATCAGGAGCTTTCTTGTTGATTATCACAGTTGGAAGTTTTGCTTGTGGGTCTTCTTTGGCCTCTCTGACTCCCTGAGCCCTTTGCATCTCTTCAGCTTCTTTCTTCTTCTTCAAGAATGGGCTTAGGAGTTCTGAAGGCGACTCCTTGGATGTCTCTTTCGAGTTTGGGTCTCCATCATCAATCTTCATGCATTCCTTTTCTTGGTCGGGATCTTGCAAGTTCTTGAAGACATTGAATACTAGATGCTCATTATGCACTCTTAGCATCAATTCTCCTCTTTCAACCTCTATCAGTGCTCTTCCTGTAGTTAGAAATGGTCTTCCCAAGATGATAGGGGTGTTGCAATCCTCCTCCATGTCAAGGATCACGAAGTCAACTAGAAGGAAAAACTTCCTTACTTTCACCAGTACATTCTCCACCACCCCAAGTGCTTGCTTGATGGATTTATCAGCCATCTGGAGAGCTATCCATGTGAATTTTAACTCATGAATTTGAAGTTTCTTCATGAGAGACAAAGGCATCAAGTTTATGCTTGCACCAAGGTCACAGAATGACTTCTCGATTGTTATTTTTCCTATGGTGCAAGGAATATAAAAACTTCCAGGATCTTTTTTTTTCACTGGGAGGCTTTTATGGATGATAGCACTACACTCTTTTGTCAGCATAACAGTTTGGCCTTCCTCCAAGGACCTTTTCTTTGACAGCAGCTCTTTCATAAACTTGGCATATAATGGCATCTGTTCAAGGGCTTCTATGAAAGGAAGGTTAATGTGGGGTGTTTTGAATACCTCTAAGAATTTAGAGTATTGTTTCTCCTTGTCTTCTCCCTTGGATCTTTGAGGATATGGAAGTTTGGGGGCACATGGTTTCACCTCTTCCTTCTATTCTTGTGTTTGTGGTTCAAGGATGCTCTTGTCTTCCTTTAAGGTTTGTGGGCCTATGGTCTTATGATCCCTCTCACTTCGTTCCTCAACCTTCTCTTTTGGAGCTTCTCTGTCATACTCTTCCTAAATGGTGGCTTCTGTTTCCACAATCTTCTCTCTTTTTAATGTAATTGCCTTGTATTCTTTCCATTTGGTAGCTTTGCATTCCTCCTTTGGATTAGGGACTGTATCACTTGGAAATGCCTTGGCTGGCTTCTCAACATGTTGCTTGGCTATTTGGCTTATTTGTTTTTCAAGGTTTCTTATTGAAGCTTCATGGTTTTTGTTTGTCATTTCTTGGGATTTTATGAACCTCTCCATCATTGATTCTAGATTAGAGATCTTTTGGAAGTCTAGGTGAGGTTGTGTTTGTGTGGAATGAGATGGTTGTTGGTGGAAATTGTTGGGGGCATTTGAGGGGGTGTTTTGTGTGTTGAATGTGGGTGTGAAAAAGTTATTCTGAGGCATCTGTGAGGTGTTATGAGGTTCAAAATGTGTGTTTTGGGGTTTTTTATATTCGTTGTTGTTAATGGGTGTTGGTAGTTGTTGTTTGTGTTGCGAAAGTTGTTAGTGTTGGAGTTCCTTTGTCCTTGATTCTGGTTCTCATCCCACCTCAGGTTAGAATAATTTCTCCATGATGGATTGTATGTATCACCATAGGAGTCATGTTGGACGAACTTGAGGTGTTGTTCATGTATTGCACTTGCTCAGGGCCTTGTTGCTTGATGAGCGGATAATTTATACGCTTTTTGACATTGTTTTTAGTATGTTTTTAGTAGGATCTAGTTACTTTTAGGGATGTTTTCATTAGTTTTTATGTTAAATTCACATTTCTGGACTTTACTATGAGTTTGTGTGTTTTTCTGTGATTTCAGGTATTTTCTGGCTGAAATTGAGGGACTTGAGCAGAAATCTGATTCAGAGGTTGAAGAAGGACTGCTGATGCTGTTGGATTCTGACCTCCCTGCACTCAAAGTGGATTTTCTGGAGCTACAGAACTCAAAATGGCGCGCTTCCAATTGCGTTGGAAAGTAGACATCCAGGGCTTTCCAGAAATATATAATAGTCCATACTTTGGCCAAGAATTGACGACGTAAACTGGCGTTCAACGCCAGCCTTCTGCCCAAATCTGGCGTCCAGCGCCAGAAAAGGATCCAAAACCAGAGTTGAACGCCCAAACTGGCACAGAAACTGGCGTTCAACTCCACAAATGGCCTCTGCACGTGCAACACTTAAGCTCAGCCCAAACACACACCAAGTGGGCCCAGAAAGTGGATTTATGCATCAATTACTCACTCATGTAAACCCTAGTAGCTAGTTTATTATAAATAGGACCTCTTACTATTGTATTAAGAATCTTTGGTCTCAGTTTTAATCCATTGTTCATCTTAGGAGACTATTGATCACGTTTTAGGGGGCTGGCCATCTCGGCCATGCCTGAACCTTTACTTATGTATTTTCATACGGTAGAGTTTCTACACTCCATAGATTAAGGTGTGGAGCTCTGCTGTTCCTCAAAAATTAATGCAAAGTACTACTGTTTTCTATTCAATTCTTCTTATTTCTCTTCTAAGATATCCATTCGCACCCAAGAACGTGATAAAGGTGATGATTATGTGTGACGCTCATCATCCTTCTCCCTTATGAACGCGTGCCTGACAAACACTTCTGTTCTACATGAATTAAGCTAGAATGAATATCTCTTAGATCTCTTAACCGGAATCTTCGTGGCGTAAGCTAGAATGATGGCGGCATTCAAGAGAATCCGGAAAGTCTAAACCTTGTCTGTGGTATTCCGAGTAGGATTCAATGATTGAATGACTGTGACGAGCTTCAAACTCGCGAGTGCTGGGCGTTAGTGACAGACGCAAAAGGAGGGTGAATCCTATTCCAGCATGATCGAGAACCGACAGATGAATAGCCGTGCCGTGACAGGGTGCGTGAGCATATTATTCACTGAGAGGAGGGGATGTAGCCACTGACAACGGTGATGCCCTTGCATAAAGCCAGCCATGGGAAGGAGTAAGACTGATTGGATGAAGATAGCAGGAAAGCAGAGGTTCAGAGGAACGAAAAGCATCTCCATTCGCTTATCTGAAATTCCTACCAATGATTTACATAAGTATCTCTATCCCTATTTTATTATATAATATTCGAAAACACCATTATCACTTTATATCCGCCTGACTGAGATTTACAAGGTGACCATAGCTTGCTTCATACCAACAATCTCCGTGGGATTCGACCCTTACTCACGTAAGGTATTACTTGGACGACCCAGTGCACTTGCTGGTTAGTTGTATCGAAGTTGTGACAATTATGAATTAAGATCAAAGCACCAAGCTTTGGAGCCATTACCAGGGATTGTTCGAGCCTGGACATCACAATTTCGTGCACCATTGCTTATAGTTGAATGTCTCAAAACCTTCTTCAGCTTGATTCCATTTGAGGCTTGCACTTGGCTTTGTGTGCTTAAGGCAGCTAGTTGCAATCTCTCCATTCTCTTAGTCATCATCTCCATTTATTGGTGCATGAGCTTGTTCTGGGCCAGGATAGCATCTACTCCCTCAAGCTCCATTACTCCTCTCTTTGGAGTTGTATGCCTTTCTGAAGAGTAGAAGTATTGGTTGTTTGTCACCATGTTAATGAGGTCTTGTGCTTCTTGAGGGGTCTTCTTGAGGGTTTAGGGTTTAGGGTTGTTTGTCACCTTTATTAATTATTTTAATTTTTAAAACTTAATTTTCGAAAATTACTAACAATTTTTCAAAAAACCATTTTCAAAAATCACTAACTCCTTTTCAAAAATAATTTTCGAAAATTCCCTCCTTCTCTTTCATTCTATTCTATTTATTCATTCATATCCTAACATCTCATCTCACATCTCTTCCATTCGTACAGTTGCATTTCTTCCTTTACATCACATTCTTTGTCTCCCCCTTCTCTTCCACTCACAAAGGGATCCCTATACTGTGGTATAAAGAATCTCTATTATTATTATCATTTTTCTGGCCATTCTTCCTTGTCATATGAGCAGGAGCAAGGATAAGAACATTCTTGTGGAAGCAGATCCAGAACCTGAAAGGACTCTGAAGAGAAAATTAAGAGAAGCTAAAATACAACAATCCAGAGATAACCTTTCAGAAATTTTCGAACAGGCAGAGGAGATGGCAGCCAAAAATAATAATAATGCAAGGAGGATGCTTGGTGACTTTACTGCACCTAATTCCAATTTACATGGAAGAAGCATCTCCATTCCTGCCATTGGAGCAAACAACTTTGAGCTGAAACCTCAATTAGTTTCTCTGATGCAGCAGAACTGCAAGTTTCATGGACTTCCATCTGAAGATCCTTTTCAGTTCTTAACTGAATTCTTGCAGATATGTGATACTGTTAAGACTAATGGAGTAGATCCTGAAGTCTACAAGCTCATGCTTTTCCCTTTTGCTGTAAGAGACAGAGCTAGATTATGGTTGGATTCTCAACCCAAAGACAGCCTGAACTCTTGGGATAAGCTGGTCACGGCTTTCTTAGCCAAGTACTTTCCTCCTCAAAAGCTGAGCAAGCTTAGAGCTGATGTTCAAACCTTCAGACAGAAAGAAGGTGAATCCCTCTATGAAGCTTGGGAAAGATACAAACAGTTGACCAAAAAGTGCCCTTCTGACATGCTTTCAGAATGGACCATCCTGGATATATTCTATGATGGTTTATCTGAGCTATCAAAGATGTCACTGGATACTTTTGCAGGTGGATCCATTCACCTAAAGAAAACGCCTGCAGAAGCTCAAGAACTCATTGACATGGTTGCTAATAACCAGTTCATGTACACTTCTGAAAGGAATCCTGTGAACAATGGGACGCCTATGAAGAAGGGAGTTCTTGAGGTTGATACTCTGAATGCCATATTGGCTCAGAATAAAATATTGACTCAGTAAGTCAATATGATTTCTCAGAGTCTGCATGGAATGCAAGCTGCATCCAACAGTACTCAAGAGGCATCTTCTGAAGAAGAAGCCTATGATCCTGAGAACCCTGCAATAGCAGAGGTAAATTACTTAGGTGAACCTTATGGAAACACCTATAACTCAACATGGAGAAATCATCCAAATTTCTCATGGAAGGATCAAAAGCCTCAACAAGGCTTTAATAATGGTGGAAGAAATAGGTTTAACAATAATAAACCTTTTCCATCATCAACTCAGCAACAGACAGAGAACTCTGAACAAAATGCTTCTAATTTAGCAAATCTAGTCTCTGATCTATCTAAGACCACTGTAAGTTTCATGAATGAAACAAGGTCTTCCATTAGAAATTTGGAAGCACAAGTGGGCCAGCTGAGTAAAAGGATCACTGAAATCCCTCCTAGTACTCTCCCAAGCAATACAGAAGAGAACCCAAAAGGAGAGTGCAAGGCCATTGACATAAGCGCCATGGCCGAAACTGTGAGGAGAGGAGAGGACGTGAATCCCAAGGAGGAAGACCTCCTGGGACGTCCAGTGGTCAATAAGGAGCTTCCCTCTGAGGAACCAAAGGAATCTGAGACTCATCTAGAGACCATAGAGATTCCATTGAACCTCCTTATGCCCTTCATGAGCTCTGATGAGTATTCCTCTTCTGAAGAGAATGAGGATGTTACTGAAGAGCAAACTGCCAAGTTTCTTGGTGCAATCATGAAGCTGAATGCCAAATTGTTTGGCATTGATGCTTGGGAAGTTGAACCTCCCTTGTTTATCAATGAACTAAGTGATCTGGATCAACTGACATTGCCTCAGAAGAGACAGGATCCTGGAAAGTTCATAATACCATGTACCATAGGCACCATGATCTTTAAGGCTCTGTGTGACCTTGGTTCAGGAATAAACCTCATGCCCCTCTCTGTAATAGAGAAACTGGGAATCTATGGGGTGCAAGCTGCTAAAATCTCACTAGAGATGGCAGACAGCTCAAGAAGACAGGCTTATGGACAAGTAGAGGACGTTTTAGTAAAGGTTGAGGGCCTTTACATCCCTGCTGATTTCATAGTCCTGGATACTGGAAAGGAAGAGGATGAATCCATCATCCTAGGAAGACCTTTCCTGGCCACAGCAAGAGCTGTGATCGATGTTGACAGAGGTGAAATAGTCCTTCAATGGAATGAGAACTCCCTTGTATTCAAAACTCAAGGATCTCCCTCTGCAACCATGGAGAGGAAGCTTGAAAAGCTTCTCTCAAAGCAGAGTCAACCAGAGCCCCCACAGTCAAACTCTAAGTTTGGTGTTGGGAGGCCACAACCAAACTCTAAGTTTGGTGTTGAACTCCCATATCCAAACTCTAAGTTTGGTGTTGGAGAGTCTCAACAAAGCTCTGCACATCTGTGAGGCTCCATGAGAGCCCACTGTCAAGCTATTGACATTAAAGAAGCGCTTGTTGGGAGGCAACCCAATGTTTATCTAATTCTTATTTTTATTGTTTTTCATGTTTTCTTAGGTTCATGATCATGTGGAGTCACAAAATAAATAGAAAAATTGAAAACGGAATAAAAAAACAGCAGAAGAAAAATCACACCCTGGAGGAGCATCTGTCTGGCGTTCAGCGCCAGAACAGAGCATGGTTCTGGCGCTGAACGCCCAAAATGGGCAGCTTCTGGGCGCTGAACGCCAGAACAGGCATGGTTCTGGCGTTCAACGCCAGAAATGGCACACAGATGGGCGTTGAACGCCCAAAATGGCCACCAACCTGGCGCTGAACGCCCAGAGTTGGGTACAAAGGCATTTTTACATGCCTAATGGGTGCAGGGATGTAATTCCTTAAACACCTCAGGATCTGTGGACCCCATAGGATCCACTCAGGATCTGTGGACCCCACAGGATCCCCACCTACCTCCACTCACTTCTTCTCACCACTCTCTTTCACACAACCCCACAAACACTCTTCCCTAAAAACCCTTCACCAATCACCTCAAACTCTCTTCCCCATCACCTCTTCACCACTCACATCCACCCACTCCTCCCAATAAACCTACCTCATAAACTCCACCTACCTTCAAAATTCAAAACCAATTTCCCACCCAAACCCACCCATATGGCCGAACCTTAACCCCCCTCCATTCCCTATATAAAGACCTCCATTCTTCACCAAATTCACACAACACACCCCTCTACACTCTCCTTAGCCGAAACCACATCTCCCTCTCCATATTTCTTCTTCTTCTTCTTCTATTCTTTTGTTTATTGCTTGAGGGCGAGCAATATTCTAAGTTTGGTGTGGTAAAAGCATAGCTTTTTTTGTTTTTCCATTACCATTGATGGCATCTAAGACCGGAGAATCCTCTAGAAGAGGGAAAGGGAAGACAAAAGCTTCCACATCCGAGTCATGGGAGATGGAAAGGTTCATCTCCAAAGCCCATCAAGACCATTTCTATGATGTTGTGGCCAAGAAGAAGGTGATCCCTGAGGTCCCTTTTAAACTCAAAAGAAATGAGTATCCGGAGATCCGACATGAAATTCAAAGAAGAGGTTGGGAAGTTCTAACAAATCCCATCCAACAAGTCGGCATCCTAATGGTTCAAGAGTTCTATGCCAATGCATGGATCACCAAGAACCATGATCAAAGTAAGAACCCGGATCCAAAGAACTATGTTACAATGGTTCGGGGGAAATACTTAGATTTTAGTCCGGAGAATGTGAGGTTGGCGTTCAACTTGCCATACATGGAAGAGAACGCATGCCCCTACACAAGGAGAGTCAACTTTGATCAAAGGTTGGACCAAGTCCTTATGGACATATGTGTAGAAGGAGCTCAATGGAAGATTGACTCCAAAGGCAAGCCGGTTCAACTAAGAAGATTGGACCTCAAGCCTATAGCTAGAGGATGGTTGGAGTTTATTCAATGCTCAATCATTCCCACTAGCAACCGGTCTGAAGTTACTATAGACCGGGCCATCATGATCCATAGCATCATGATTGGAGAAGAGGTGGAACTTCATGAGATTATACCTCAAGAACTCTACAAGGTGGCTGACAAGTCCTCCACCATGGCAAGGTTAGCCTTTCCTCACCTCATTTGCCACCTATGCAATTCAGCTGGGATTGACATAGAGGGAGATATCCTCATTAAAGAGGACAAACCCATCACTAAGAAAAAGATGGAGCAAGCAAGAGAGCCCAATCATGGAGCTCAAGAGGCGCAAGAAGCTCACTTCCATGAGATCCCGGAGATGCCTCAAATGCACTTTCCTCCACAAAATTATTGGGAGCAAATCAACACCTCCCTAGGAGAATTGAGTTCCAATATGGGACAACTAAGGGTGGAACATCAAGAACACTCCATCATGCTTCATGAAATAAGAGAAGACCAAAAAGCAATGAGGGAGGAGCAACAAAGACAAGGAAGAGACATAGAAGAGCTCAAGGACATCATTGGTTCCTCAAGAAGGAAACACCACCATCACTAAGGTGGATTCATTCCTTGTTCTTCTTTCTTCTGTTTTTCGTTTTCTATGTTATGTGCCTATCTATGTTTGTGTCTTCACTACATGATCATTAGTAGTTAGTAACTTTGTCTTAAAGATATGAATGTCCTATGAATCCATCACTTCTCTTAAATGAAAAATGTTTTAATTCAAAAGAACAAGAAGTACATGAGTTTCGAATTTATCCTTGAACTTAGCTTAATTATATTGATGTGGTGACAATGCTTCTTGTTTTCTGAATGTATGCTTGAACAGTGCATATGTCTTTTGAAGTTGTTGTTTAAGAATGTTAAATATGTTGGCTCTTGAAAGAATGATGACTAGGAGACATGTTATTTGATAATCTGAAAAATCATAAAAATGATTCTTGAAGCAAGAAAAAGCAGCAAAAAACAAAGCTTGCAGAAAAAAAAAGAGAAAAAAATAGGCGAAAAAAAAAATAGAAAGAAAAAGAAAAAGCAAGCAGAAAAAGCCAATAACCCTTAAAACCAAAAGGCAAGGGCAAATAAAAAGGATCCCAAGGCTTTGAGCATCAGTGGATAGGAGGACCTAAAGGAATAAAATCCTGGTCTAAGCGGCTAACCCAAGCTGTCCCTAACCATGTGCTTGTGGCGTGTAGGTGTCAAGTGAAAACTTGAGACTGAGCGGTTAAAGTCAAGGTCCAAAGCAAAAACAAAGAGTGTGCTTAAGAACCCTGGACACCTCTAATTGGGGACTCTAGCAAAGCTGAGTCACAATCTGAAAAGGTTCACCCAATTATGTGTCTGTGGCATTTATGTATCCGGTGGTAATACTGGAAAACAAAGTGCTTAGGGCCACGGCCAAGACTCATAAGGAAGCTGTGTTCAAGAATCATCATACTGAACTAGGAGAGTCAATAACACTATTCGAAATTTGAAGTTCCTATAGATGCCAATCATTCTGAACCTCAATGGATAAAGTGAGATGCCAAAACTATTCAAGAGGCAAAAAGCTATAAGTCCCGCTCATATGATTGGAGCTATGTTTCATTGATAGTTTGGAATTTATAGTATATTCTCTTCTTTTTATCCTATTTGATTTTCAGTTGCTTGGGGACAAGCAACAATTTAAGTTTGGTGTTGTGATGAGCGGATAATTTATACGCTTTTTGACATTGTTTTTAGTATGTTTTTAGTAGGATCTAGTTACTTTTAGGGATGTTTTCATTAGTTTTTATGTTAAATTCACATTTCTGGACTTTACTATGAGTTTGTGTGTTTTTCTGTGATTTCAGGTATTTTCTGGCTGAAATTGAGGGACTTGAGCAGAAATCTGATTCAGAGGTTGAAGAAGGACTGCTGATGCTGTTGGATTCTGACCTCCCTGCACTCAAAGTGGATTTTATGGAGCTACAGAACTCAAAATGGCGCGCTTCCAATTGCGTTGGAAAGTAGACATCCAGGGCTTTCCAGAAATATATAATAGTTCATACTTTGGCCAAGAATTGACGACGTAAACTGGCGTTCAACGCCAGCCTTCTGCCCAAATCTGGCGTCCAGCGCCAGAAAAGGATCCAAAACCAGAGTTGAACGCCCAAACTGGCACAGAAACTGGCGTTCAACTCCACAAATGGCCTCTGCACGTGCAACACTTAAGCTCAGCCCAAACACACACCAAGTGGGCCCAGAAAGTGGATTTATGCATCAATTACTCACTCATGTAAACCCTAGTAGCTAGTTTATTATAAATAGGACCTCTTACTATTGTATTAAGAATCTTTGGTCTCAGTTTTAATCCATTGTTCATCTTAGGAGACTATTGATCACGTTTTAGGGGGCTGGCCATCTCGGCCATGCCTGAACCTTTACTTATGTATTTTCATACGGTAGAGTTTCTACACTCCATAGATTAAGGTGTGGAGCTCTGCTGTTCCTCAAAAATTAATGCAAAGTACTACTGTTTTCTATTCAATTCTTCTTATTTCTCTTCTAAGATATCCATTCGCACCCAAGAACGTGATAAAGGTGATGATTATGTGTGACGCTCATCATCCTTCTCCCTTATGAACGCGTGCCTGACAAACACTTCTGTTCTACATGAATTAAGCTAGAATGAATATCTCTTAGATCTCTTAACCGGAATCTTCGTGGCGTAAGCTAGAATGATGGCGGCATTCAAGAGAATCCGGAAAGTCTAAACCTTGTCTGTGGTATTCCGAGTAGGATTCAATGATTGAATGACTGTGACGAGCTTCAAACTCGCGAGTGCTGGGCGTTAGTGACAGACGCAAAAGGAGGGTGAATCCTATTCCAGCATGATCGAGAACCGACAGATGAATAGCCGTGCCGTGACAGGGTGCGTGAGCATATTATTCACTGAGAGGAGGGGATGTAGCCACTGACAACGGTGATGCCCTTGCATAAAGCCAGCCATGGGAAGGAGTAAGACTGATTGGATGAAGATAGCAGGAAAGCAGAGGTTCAGAGGAACGAAAAGCATCTCCATTCGCTTATCTGAAATTCCTACCAATGATTTACATAAGTATCTCTATCCCTATTTTATTATATAATATTCGAAAACACCATTATCACTTTATATCCGCCTGACTGAGATTTACAAGGTGACCATAGCTTGCTTCATACCAACAATCTCCGTGGGATTCGACCCTTACTCACGTAAGGTATTACTTGGACGACCCAGTGCACTTGCTGGTTAGTTGTATCGAAGTTGTGACAATTATGAATTAAGATCAAAGCACCAAGCTTTGGAGCCATTACCAGGGATTGTTCGAGCCTGGACATCACAATTTCGTGCACCATTGCTTATAGTTGAATGTCTCAAAACCTTCTTCAGCTTGATTCCATTTGAGGCTTGCACTTGGCTTTGTGTGCTTAAGGCAGCTAGTTGCAATCTCTCCATTCTCTTAGTCATCATCTCCATTTATTGGTGCATGAGCTTGTTCTGGGCCAGGATAGCATCTACTCCCTCAAGCTCCATTACTCCTCTCTTTGGAGTTGTATGCCTTTCTGAAGAGTAGAAGTATTGGTTGTTTGTCACCATGTTAATGAGGTCTTGTGCTTCTTGAGGGGTCTTCATCATCTGGAGTGAACCTCCTGAGGAATAGTCTAGTGCTTTTCTTGCCTTTGGGGAGAGCCCTTCATAGAAGTTTTGAAGTCTTACCCACTCAGTGAACATATTTGGTGGGCACTTCCTTATCAGTGCCTTGTATCTCTTCCATGCCTCATATAGTGACTCTCCATCCATCTGCCTGAAGGTTTACACCTTTGTTTTCATCTTGATAATTCTTTAAGGTGGGTAAAACTTGGCTAAGAACTTGCTCACTAAGTCATCCCAATTGTTGATGCTCTCCTTCGGGAAAGTCTCCAGCCATTGAGATGCTTTGTCCCTTAGGGAGAATGGGAATAGAAGCAACTTGTATATGTCAGGATGCACTCCATTTGTCTTGACTGTTTCACATTGAAAGAAGGATTTATGTCGGTTAGAAATTTTCACAAAATAATTCCGTTGCAAGTATAGTCCCAACCAACAAACAACCTTCAATCAAAGTTTTAATTTGGTTGTCATAAGTATAAACCCCAATAAATAAACCGAAGTATTCAAACATCGGGTCGTCTCATAAGGAATTACAATGAAGTGCTCAATTATTGGCTATGAAGGAACAAGGGGGTTTGATTTGGTGATTGGCAAGAAAAGTAAATAACAATTAACAAATAAAAGAAGGGAAAAGAACTCTTGGCTAAGGCATGGAAATTGAGATCACCATCCTTGTTTACAAACCATATATTGACAATTATGAGGGACCAACCCATCAAGTCTACTTCTAGGCTTGAAGTAAGTCAAATAGGCTTGATCAACATCAACCCATAAGTCCCAACCTAGCTACTAATTGACTTAGTAGTAGGCTAATGTTAATGGGTATCAAATTGACTACTAAGGGTTCTCAATCACCAATTCAATGAGACCCAATGACTCAAGGTCACACCCAATTTCCTTAGTGAGGAGCTGATTTTTGTCAGTAAAAATTTTTTATAAATATAACAGCATTGTAGGTATAGTTTCTAAATCAACAGAGAATCCTTTTGTACAAAAATTTGGTTGTCACAAGTAACAAAACCCAATAAAATTTATAACCGAAGTATTCAAACCTCGGGTCGTCTTCTCAAGGAATTGCAGGGAGGTGTAATTTATTATTGATTATGGAATAAGGTGTGTTTTTGTGTTTTTTTTGAAATAGGGAACAAGTAATTTAAATGGCAAGAAAAATAAATTAATAATTATAAAAGCTCTTGCAAGGTATAAGAACTGAAAATCCCATCCTAGTTATCCTTATTAGGTGTGATGAGAATTGTTAATGCTCCTACCTAGTTAACCCTTACTAAATAAAGGAAAATCAAGTGGACCAATCAATTTGATCCTCAAGTCCTAGTCAACTCCTGTGGAAAGACTAGCTTTAGAGCGATCCAAATCAATCAGCAATTCCCAATTTTCAATCAACTGCTGAGTCTGATAACTCAAGTATTACCAATTACTTAACCAAAGCAAAAAAGGAAGAAGATATACTCGAATAAAAATGCCTTCAGATTGGAAGCAGCAGTAACATAAATAAAAGAAAGAAATCTTAAATCTGAAATACCTCAAATTATATTAAATAAAGAAATCAAATTTAACATGAAGTTCATAAGCCAAATTGAAAAGATAAATAACAATTAAAGTAATAGAATAAATAAAAGTAGAAAATAAATTAAAGGAACATTGAACCTGGAATGAAGAGAAGTAGCCTAATCATAATAGAAATCCTAAATCCTAATCCTAATCCTAAATCCTAAGAGAGAGGAGAGAGCCTCTCTCTCTAAAAACTACATCTAAAATCTAAAATTGTGAATTATGAAAATATGATCTATGAATGAATGGATTCCCCCACTTTATAGCCTCTAATTTGTGTTTTCTGGGCCGAAAACTGGGCCAGAAACAACCCAGAAATCGCTGGTTGCGAAATCTGCCACGCTGGTTTTTCGTCATTGCGATGCGTCTGCGTGAATCACGCGTTCGCGTCACTTATCATCAGGGAAACTATGGCATATTATATATCATTTCGAAGCCCCGGACATTAGCTTTCCAATGCAACTGAAACCGCATCATTTGGACCTCTGTAGCTCAAGTTATGATCATTTGAGTGCGAAGAGGTCAGGCTGGACAGCTTAGCAATTCCTTCAACTTCTTGTATTCCTTCCACTTTTGCATGCTTCCTTTCCATCCCTCAAGCCATTCCTGCCCTGTAATCCCTAAAATCACTTAACGCACATATCACGGCATCGAATGGTAATAAGAGAAGATTAATATTAGCAAATATAAGACCAAAGAAACATGTTTTCAATCATAGCACAAAATCAGGAAGGAAAAATGTAAACTCATGCAAATCATATGAATAAGTGAGTAAAGAATTGATATAAACCACTCAATTGAGCATAAGATAAACCATAAAATAGTGGTTTATCACTTAGCCTAGGCCAAGAGTATATAAAACTACTCTATAACTAGTGAAAACATTTTATCAAACACCTAGAGTGCAATAAAAGTAAAAATCTATCACAAAATGTAAGAATTTATAGAAACTATAACTAACATAAGCAAGAAATCAACAATAGCAATTAAGATAAACATAAAAAGACATGGGAATATAAAATTGCATTAAAATAGAATCAAAATCTACAAGAAAGTTCATGAATTAAAATTGGCAAAATAAAGGAATTAACAAGAAAAACTAAGAGGATTAAGACAATAGAACAAGGGAATGTAAAGGAAATTGAGCTAAAACAAGAATTAAAACTTGGATCTAACAAGATTTAACCTAAACTACCCTAAATTCTAGAGAGAAGGGAGAGCTTCTCTCTCTAGAATTCTAACCTAAAACATGATGAAAGCTAAACTATCACTACACCCCATCCCTCCCCCCTCAATCCCTTGCAATTCTTGGGTTCAAAAGCATCAGAAATGAGTTGGATTTGGGCCTCATTGAGCTCAGAAATCGCTCCCAGCGTGTTGCCTTTAAGTTGGTCATATGCTGCTTGTCACGCGTACGCGTCTCTGGTAACTTTCCTTATCACGCGTACGCGTCGGTCACGCGTACGCGTCACCTTGACGATTTCCTTTCCACGCGCACGCGTGGGTCATGTACACACATCGCTGGACAGATTACCAAAATCCCATTTCTTCATGAATTCTCCATTTTTGCATGCTTTTTCTTCATTTCTTCAACCCAATCTTTGCCTTCTAAACCTGAAATCACTTGACAAACATATCAAGGTATCGAATGGAATTAGAGTAAATTAAATTTAGCAATTTATGGCCTAAAAAGCATGTTTTCACTTTTAAGCACAAATTAGGAGAAATTCACAAAACCATGCTATTTCATTGAATAAATGTGAGATAAGTTAAGAAAATTCCGTGAATTTAACACAAGATAAATCACAAAATTGGGATTTATCACACATATTCTCAAGAAAATAGACAAATGTTGATTGGGGTCTTCAAGAGGGCCTCCTCCATAAGAGCAGTTGTTCTAAACTAAAGTGATAAGTTGAGGTTTCAACTCAAAGTTATTTGCATGAACATTGGGAGTGAGTATACTGCTCCCACAGTTTCTGGGGTTAGGAATGGTGTAAGAGGCCAACATCCTCCTGGCAGGTTGAACATTGTTGTTGGCAACCTCTTCATGGTGATTGTGCATATCATCCTCCATGACTAGGTTTTGGTCTTCTTCCAATTCCTCTTCACGAACTACTCTCTTCCCTCTAGCTTCTCTTCTCAATCTTAGAAGAGTTCTTTCTGACTCAGAATCAAAGGAAGTTGATATTGCTTTCCTTCCTCCTGGCATACACAAAACAAAAACAAACCAAATGCAAAAAAAACTCTAGTGCTAGAGTGTTGTGAGAGTTAGGTGACACAAAGTGTCGAACAGTTAGTGTGCTTAAACAAAATGAAAGAAAAGTGTTTAATCTAGAGTATCACCAACTTAATCATTGTCAATCTAAATCAATCCCCGACAACGGCACCAAAAACTTGATGTGTAGAATTTACGTATCATAAATTCCTCCGGCAAGTATACCGGATTGTCAAGTAATAACTCATTGTTGAGTGAGGTCGATCCCATAGGGATTGATGGATTAAGCAACTTTAGTTAAATGATTTCTCTATTCAAACAAATATTTGATGATTTTGGGTGATTAACTCAACAAAAAGTAAATGACATAGAAGGTAAAAGTGCTGAATCTAAATGACTGAATAATAAAGGCTGAAAGTAAATTGCGAAATAGTACAGAGCAGAAACTTAAATGGCAAGAAAATAAAGGCAGAAATGTAAATGACAATGAATTGTAAATTGCATGAAAGTAAAGGGGCTCTGGGTATTGGAAATTAAAGGAAATTAGACATTCGGAAGAATTAAAGTGAAGAAATATAATCGGTGAGATTCATTAAGGATTGGAGATGTTATGATTCTTCATGAATTAATGGGCCTCAACTTCTTTCTCAATCATATAAAGTAGATCTATGGTGTAAATAATTGAATTCCAATCTCTTGGCAACTTAATTTCTCTTAACACAATCAATTGCCAATCTCTTGATCTAGTTATTCATGAGAAGATGTGAAGCTCAATTTCTAATCCAAGAGCCACACAACACTTAGGATCTCAATTCAAAGAGGTTATATGTCACGTACCAACTAAGAATGTATTGATCAAAAGAGTTATGAAGGAGAAGCCTCAAACTAAATCCTATGATCCCTTTCTCAAGGCTCATATAGAGATTCAAGTAGATCCAACCCCCTCTCGGTAGTGATTGGATCTTTGAAGCACAAAAGCTTTCCCTTAGATAACAACAGGCGAATTGAGAAGAAGAAGAATTTCATTAATTCATTGGAATTAAAATAGAGCTCCTCCCCCTAATGAGTGGGGGTTTAGTTGATCATCGCTCTAAGAAAACTTGAAAGAAATTGAAAGTCCATGAAAAATAAAATGAAAACTAAGTACAAGCAAGAAAATGTAAAGTGTAGTGATCTAGTCTACTCCGTAAGCCCCCAATGAGTTCAAAACTTCATCTATTTATAGTACTTCCCCCAAGTCTTTACTTGATGTACTTCTTCTGGGCCTTTGGACTTCATTCTAACGCTTGGGCCTAGCGCTTGTTAGTGAACTTAAAAAGTGAGCGCCAAGTACAAGTGGTTCAGTTCTTCTTTAAAGTAAGCATCGAAGACGCTCGCTTGCGAACTTGGGTGCGAGCGCTAGTTGCGAGCATTGGCACCTTCGAGGAGAGCGAGACGCCCTTTCAAGAGAGTCACCAAGAGAGCGTTGTGTGCATGAGGATTGGCGCTCTCCAGCAAACTTGCTGGAGAGAACTGCTTGAGAGCGTGACACTAGGCTTCATTTCCTCCTTTAAATTGTTCCTCGAAGATGCTCTCTGGAGAGCTTGAGTGCGAGCTTGGTAGGCGAGCGTTGGCACTTCCAGGAGAGCGCTAAGTTTGCTCATGAGCGCCCCTTGAGAGCGTGACACTATTTGCCGTTTGTTGATGATTGGCGCTCTCCAGTAACCTTGCAGGAGAGTGCCTAAAACAAGCGTGACACTGAGCTTGGTGTGCTTGTCTTGGCACTCTTGAGGGAACTTGAGATGGAGAGTGTGGCCATTGGTTGTTGCTTGTGACAAGGGGTGTGTCAAGATTTGTTGGTGTCATGGTGGTTGGTGTATGGGAGAGTGGCGCTCTCCAGCAAGCTTGCTAGAGAGCGCTGGTCATGAGGGACATAGGTGTATAAAGGTGGCGCTCTCCAGCAAGGAACGAGCGTGGTCTAGGTAAGGGTGAGTGGCAAAGTTGGTGTGGTGAGGTTATGATGGTGGTATGAGGAAGTGGTGCTCTCCAGCAAGCTTGCTGGAGAGCGCTGGTGTAGAGCGTGGGTTGAGGGTGAGGCAATGTGGTTGTGACAAGGTTGGAGTGTGGTGTGGTAATGGCATTGACAAGGTTGGTGTAGTGTGATGTTGACGTTTGGATGGTGTCATGACAAGGTTTGGGTGGTGAGGCTTGGTGGTGTTATGACAAGGTTGGGATGCTGCTTGACAAGGGTCTTGACAAGGTTGGTGCTGGCGCTCTCCAGCAAGCCTGTTGGAGAGTGCTGGTAAGGAGTGCCAATTGCTGGGATTAAGTGTTGAGGCTGGCACTCTCCTGTAAGCTTGCTAGAGAGTGCCAGTGGAGAGCGCCAGTTTGGGTGTTGTTTACTCCTTGAATGAGCTTGCAAAAAAGAAGGTGCATCAAAGTTTGAAGTTCATAACCATGCAAAACCTTCTTTTAAAGGCCATAAAAACTACTTGATTAACTTAACTAAATCATGCTTCATAAGATCTCATATTCTCTTGATTTCACCACACTTTTGATGCATGAATGCATGCAAGGAAATTAAGTGCAAATACTTGCTTATTACCTAAGAAATGCAAGAAACTAAGTTATAATCTAACTAAAATGACTTGTAAAACTAGCCAAGATGCCCTGGCATCACGAGGCTGTCGTTTTTCTATTCGCCGAGCTTCACGGAGTTCTTCAATTTTCATTTGGCTCGCAGTTTTTTCTTGGAATTTTGTTAGCGTTTTTGGCTTGGTAATAGCTATAGTCTCCTGGAACTTTTCTGGGCGGAGGCCGCTCTTTAGTGCGTGCAGGTGCACCTCAGGGTTGAGGTCGGGGATCTCTATAGTTGCTTTAGCGAACCGCGTCATGTAGTCTTTCAAGCTTTCATGTGGACCTCGCTTGATACTATTAAGGTAATCAGACCGTGCACGTATATTCTTAAAGCTGCGAAGTAGTCGATGAAAGACCTTGCCAAATCTTCGAAGCAAGAGATTGAACCTGCAGGTATCTTAGAAAATCAAAGTAAAGCAGCACCATCTAAAAAAGTTGGAAAAGATCGACCGAGTATAGGGTCAAAGGCACCATTAAAGAACATCATGGATTGAAATTTCTTAATATGGACGCGAGGATCTCTGAATCCTTCATATGGCTGTAGTGCAGTAGGCAACACAAAGTTCTTCGGCATCTGGAATTTGACGATATCTTTCAAAAAAGATTATCTATCGTTAATTTTTCTTTTGGCAGGGTGATCTCCTGGGAACCTGCCTGAGATCGTGTGCCGTTTGAGGTCGTGTTCTTAGGATCCTCCGTGTTGAAATTTCCATTGTGAATTGACTCTAAGAGATCGGCCATTCTCTTAACCTCAGCGAGGAGGGTAGCATTCATGGCTACCAACTCAGGGAGGAGGAGTCTGAGGCACGACGTCATCAGGCATGTTTCTGCAAAAAATAATAAGATAAAGTGTGCGTGGGGTTAATTTAAATAAACTCGGCCCCACAGTGGGTGCCAAATGTTCCTGTCTGGAACTGGGCTACGAGGTGTAGGTCGGATGCAGCTGGAAGAATAATAGCAACGTCCTTCTTCTGTGTGCTGCACCACGAGTTTCTTTCCCGTTCGAGAAATGTAGAGAACCTGTAAAAAGGACTCCGATACTTAAGTCAGTTCGCGATCAAGAAACAATAATAATAATCACAATGTTTTACTAAGCTTTGTTTTTGTGTGATTTTTTATGTTCCATCTGTTCTCTGTGCCTGCTAGGTCGTTCGTGTATTGATATTTATGCTGAAAAAGGTGCTTGCTGTAATCCCGAGATTCTTAGGACGTAAGTCGAAGTATAGCGCGAATCACTCTTGTTTGGCGCAACCGAATTTGACCTAGCGGCTCTGAAGTATAACGTCGGGTTGATTTTCTAGGATACGGATCCATTTCTATTCATGTTTCATCTGATTCTATGTCTTTATTTTAATATTTTGTGTTTGTTTTCTAAGTGTCTTTGTTAAGATGCTTACATCAAGCCTTAAGGTGGATTTTTCCTTTACCTTGGGACTTTGTAATCGTTTTTCACATCAGATTTAAAGTCTTGATTCTGTAACGTCCTCGCTGATTGATACTTTATTTCTTTTTTAATTCGTTTCCGTTAAAAGATTAATTAGGATTTCTATTATCGTAACTATGACTATTGGGCCTCGTCTGTAACAATATCCTTAACCAAAAACCATACGCGGTAATTAGCTGAACAATAATTCGCTTTACATAAAAAATAAAAATAAAAATACTAATCACACCAACCTAATTAATGTCTTTCCTACCACCAGAGAAAAAAAAAAAAAAAAACCTAACTCCAACACGGCTGAAAAATCCACACCCGTGAACGTTAAACTTTTCTAGTCCAAGAAAAAAAAAAAAAAAAGTAAAGTTTCAATGTTTTCCTCTCTCAAAAACACCACATTTACCAGAGTCAGACTTAGTCAACGACTTCAACCTCACGAAAAACTTTACCTTCTTTTCGCACCCATTCGACCCATTAACACTCTCCTTTCTCTTTCGCCCACCCAGCGCCGTGTCCCAATTCTCCGGCGACCCTATCATTAATACACTCTCCGGCGACCTAGTCCCTACTGACACCGCCGCCACTACATCCTCATTATCCATCTGATCCCCACCACCGCCTCCAGCGGCCGCAAGAGACAGCATCCTCCCTTGCATCGCTGCCACAACCTCCTTCATCGCCAGGTCAGCATCCCCTCTGTTCCTCAATAGGATCTCCCCAACTTGCGCCGGCGTGAGGGACCCACCCGACCTAATACACGCATCCACGGCATCGAACAACGCATGAGACTCAACCCCGAGGTAGTTCCTAACTAACTCCTTGAACGCATGGATCCCGCACGTGCCAAGGCTCACGTGCACGTCCATGCGCCCACACCGAACCAGCGCAGGGTCCACGCTATCCCTGTGGTTCGTAGTGAACACCACAATCCTCTCCTCGCCACAACACGACCACAACCCGTCCGTGAAGTTCAGGAGCCCTGAAAGCGTAACCCTCCCGCTATCTTCACAACCCGAAGACGACATCGTCGTTTTGCACTTCTTAAACGACTTGGCCGGTTGCTTCTTCGTCGTTCTGTCAGCGGTTAAGTCCACGGAACAGTCAATGTCTTCTATAACAATAATGGAGCGGTTCGTCGTTTGGATTAGTAGCGACCTCAGCTCAGAGTTATCCGAAACTTTTGTGAGTTCCAAGTCGTATACGTCGTAACAGAGGAAGTTAGCCATAGCTGCTATGAGGCTCGATTTACCGGAACCGGGTGGACCGTGGAGTAAGTACCCCCGCTTCCACGCACGCCCAACCCGGTGGTAAAACTCTCTGCCGTTTTGAAACGAAACGAGGTCGTTTTTTATTTGTTTCTTGAGTTCTGGCTCGAGAGCCAGGGTTTCGAAGGTTGAGGGATGGCGGAACGGGACGGAAACCCATCCGGACTCGAAGGAACCGGAGCCGGTTGTGTTGTTGGTGAAGAGGCGGCGCTCGCGGCTCACGCGCTCGAACTCCTCCGCGCGTGAGGTGACGTGGGAGAGGTAGGACGGCAGTAGCGCCTGCCTGTGGCGCTTCGGTAGACGGAGAGTGAAGCTTCGTTTCTCGTCCAGGGAGTCTTGTACGCCGTCGACGTGGTGCGTCCAAGAGAGGCGGTGGCCGCCGAAGGAGTCGTGGACGGTGTGGTTTGGCGCTACGGCAAAGGTGACGCGGGAGGAGGAGGGTGAACGGGAGAGCGTGACGCGGCGGCACGAGGCGGCGGGGGAGGCAGACGCGGCTGCGTTCAGGTAGAGGTGCACGTGGCGGTAGAGGTCGTTGAGGTCAACGCCGCAGTAGCCGTTGAACTCAGGGATCTCAACGTATGCGTAAGGAGATAGCAGATCTTGTGTTGATTCGTATACAGAGTGAAGCAGAGAGAGAATCTGAGATGGAAGCACATTTTGCAGAACGGTGAGTAACCCTAACAGTGACCACAATTGTGATAATATCTCCATTTTTGCAATGCTGATCAGCTGATGTTTGTGTTTGTTGGTTTGAGATTTTTTGTTCGAGGGATGGTGGAGTCGAAAATGGAGTGAGAATTTGTTTGCTTCTTTTCACATATTTTTTTCTTTTTTTTTCCCTTAGGTTTGTAACTTTGGGGGTTCTTATACATTGCATAAAGTGGGAACAGAGTCTGCTAAAGGTTGGTGTTTTGGGTTTGGAGATGAAAATAAAAGCAGCATTGAGCATATTGCAGAGATAGAGTAGGGTAAAGTTAAAGGTTAAAGATGATGAAGCCGACCAATTTGCTTTAATATTTCGCTTTTGCTTTGTTCGTTTGTAGATGTGATAGATTTTGCTCAAATAACCTCATCTCTTAAGCGTGGGCTACAATTGCAGAATGAGAATCTTAGAAAATGCAAAATTTTCGTTTTGCCAAAGGTTCTGTTGCTATCTTTAGTTTTTGCTTGCTTGTTTTTGTTTGAGAGTTTATATTTTAAGGGCTCATTAACCAAAATCACACAAGGAAAAAGAGTCACATTTTTCACCAAAGGATTAGCATTCAATTGTTACATTTTTTCCCCTACTTTTCTAGTAGTGCTCATTGTATGGTGTATTTTTCCCGTTCAACTTTAGCATATTCATCAAAATGCAATCAAGTTCCACAAGGTTTATATTAGGGATGGAGGGTCAATACTTTGTAGTTAATACTAGTAGTAGTAGAGTAGCTATATAAGACGGGTTACATGAAAACACACGGGCTACGGTATAGTGTGGATCTTGAGACTGCTTTTGTTTTTTTTTTTTTTTTTCCTTGACGAATCACACTTTATCTTTTTCCCCATTTGTTCTTGTACTTTGCGCATTCAGACTTCAGAGAATGTTCCTATGAATAATTACTGGAATTAGCTAAAACGACGCTTGTTAAGTCGTTTAATATAGAAACATTTAACTGGAAAGTAAAAAAATTTGAAATTTTCTATATTTTTGTAATGTATTTACTATTTATTGGGATAAAAGAGAAAAGAACTTTGAAATTTCTAGTAATCTTGATAATGTCCTTAAGGACGCTTCAGGGTAAAATTCCTAAAATCTATTTACCTCGTCACTCACTCATCATTGTGGGTGTCAGGTGGAAGGTGATAACAATGAGAGGATGATGATTATGTGGTCCTCATGATCATCTATTTTATTGCATACCGTGTCCGTTCAAATTTTTTGAGTTAACCGGTGGAATAAGTTTTTATTAATCACTAATGAATTGATATATTTTAGATTTGTTAACATATGTTTTAAGGAGTCATTTAAATGTGTCATTAAAAAAATAAATAATAATAAAAGCTTTTAAAATTCTCAGTAACAGAGTAAATCGTGGTTGGGTATTTCTATGCTTCGAACTTTTCTATACATTATTTTAGGCTTTTCCTTATTGGTATGCATGGTGGTGGACTGGTGGGAGGGTCTACGAGATTCAGATGTGTATATCTTTAAGACGTGCATATGGTGGTATTCTTTCTTGTGCATTACATTTCTTTTATATCTTTAAATGCTTGTGCTTTTGAACAAAGTTTTGTTTTTGTGATTCTTTTACAGAAATTTGTCTAAAACTCCTTTACTAAAAAGCAAGGGAATTTACACCTTCGGATTATAATCTTGTGGTGTTTGGCTGTCGTTCTTATCTCCAACTTTGTTACGCCTTTCAATTGTTTTAGGTATATGCTTATAAAATGGTTGAAATTTTGAGGAAGGGGAAAGAAATGGGAAAGAGAAAATAAAAGGAGGAGAAAAGAAAAAGAGCCATATGTTATGGCATCAAAAGCCACGAATATGGAGGATAAGCGAGAAAACTTGTTGCAGGTCAGCCTTGAGAGAAAGTTTTGCTTAAATGGGGGTATCAAGAATAAAGCCAAAAAGAGGGGTTTAATGTCAATCATTATACGGTTCATACTTCATATACATCAAATGGTTCATCTGCAAGATCGATCAAACTATTGTGCTGCGTGTGATTTTACTTGAAGTCGTTCTAAACTTCTAAAATCAACGGATTAAAATGAGAGACTGTCATTCAACTATGTAGTTTAAGCCTAGCTTATCATATTGATTTGAAGAATCCACGCTATCTGTTTTGTTTGAGAGAAAGCGCTTAAATCTGGGTGAGTGAGAGCCCGAACTAAAATATTTTTTAGAAAAACAAGGGAGAATTTGGGAATCAGAATAAAGCCAAAAGTGGGTTCCCCTAGAATGTCAAAGATCTAAATATAATTGTATCATATATTCATATTCCCTCCGTGCATTGTGCTTTATTTTATATTCATCAATAAAATGGATCACACTATTGAGCTTAGTAACTTTATCGAGTTAATAACCAACTTGGATTAGTCTAATAATTAACTCACTAATCTACTTTAGTAAGTATCAAAAGTTTAAAACTAAGGCAACTCGGGCTAAGGCATACAGTCGAGCATCAAACACCGGAGAATCTTTGCACACTGGGGGATCCACCACATACCAGACGACGACCAAGAAAATGGTTCATATAAATTAATTGTGTTAGTCATCGTTTGCTTTATTATTTATAAATATGATGTACAATAACTCCAAGTTTTTCTAACATGTGTTGACAGAAGAGCAAAATGGGTCGCACACTCACTCGAAGCAAATTTTTTAGAAGACGCACACTAAGATGGATGACTGCTCTCAGTGGGTCGACGGATACTTTCTGAAACCTCTGTGAATTTTTTAAACCCTAACAATTATTTAAATTTGTGGTTCATATTTAAATAATACTAAACCTTCTCTGCTATGAAATCAATGCCTATTTAAGGAGACTGTGGTGAAAGCCCATGACGACCGTGAAACCTAGATTGCTAATGGGCCCCCTGCCGATCTCGAAGGATGCTTTGTGGATGCAGACAATAAGCGTATGCAACTGGGGGAGGATCGATAAGGTTGGAGTGTCTCCATGGCCACTACTTTGCATTTTTGTGATGCTGAGTCCACTGCTAATGGAGCAATCGACATTAGGGAGCAGGTTAACTGCTCAATTGAGAGCTGGCAAAGGAGTTGGAGCAATAATTGGAGCATCATAGGACGAGATACGTAGAGTTAGAGGCATGCTACCAATAAGAACGGGAGGAGTGGGGGTGTTTACCAGAGGTATGAGGGAGACATCACTACAAGAAAACACGTTTTTTGCTACGCTTTTAAAGCGTGGCGAAAAGTCAAAAAAAGCGTAGCGATAGCTTTTCGCCACGTTTTTTGAGCTATCGGCAGGCTTTTGAAAGGGTCACGCTTGCAAGAATGCCGGTTGCTCTATCGCCACACTTTTGGTAACCTATCGCCACGTTTTATTTTTTGCCACGCTTTTAAATATGGCCACGCTTTAAAAGCGTAGCTATATGTGCCAGATATGGCTACGCTTTTAAAGCGTGACAAATAGCAAGATATGGCTATGCTTCAAAAGCGTGGCCGCATAAGAGAGATAAGGCCACGCTTTAAAAGTGTGGCCATATCTCTCTTATACGGCCACGTTTTAAAGGCGTGCCAATAGAGAGATATGTGGCCACACTTTTAAAGCGTGGCGATAGAGAGATACGGCCACGCTTTAAAAGCGTGGCAATAGCCTTGTCAAAGTTTAAAAAAAAAATCGTGTTTCTAACTAACGAAGATTAGCATAGAAAACTTGGAGCTCGATTCACAATGACCGATGTAATTAACGAATTTCCCCAATAAAATTAACACTTAAACTTGAATATAATTTAGTAAAAGGGGAAGGAAATAACTATACACATTAAAGCAATGATATCAAGAACTAATAATGCAACAGTACAATAGAAGTACAACAGCACCATAATTGTGCCAGAAATCAACATAAGGACCATTGGGGCATTGACTAAGAAATTAAAAGCACCTTTATAAAGTACATATTAACATAAAATTTCAATGGCTGAGGCACAAACATCAGCACAAGCTCATTAGTAATCAATAATGAAGAACATTTACAGATAAGAATAATGCAAGAAATCATGCTTCTTTAGTTCTACTTTGCCATCATGCTGCTACAACTGGCCCAATCTTTCCTGCAGAAGAAAAGAAACCAATTTGAATGCTGATAAATAATTTTGGTTTAATTGCATTTTGTCCTCATCATTATAAGCCATGTGCAATTTCAACCCCCTCTCCCCAAATCTTTAAAAAAAGTGCAACTCGCGTCGGGAACACATACTTAAGGTTTAGGGATGTTATACTGCTAATATGGTAACACCCAATAAAGGACTAAATCTTGTTACCTGTAGCATCTGCATTAACTTCAGATGCTGCTCGAAAAGTTGGCAAAGTTTGTCGCGGTCACACAACGAAGACTGCCAAGTCAAAAGAGTAAGATGGTCAGAATAAAAAGGTAAATCAAGTTTGTATATCAGCATCATCAATAGAGAGTAGTGTGTGACGCGTGCTCGAAAACAAGAACAACAGTAAGAAAGAACACCATGCATAGCAAATACCTGAATTGCTTCGGGCGATTTGAAATACTTGTGTAATGACATTCCAAGATATGACTGCAGCTGTGGTTGAGCATCGCGTTGTTGTGTAAATTCGACTGGCTGATGCTGCTGCTGTTGCATGTGGAAACTGATGCACGGAATTGTGATCACACTTTTCACAACTCCGGTACAACTAACCAGCAAGTGCACTGGGTTGTCCAAGTAATAAAACCTTACACGAGTAAGGGTCGATCCCACGGAGATTGCTGGCTTGAAGCAAGCTATGGTCATCCTGTAAATCTTAGTTAGGCGGATTCAATTGGTTATGAGTTTTGATACTTGAAAGATAAATAGAACGTAAATTAAAATAAAGATACTTATGTAATTCATTGGTGGGAATTTCAGATAAGCGTTTGGAGATTCTTTGTTGCTTCTGAATCTCTGCTTTCCTATTGTCTTCATCCAATCATGCGTGCTCCCTTCCATGGCAAGCTGTATGTTGGTGGATTACCGTTGTCAATGGCTACCATCCGTCCTCTCAGTGAAAATGGTCTAGGCACGGCTTCTGTATGGCTAATCATCTGTCGGATCTCTCATCTCGGATGAAAAATACCAGGCACAGCTACCGCACGGCTAATCATCTGTCGGTTCTCACTTGTGTCGAAATAGGATCTCTCTATCCTTTTGCACACTGTCACTGCGCCCAACATTCGTGAGTTTGAAGCTCGTTTGTTCTAGCCTTTACCACGAAGGTTCTGATCTCTGTGAGTTCGACTGCTCTGTTGTCAGGAGATGCAAGTCAAAGTCACGAACCAGAGGCCTAAGAGATTATACTCCAGCTGTCGTCCAATGACTACGTTGAACATCATGTAGACCGCTTGTGGTTGTCAGGCACGCGAATCTTAGCTAAGCGAGTAATGAAGCTAGTGGGTGATTGTCACGGGTCACCCCTTCATTCAGACTTAACTGAATTAAGAACGAGTATATCTTGGAGAAGAGACATGCGTTAATTGAAAGAGAAACAATAGTACTATCATTAATTCATGAAGAACAGCAGAGCTCCGCACTTTAATCTATGAGGTGTAGAAACTCCACCGTAGAAAATACATAAGAGAAAAATGTCTTGGCATGGCCATGTGGCCAGCCTCCCAATGTGAAAAATGGCATAAGATCCGATTACAATAGTAAAAAGTGCTATTTATACTAAACTAGTTACTAAGGATTACAAAAAATAAGTAACTAAGTGCAGATAGTGCAGAAATCCACTTACGGGGCCTACTTGGTGTGTGCTTGGGCTGAGCATTGAGCTTTACACGTGCATAGGCCTTTTCTAGAGTTAAACGCCAGCTTGGATGCTAGTTTGGGCGTTTAACTCCAGTTCTGGTGCCAGTTCCGGCGTTTTACGCCAAAAAAGAGGTCTCTGGCTGGCGTTGAACGGCAGTTTGGGCCATCAAATCTCGGGCAAAGTATGAACTATTATACATTGATGGAAAGCCCAAGATGTTAGCTTTCTAGCCCAATTAAGAACGCGCCAATTGGACTTCTGTAGCTCCAGAAAAATGCGTTTGAGTGCAGGGAGATCAGAATCCAGTAGCATCTGCAGTCCTTTCTCAGCCTCTGAATCAGATTTTTGCTCAGGTCCCTCAATTTCAGCCAGAAAATACCTGAAATTACAGAAAAACACACAAACTCATAGTAAAGTCCAGAAATGTGATTTTTGCATAAAAACTAATAAAAATATAATAAAAAGTAACTAAAACATACTAAAAACTTCCTAAAAATAATGCCAAAAAGCGTATAAATTATCCGCTCATCAGAAATTCTTGGAGCTGGTTTTGATAATAAGTTTGCATCAACGAAACTTGAGACTGTTGCAGCATCTGTAATTGATGCATTTGAACATTTGAATGGAGATTAATAATCCGTCTGAACCTATAAAGAATCATAACAATGATATGGTAAATATGACAGATGAAAGAAAGAAAAATTAAAAACACCAAAGCAGATGCCAGAAATAGACAAAAATAAGGGAGGCAAAGTTCCTCACTTGTTAGAACTATGCTTAATAGATATGAATCCACTGAATTTCAGCAACAAATTAAAGTTGAAAGAAACAAAGAATGAATAATCCATAGCTTCTAACCTCATCAAATAACTGAGTGAGCCAAGAAGGAAACTCCACACTTTTTCTCCCTTGAGCAAGAAAACAGCAAAGCAAACTATTGTAAAATAGTTTCCTTTCAAAATATGACCACAATTGAATATATAATAGGCAATCAGATAGACATATGATTTTAAGGTTTAAAAATATGCATATGATTTTAAACTAATCAAACTTCTAGAAAATAACACTAAAATTATCTTCCCTAATATAATGTAAAAAAATCAATGAAAATATTTGCCATACCCTGAAGCTGTGCAGGTGCCTTCCATAAATGTTTAAGCTGTGCAGGTTTCACTGTTGAAGGTACGATCCCACAATTTGTTCCAATCTTTCCAATTCTGTCCTCTTCAAGATCTTCTTCTCCAAGGCCTTCACCTCCGCCATGGTGGGGTGTAGTCCCCGCTTCCGTCCTGCGCTACCACCATATGTGTCTCCGTCTCGTTCACTTTCCCTACCAAAAGCCTCCCATCCGGCGTTGTCACTCACTCTTGAAACCCGAGTGATCAAAATAAAATAAAATAAAAACAGATAACACTAAACCAAAACTGAAATGAGAACACCAAACAACAAATTAAAATCAAATAATTAAAAAACTGCAACCACAAAAGTTAGAGAACAAATTCAAAATCAACAAAGATCAAGAATCAAGAATAGAACAGAAACTAGCAGTGAAAAATAGATGCAAACAAAATACAAGAACAAAATTGAGCAATGAAAAATAGATGCAGCTAAAAATCAAGAACCAAAAATTAAGAACAGAATCAGCTCAAGTACAAAACAGGAAAAAATAGAAGCATTAAAAAATCATAACAAAAATCAAGAATCAAGAATAGCAACCAAGAGAATACTATCATAAAACCAAGAGAATACTTTCATTAATTCATGAAGAACAGCAGAGCTCCGCACCTTAATACATAAGAGAAAAATGTCTTGGCATGGCTGTGTGGCCAGCTTCCCAATGTGAAAAATGGCAAAAGATCCGATTACAATAGTAAAAAGTGCTATTTATACTAAACTAGTTACTAAGGATTACAGAAAATAAGTAACTAAGTGCAGATAGTGCAGAAATCCACTTCCGGGGCCCACTTGGTGTGTGCTTGAGCTGAGCATTGAGCTTTACACGTGTATAGGCCTTTTCTAGAGTTAAACGCCAGCTTGGATGCCAGTTTGGGCGTTTAACTCCAGTTCTGGTGCCAGTTCCGGCGTTTTACGCCAAAAAAGGGGTCTCTGGATGGCGTTGAATGCCAGTTTGAGCCATCAAATCTCAGGAAAAGTATGAACTATTATATATTGCTGGAAAGCCCAAGATGTTAGCTTTCCAGCCCAATTGAGAACGCGCCAATTGGACTTCTGTAGCTCCAGAAAAATGCGTTTGAGTGCAGGGAGATCAGAATCCAGTAGCATCTGGAGTCCTTTCTCAGCCTCTGAATTAGATTTTTGCTCAGGTCCCTCAATTTCAGCCAGAAAATACCTGAAATTACAAAAAAACCCACAAACTCATAGTAAAGTCTAGAAATGTGATTTTTGCATAAAAACTAATTAAAATATAATAAAAAGTAACTAAAACATACTAAAAACTTCCTAAAAATAATGCCAAAAAGCGTATAAATTATCCGCTCATCAGAAATTCTTGGAGCTGGTTTTGATAATAAGTCTGCATCAACGAAACTTGAGACTGTTGCAGCATCTGTAATTGATGCATTTGAACATTTGAATGGAGATTAATAATCCGTCTGAACCTATAAAGAATCATAATAATGATATGGTAAATATGACAGATGAAAGAAAGAAAAATTCAAAACACCAAAGCAGATGCCAGAAATAGACAAAAATAAGGGAGGAAAAGTTCCTCACTTGTTAGAACTATGCTTAATAGATATGAATCCACTGAATTTCAGCAACAAATTAAAGTTGAAAGAAACAAAGAATGAATAATCCATAGCTTCTAACTTCATCAAATAACTGAGTGAGCCAAGAAGGAAACTCCACACTTTTTCTCCCTTGAGCAAGAAAACAGCAAAGCAAACTATTGTAAAATAGTTTCCTTTCAAAATATGACCACAATTGAATATATAATAGGCAATCAGATAGACATATGATTTTAAGGTTTAAAAAGATGCATATGATTTTAAACTAATCAAACTTCTAGAAAATAACAATAAAATTATCTTCCCTAATATAATGTAAAAAAATCAATGAAAATATTTGCCATACCCTGAAGCTGTGCAGGTGCCTTCCATAAATGTTTAAGCTATGCAGGTTACGCTGCTGAAGGTACGATCCCACAATTTGTTCCAATCTTTCCAATTCTGTCCTCTTCAAGATCTTCTTCTCCAAGGCCTTCGCCTCCCCCATGGTGGGGTGTAGTCCTCGCTTCCGTCCTGCGCTACCACCACATGTGTCTCCATCTCGTTCACTTTCCCTACCAAAAGCCTCCCATCCGGCGCTGTCACTCACTCTTGAAACCCGAGTGATCAAAATAAAATAAAATAAGAACAGATAACACTAAACCAAAATTGAAATGAGAACACCAAACAACAAATTAAAATCAAATAATTAAAAATCGCAACCACAAAAGTTAGAGAACAAATTCAAAATCAACAAAGATCAAGAATCAAGAATAGAACAGAAACTGGCAGTGAAAAATAGATGCAAACAAAATACAAGAACAAAATTGAGCAATGAAAAATAGATGCAGCTAAAAATCAAAAACCAAAAATTAAGAACAGAATCAGCTCAAGTACAGAATAGGAAAAAATAGAAGCATTAAAAAATCATAACAAAAATCAAGAATCAAGAATAGCAACCAAGAGAATACTATCATAAAACAAAGAGAATACTTTCATTAATTCATGAAGAACAGTAGAGCTCCGCACCTTAATACATAAGAGAAAAATGTCTTGGCATGGCCGTGTGGCCAGCCTCCCAATGTGAAAAATGGCATAAGATCTGATTACAATAGTAAAAAGTGCTATTTATACTAAACTAATTACTAAGGATTACAGAAAATAAGTAACTAAGTGCATATAGTGCAGAAATCCACTTCCGGGGCCCACTTGGTGTGTGCTTGAGTTGAGCATTGAGCTTTACACGTGCATAGGCATTTTCTAGAGTTAAACGCCAGCTTGGATGCCAGTTTGGGCGTTTAACTCCAGTTCTAGTGCCAGTTCCGGCGTTTTACGCCAAAAAAGGGGTCTCTGGCTGGCGTTGAGCGCCAGTTTGAGCCATCAAATCTCGGGAAAGGAATGAACTATTATACATTGCTGGAAAGCCCAAGATGTTAGCTTTCCAGCCCAATTGAGAACGTGCCAATTGGACTTCTGTAGCTCCAGAAAAACGCGTTTGAGTACAGGGAGCTCAGAATCCAGCTGCATCTGTAGTCCTTTCTCAGCCTCTGAATCAGATTTTTGCTCAGGTCCCTCAATTTCAGCCAGAAAATACCTGAAATTACAGAAAAATACACAAACTCATAGTAAAGTCCAAAAATGTGATTTTTTTCATAAAAACTGATAAAAATATAATAATAAGTAACTAAAACATACTAAAAACTACCTAAAAATAATGCCAAAAAGCGTATAAATTATCCGCTCATCACAACACCAAACTTAAATTATTGCTTGTCCCCAAGCAACCAAAAACAAAATAAGATTAAAAGAAGAGAAAATACAATAAATTTCAAAAATATCAATGAAGATTAGTTTTAATTAGATGAGCGGGACTAGTAGCTTTTTACCTCTGAATAGTTTTGGCATCTCTCTATCCATTGGAGTTCAGAATTGTTGGCCTCTTTAGGAACTCAGAAATACAGATAATGTTATTGATTTTCCTAGTTAAGTTCTTTTTTATTCTTGAACACAGCTACTTTATGAGTCTTGGCCGTGACCCTTAGCATTTTGTTTTCCAGTATTACCACCTGGTACATAAATTCCACGGACACATAACTGGGTGAACCTTTTCAGATTGTGACTCAGCTTTGCTAGAGTCCCCATTTAGAGGTGCCCAGAGTTCTTAAGCACACTCTTTTACTTTGGATCACGACTTTTACCACTCAGTCCCAAGCTTTTCACTTGGACCTTCATGACACAAGCACATGGTTAGGGACAGCTTGATTTAGCCGCTTAGGCTAAAATTTTATTCCTTTGGGCTCTCCTATCCATTGATGCTCAAAGCCTTGGATCCATTTTACCCCTGCCTTTTAGTTTAAAGGGTTATTGGATTTTTCTGCTTGCTTTTTTTTTTTTTTTGCAAGCTTTTGTTTTTCATTACTTTTTCTTGCTTCAAGAATCAATTTTATGATTTTTTTAGATTACCGATAACATGTCTCTTTTTTCATTATTCTTTCAAGAGCCAACTTTTTTTAATTCCAACTTCAAACATGCACTGTTTATGCATACATTCAGAAAACAGGAAGTATTGCCACCACATCAAAATAATTAAACTAATTTCAAGATAAAATTCGAAATTCATATACTTTTTGTTCTTTTGCAAATAAAAGCATTTTTTTCATTTAAGAGAGGTGAGCGATTCATGGAATCATTCATAGCTTTAAGACATAGACACTAGATACTAGACACTAACGATCATGTAATAAAGACACAAACATAGACAAAACATAAAGCATAGAAATGAAAAACAGAAAAATAAGAACAAGGAAATTAAAGAACGGGTCCACCTTAGTGACGACGGCTAGTTCTTCCTCTTGAAGATCCTATGGAGTGCTTAAGCTCCTCAATATCTCTTCCTTGCCTTTGTTGCTCTTCCCTCATGGCTCTTTGGTCCTCTCTGATTTCATGGAGGATAATGGAGTGCTCTTGGTGCTCCATCCTTAGTTGCTCCATGTTGGAACTCAAATCTCCTAAAGAGGTGTTGAGTTGCTCCCAATAGCTTTATGGAGGAAAGTGTATCCCTTGAGGCATCTCAGGGATTTCTTGATGAGGAATTTTCTCATGCTCTTGTTGAGGTCCATGAGCGGGCTCTCTTGTTTGCTCCATCCTCTTTTTAGTGATGGGCTTGTCCTCTTTAATGAGGATGTCTTCCTCTATGACAATTCTGGCTGAATTGCATAGGTGACAGATGAGATGAGGAAAGGATAACCTTGCCAAAGTGGAGGGCTTGTCAGCCACCTTGTATAGTTCTAGAGGTATGATCTCATGAACTTCCACTTCCTCTCCAATCATGATAGCCCGATCCACAGTTACTTCGGACCGGTTGCTAGTAAGAATGATAGAGCGTTGGATGAACTCCAACCATCCTCTAGCCACGGGTTTGAGGTCAGGCATTCTCAATTGAACCGGCTTGCCTTTTGAGTCTCTCTTCCATTGTGCTCCTTCCACACAAATGTCTGTGAGGACTTAGTCCAACCTTTGATCAAAGTTGGCCCTTCTAGTGAAAGGATGAGGATCTCCTTGCATCATTGGCAAGTTGAATGCCAACCTCACGGTTTTTGGACTGAAATCCAAGTATTTCCTTCGAACCATTGTGAGCCAATTCTTTGGGTTTGGGTTCATACTTTGATTATGGTTCTTAGTGATCCATGCATCAGCATAGAACTCTTGAACCATTAAGATTCTGACTTGTTGGATGGGGTTGGTGAGAGCTTCCCAACATCTTCTCCGAACCTCACGTCGGATCTCCGGATATTCACTCTTTTTGAGCATGAAGGGGACCTCGGGGATCACCCTTTTCTTGGCCACAACTTCATAGAAGTGGTCTTGATGTACCTTTGAGATGAATCTCTCCATCTCCCATGACTCGGAGGTGGAATCAACTGCCTTCCCTTTCCTCTTTCTAGAGGTTTCTCCGGCCTTAGGTGCCATTAATGGTTATGAAAAAACAAAAAGCAGAGCTTTTTCCCACACTAAACTTAAAAGGTTTGCTCATCCTCGAGTAAAAGAAGAAAGAAAGAAGGAGAAGAAGAAGAAATGGAGGAGATAGAGGGGTGTTTTGAATTCGGCCAAGGGGGGGTTTAAGTGTTTATGATGTGTGAAATTGAAGGTGGTAAGGAGGGGTATTTATAGGGTAAGAGAGAGAGAGAGAGGGAATTCGTGTAAGAAGGGGTTGGGTTTGGGAGGGAAATGTTTTGAATTTGAATGGTGAGGTAGGTGGGGTTTTATGATGGGTTTTTAGGGAATAATGGATGGATGTGAGTGGTGAAGAGATTATGGGGAAGAGGGTAGCACTTGATAGGTGAATGGTGTTTGGGGAAGAGAGTTATGGAAAGGTGTGAAGAGGAGAGAGAGTGAGTTAGGGTAGGTGGGGATCCTGTGGGGTCCACAGATCTTGAGGTGTCAAGGAATTCTGGTCCCTGCACCTTTCTGGCGTTTAAACACCAGTCTGCTGCCTTTCTTGGCATTAAACGCCAGGCTGATGCCCCTTTCTGTCGTTTAATGCCAGCCAGACACCCTTTTCTGGCGTTAAACGCCAGTCCGTCTGCCAATTCTGGCGTTTAACACCCAGAATGCTGCCAGACTGGGCATTAAACGCCCATTTCGCTATCCTTACTGGTGTTTAAACACCAGTAAGCCTGTCCTCCAGGGTGTGCTATTTTTGATGCTGTTTTTGATTCCGCTTTAATTCTGCAGCTATTTTTGTGACTCCACATGATCATCAACCTAAAGAAAACATAAAATAACAGTGGAAAATGAAATGAAAAAGTAATTAACATAGATAAATAAGATTGGGTTGCCTCCCAATAAGCGCTTCTTTAATGTCGATAGCTTGACAGTAAGCTCTTACAGAGCTTCACAGATACTCAGAGCATGATTGTGGCCTCCCAACACCAAACTTAGAGTTTGAATGTGGGGGCTCTGCTTGACTCTATATGGAGAGAATTGGATGAAGCTTTTCATGCTTCTTCTCCATGTTTACAGAAGAAGATCCTTGAGCCTTAAACACAAGGTAATCCTCATTTAATTGAAGGACTAACTCTCCTCTGTCCACATCAAACACAGCCCTTGCTGTGGCTAGGAAGGGTCTTCCAAGGATGATGGATTCATCATCATCCTTCCCAGTGTCTAGGATTATGAAGTCAGCAGGGATGTAAAGGCCTTCAACCTTCACTAAAACATCCTCTACAAGTCCATAAGCCTGTTTCATTGATTTGTCTACCATCTCTAGTGAGATTCTTGCAGCTTGTACCTCAAAGATCCCTAGTTTCTCCATTACAGAGAGTGGCATGAGGTTTATACCTGACCCCAGATCACACAGAGCCTTCTCAAAGGTCATGGTGCCTATGGTATAAGGTATTAAGAACCTTCAGGGATCCAGTTTTGTCTGAGGTAATTTCTGCTGAACCAAGGCATTCAGTTCATTGATGAGCAATGAAGGTTCATCCTCCGAAGTCTCATTACCAAATAACTTGGCATTTAGCTTCATGATTGCTTCTAGGTACTGAGCAACTTGCTCTTTAACAATATCTTCATCCTCTTTAGAGGAAGAATACTCATCAGAGCAGTAAGTTCAGTGGAATCTCTATGGTCTCTGTATGAGCCTCAGATTCCTTTGGTTCCTCATTAGGGAACTCCTTAGTGGTCAGTGGACATCCATTGAGGTCTTCCTCACTGTAAATCACTGCCTCTTCCTCTTCTATAGGTTTGGCCACTTTGGATATATTGATGGCCTTGCACTCTCTCCTTGGATTCTCTTCTGTATTGCTTGGGAGAGTACTATGAGGGATTTCAGTAACTCTTTTACTCAGCTGACCCACTTGTGCCTCCAAATTTCTGATGGAGGACCTTGTTTCAGTCATGAAACTGAGAGTGGTCTTAGATAGATCAGAGACTATGGTTGCTAAGTCAGAGAGGCTCTGCTTAGAATTCTCTATCTGTTGTTGAGAAGATGATGGAAAAGGCTTTCTATTGCCAAACCTATTTCTCCGACCATTATTATCATTGAAGCCTTGTTGAGGCTTCTGTTGATCCTTCTATGAGAAATTTGGATGATTTCTCCATGAAGGATTATAGGTGTTTCCATGGGATTCTCCCATGTAATTCACCTCTTCCATTGCAGGATTCTTAGGGTCATAAGCTTCTCCTTCAGAGGAAGCTTCTTTATGCAGCTTGCATTCTAGTTAGATTCTGAGAAATCATATTGACTTGCCGAGTCAATATTTTATTCTGAGCCAATATGGCATTCAGAGTATCAATCTCAAGAACTCATTTCTTCTAAGTCATCCCATTATTCACAGGTTTTCTTTCAGAAGTATACATGAACTGGTTATTTGCAACCATTTCAATGAGTTCCTGGGCTTCTGCATGTATTTTCTTCAGATGAAGCGATCCACCAGCAGAGTGGTCCAATGACATCTTGGACAATTCAGACAGACCATCATAGAATATACCTAAGATGCTCCATTCTAAAAGCATGTCAGAAGGACACCTTCTGATCAATTGCTTGTATCTTTCCCAAGCTTTATAGAGGGACTCACCTTCCTTCTGTCTGAAGGTTTGGACTTCCACTCTAAGCTTGCTCATCTTTTGAGGTGAAAAGAATTTAGCCAAGAAAGCATTGACCAACTTTTCCTAAGAGTTCAGGCTTTCTCTAGGTTGTGAGTCCAACCATATCCTAGCTCTATCTCTTACAGCAAAGGGGAAAAGCATAAGTCTGTAGACCTCGGGATCAACCCCATTGGTCTTAACAGTGTCACAGATTTGCAAGAATTCTGCTAAGAACTGATGAGGATCTTCTAATGGAAGTCCATGAAACTTGCAATTCTGCTGCATTAGAGAAACTAATTGAGGCTTAAGCTCAAAGTTATTTGCTTTAATTGCAGGAACTGAGATGCTTCTTCCATAGAAGTTGGAAGTTGGTGCAGTAAAGTCACCAAGCATCTTCCTTGCATCTCCACCATTGTTCTCAGGTTCGGCTGCCATGTCTGCCTCTTTTTCGAAATTTGCTGTAAGGTCCTCTCCGGAGTGTTGTGCTTTAGCTTCTCTTAGCTTCCTCTTCAAAGTCCTTTCAGGTTCAGGATCAGCTTCAACAAGAATATCTTTATCCCTATTCCTGCTCATATGAAAAAGAAGAGAACAAAGAGAGAAGAGGAACCCTCTATATCACAGTATAGAGATTCCTTTATGTGTCAGAGGAAAAGAAGAATAGAAGAATGAGGTAGAGAAAATAAGAAGAATTCGAACACAGAGAGAGGGAGAGGGTTCGAATTATTTGATGAGTAGAAGAGAAATGTTAGTAAATAAATAAAATAAATAGAAAGAGATGAGAGAGAGAGTATGCAAATTTTAAGAAGAGGGAAAAGAAAAATATTTTTATTTTTATTTAATTAATTAAGTTAGTTTCGAAAATTTGAAAAAGAAATACAAGAAAATTAAAAACTAAAACAATTAGTTAATTAAAAAGATTTTTGAAAAAGTGGTTAGTGATTTTCGAAAATTAGAAGTGGAAAAGTAGTTAGGTGGTTTTGAAAAAGATAAGAAATAGTAAACTTTTTTAAAATTAAAACAAACAAGTCAAGTAGTTAGTTGAAAAAGATTTGAAAATAAATTTTGAAAAGATAAGAAGTTAGAAAAAGATTTTGAAATTAAAATTTTAAAAAGATATGATTGAAATTTATTTTGAAAAAGAATTGAAAAAGAAATTAAAAAGATTTGATTTTTAAAATTAAAGTTGATGACTTGACTAACAAGAAACAACTAAATTTTAAAAATTTTTGACCAAGTCAACTCAAAATTTCGAAAATTATGAGAAGAATAAGGAAAATATTTTTTTTTACTTTTGAATTTTTAATGAGGAGAGAGAAAAACAACAAAATGAAACAAAACATAAAAATTTTAGATCAAAACAAATAATACATGCAAGAACACTTTGAATGTCAAGATGAACACCAAGAACACTTTGAAGATCATGATGAACATCAAGAACATATTTTTGAAAATTTTTAAGAAAAGAAAGACATGCAAGACACCAAACTTAAGAACTTTTGTACTAGGGACACTAACAATTTGAAAATGCATATGAAAAATAGGAAAAGACACAAAACAAGAAAATGTAAAGATCAAACAAAGAAAATCATCAAGAACAACTTGAAGATCATGAAGAACATAATGCATGAATTTTCGAAAATTTAAAAAAAAATTAAATTAAAAAATGCAGTTGACACCAAACTTAAAATTTGACACAAGACTTAAACAAGAAACACAAAAAAATTTTTTGGTTTTTATGATTTTATTAAAGTTTTTGTATTTTTTTTCGAAATTATTTTGGAAAAAGAAAATAAAGAAATTCAAAATTTTTAATAAGAATTCCAGGATTCATGCAATGTTAGTCTACAGCTTCGGTCCAAAAGAATTAGACATGGCCAAATGGCCAGCCAAGCTTTAGCACAGAATTATAAATGAGAATCCAAAGGCTCCTCTAATAGCTGCAATGATAAGTGGAAGCTTTGGTCCAAAAGAATTAGACATGGCTTAATAGCCAGCCAAGCTTCAACATATCATCATGGAGCTTTAAGGTGGAATTCATTCTTAAAATTTTTGAAGAATATTTTTTTCGAAAACTTTTTTTTCTTTTTTTTTTGAAATATTTTTAAAAACTTTTTGAAAAGAAAATAAAAGTTGAAACAAGAAAGAAGGTTACCTAATCTAAGCAACAAAATGAACCGTCAGTTGTCCAAACTCGAACAATCCCCGGCAACGGCGCCAAAAACTTGATGCACGGAATTGTGATCACACTTTTCACAACTCCGGTACAACTAACCAGCAAGTGCACTGGGTCGTCCAAGTAATAAAACCTTACGCGAGTAAGGATCAATCCCACGGAGATTGCCGGCTTGAAGCAAGCTATGGTCATCCTGTAAATCTTAGTCAGGCGGATTCAATTGGTTATGAGTTTTGATACTTGAAAGATAAATAAAACGTAAATTAAAATAAAGATACTTATGTAATTCATTGGTGAGAATTTCAGATAAGCGTTTGGAGATGCTTTGTTGCTCCTGAACCTCTGCTTTCCTATTGTCTTCATCCAATCATGCGTGCTCCCTTCCATGGCAAGCTGTATGTTGGTGGATCACTGTTGTCAATGGCTACCATCTGTCTTCTCAGTGAAAATGGTCCAGGCACGGCTTTTGTACGGCTAATCATCTGTCGGATCTCTCGTCTCGGATGAAAAATACCAGGCACAGCTACCGCACGGCTAATCATCTGTCGGTTCTCACTTTTGTCAGAATAAGATCTCTCTATCCTTTTGCACATTATCACTGCGCCCAACATTCGTGAGTTTGAAGCTCGTTTGTTCTAGCCTTTACCACGAAGGTTTTGACCTCTGTGAGTTCGACTGCTCTATTGTCAGGAGATGCAAGTCAAAGTCACGAACCAGAGGCCTAAGAAATTATACTCCAGCTGTCGTCCAATGACTACGTTGAACATAATGTAGACCGCTTGTGGTTGTCAGGAACGCGGATCTTCGCTAAGCGAGTAATGAAGCTAGTAGGTGATTGTCACGGGTCACCCCTTCATTCTGACTTAATTGAATTAAGAACGAGAGTATATCTTGGAGAAGAGACATGCATGAATTGAAAGAGAAACAATAGTACTTTCATTAATTCATGAAGAACAGCAGAGCTACGCACCTTAATCTATGAGGTGTAGAAACTCCACCGTAGAAAATACATAGGAGAAAAATGTCTTGGCATGGCTGTGTGGCCAGCCTCCCAATGTGAAAAATGGCATAAGATCTGATTACAATAGTAAAAAGTGCTATTTATACTAAACTAGTTACTAAGGATTAAGGAAAATAAGTAACTAAGTGCAGATAGTGCAGAAATCCACTTCTGGGGCCCACTTGGTGTGTGCTTGGGCTGAGCATTGAGCTTTACACGTGCATAGGCCTTTTCTAGAGTTAAATGCCAGCTTGGATGCCAGTTTGGCCGTTTAACTCCAGTTCTGGTGCCAGTTCCGGCGTTTTACGCCAAAAAGGGTCTCTGGCTGGCGTTGAACGCCAGTTTGGGCCATCAAATCTCGGAAAAAGTATAAAATATTATACATTGCTGGAAAGCCCAAGATGTTAGCTTTCTAGCCCAATTGCGAACGCACCAATTGGACTTCTGTAGCTCCAGAAAAACGCGTTTGAGTTCAGGGAGGTCAAAATCCAGCAGCATCTGCAGTCCTTTCTCAACCTCTGAATCAGATTTTTGCTCAGGTCCCTCAATTTTAGCCAGAAAATACCTGAAATTACAGAAAAATACATAAACTTATAGTAAAGTCTAGAAATGTGATTTTTGCATAAAAACTAATAAAAATATAATAAAAAGTAACTAAAACATACTAAAAACTACCTAAAATCAATGCCAAAAAGCGTATAAATTATCCGCTCATCAGAAACTCTTGGAGCTGGTTTTGATAATAAGTCTGCATCGACAAAACTTGAGACTGTTGCAGCATCTGTAATTGATGCATTTGAACATTTGAATGGAGATGAATAATCCGTCTGAACCTACAAAGAATCATAACAATGATATGGTAAATATGACAAATGAAAGAAAGAAAAATTCAAAACACCAAAGCAGATGCCAGAAATAGACAAAAATAAGGGAGGAAAAGTTCCTCACTTGTTAGAACTATGCTTAATAGATATGAATCCACTGAACTTCAGCAACAAATTAAAGTTGAAAGAAACAAAGAATGAATAATCCATAGCTTCTAACCTCATCAAATAACTGAGTGAGCCAAGAAGGAAACTCCACACTTTTTCTCCCTTGAGCAAGAAAACAGCAAAGCAAACTATTGTAAAATAGTTTCCTTTCAAAATATGACCGCAATTGAAATAGGCAATCAGATAGACATATGATTTTAAGGTTTAAAAAGATGCATATGATTTTAAACTAATCAAACTTCTAGAAAATAACACTAAAATTATCTTCCCTAATATAATGTAAAAAAATCAATGAAAATATTTGCCATACCCTGAAGCTGTGCAGGTGCCTTCCATAAATGTTTAAGCTGTGCAGGTTACGCTGCTGAAGGTACGATCCCACAATTTGTTCCAATCTTTCCAATTCTGTCCTCTTCAAGATCTTCTTCTCCAAGGCCTTCGCCTCCGCCATGGTGGGGTGTAGTCCTCGCTTCTGTCCTGCGCTACCACCACATATGTCTCCATCTCGTTCACTTTCCCTACCAAAAGCCTCCCATCCGGCGCTGTCACTCACTCTTGAAACCCGAGTGATCAAAATAAAATAAAATAAGAACAGATAACACTAAACCAAAATTGAAATGAGAACACCAAACAACAAATTAAAATCAAATAATTAAAAATCGCAACCACAAAAGTTAGAGAACAAATTCAAAATCAACAAAGATCAAGAATCAAGAATAGAATAGAAACTGGCAGTGAAAAATAGATGCAAACAAAATACAAGAACAAAATTGAGCAATGAAAAATAGATGCAGTTAAAAATCAAGAACCAAAAATTAAGAACAGAATCAGCTCAAGTACAGAGTAGAAAAAAATAGAAGCATTAAAAAATCATAACAAAAATCAAGAATCAAGAATAGCAACCAAGGTTATACTATCATAAAATCATTATAGTATTGGAAACCTGCAGTCAGTAAGTGCATTTCTCTATCTAACAGTTAAAAATTACACTCAAAGAAGATAAGATTCAGTTATTCCCAACAAAGAACACCTACAAAAAATGTAATTAAATAGACTAAGTTGGCAAATCATCATCTAAAGAAACTCAGCTGCCATGACCAACATTAGCTTGGAAAGAACAATGACTTACTACAGTCGGAAAGAGCTCACCGTTCAACTAATCAAAGAAAAAGTCCGATTAAAAACTAAATTGCAAATTATGTAAAAAGAAACGATATTTACATATTCATTATAAAAATAAATGACCACACACTAATTTAAAAGGGGGAGGAGGGATACATAATGCATAAATGAAAATTCAAAACCCATCATTGAGTCAACATCAATGCATTAAGTAACAAAACTTCCAAAAATCAAAAGGTAAACCAGCCAATGAAATTATCATAGAACTTATAGCTGGATTTTGATGCATCATGGCAAGCAAGGCTAGCATCAAGCAGCAGAAGCCAGGGCAGGCTCGTCTTTTTTTTCTCTGAATCAAGCCCAACAAATAAAAGGAAAAAAAGCAAGGTATAAGAACAGAAATCATAAATAATAAGTACATACCAAAGCTTCAGGCTGCAACTCAAATTATCATAAGCAGCATGTTTAATTGAGAACGAAACCAAGTATATCTGCATTTTAATCCTGCCATTGGTTCTCTATCAGTGTCAATGGCATTCAATTTCCAATTTTCTAATAATGAAGGCAAGAAATGGTTTCCCTCAGTCCTCATTTCATGTAAATAAAAAATAAAAAGTTAGAAAATATTTCTTACAGTATGTTCATGTTCAATAGGTGACTGAAGGAGCTTAGAATGATTCCACTTAATTTGTTAAAACTGATGTCTCTGAAAAAGAAGTTATGTCCAAAGCAAGTATTATTTAAGAGAGAAAAGAAATGGTTTCAAAAAGTCAACTTAAGATATTTTAAATCCCTATATTATAATCAAAAGACTGAACTGAGAAGAATGTTGATGCATGCACTTCATCAAATAAAAAAGAAGCAAGAATTATGAGTAGCATTAATTTCTGAATAAAAAAATTCATACCATTCCCTTGCACCACCCTGGAACAATTAAGAACAATTCTCTGGTCAGCCAATTATAACTAAAATGTATTTCAAAAAGAAACAGCTAAAAGTTTAAATTTCAGGGAATAAGGTAAAGATTCACAGTCTCTGAAGAGTTGTCCATCTCTAAATAAAATTTGGTATAGTTCCAGAAAATTGATTATTGCCTAGTTGACTGCAGTATAAGAGAGAAAGGAACACAGAAGCATTACATTGTTGTTATCCAACAACAATTTAGAGAAGTAAATGGAATAAGTGAAACAAATTACTTACACGTGATTCAATTTAGTGAGATTTGCAAATGTAGCAGGTAGATTCCTAGAAAAATGGTTGGAAGTAAAATGCCTATAGAAAAGTTTAAGTTTGAAATAGATAAATTCAACACTTTAGGTTTCTATAAAAACGCAAGCAACTTAAAGCAATTAGTGAACTTGGAAATGAATTTTGCATCAATGATTATCCAAATTGTTGCAAAGTAACCAAATCAAAGGCAAATGAGTTAAAATTTTGAAAAATCAGTCAATAAACAAATAATTATGCTGCTTGACTCTTACAAACATAAACCCTAAATGCCAAACTAGAACTTCATGATCCGAAAACTCAAAACCATTTCAAGTTTTTCAGCTCAACTGAAAAATAGAAGTTCACAATCAACATATGCCGACAGCAACAAGAATTGCTATCATGAAGTCTTCAACTACTAAAAAATATATATATTCAAACCAAATAACGACAAACAAATATAGAAGTACAAAAACTCACCACCACTAGAAAGAAGATCTTGTGTTATTGGTTGGTCGGATTGTGCCAAAGAAATTAGCTACATTTCGAAACACGTAAGCACTCTAGAAAGAGTTCAACATCACACTCCAACTAAAAAATAACATGAATTCACCTGCATAGCAATGATGAACTTTGCAAAACCAAGATATCCTTGTCGCTTTGAATTAGCGATAGCCCACACCTTCAATTTTGGCAAATCAGAGCACATAAATAAACAATTCAGTTAAAACTTAAGAAGAAATCAACTGTGATACATATCAGCTAAGCGCAACTCCTACAAACAACTCAACCAGTCATAGCCAGCCAGTATCTATATAATCAGAAGCTAGAGAGTTCAAAACTAATCAAATATAAAGCTAAAACTAACCACTATAATTAGAATCAATAATTGCAATGAAAAACAAAAAATACAAAACCTGCTTAAGATCCTGGCGAGACAAATTGGACATGGCGAAAAACTTGGTGGCATCACTCCCCGTAATGCGGCCATCGCCATCTGAAATAGAGAAAAAGCACAGTACAAATTCATTGATTTTTGAACACGAACATCACCACAATTAGCAACACCAAAAGATAAAAATTAAATAAACTAAAATAATTGAAAACTTGGCATACCTGAATTGGCGTAATTGAACAACTGCTAGTAGATGATCTGGTTCTCTTTGGAGTAGGAACCGATTGGGATCGGGTCGAATTCCATCGATTTGCTTGCGACAGAGCAGCGATGGTGACAGAGCGCGACGACCTTGAGTCTGAAACGCCTGCGAGAGAAGCAATATACCGGAGAGATAGAGAGGTCGACGGCGAGACCAGCCATGAGAGAGGTGAGACTCAGTGAGCTTGAGGGTGAGAGTGGCGAGAGAAGAGAGAAGAAACTCAAAGGAGGGTTAGGGGTTCTTCGATGGAGGCATTGCGAGTGCCGTCGACTGGCGACATTCTTCGCAGAGTGCTGTTAGGGGTTCTTCGATATGGGGTTCTTCGTGAGGCACAATGAAGAGAGGGTTAGGGTACGGTGAGGCACAATGAAGAGATGGTTAGGGTTAGCTAGGCTTAATCTCCTTCGTGAGGCACAATGAAGACGGTGTTCATCTTCCTGGAGGGCTTTCTGAATTGAGCTAGGGCAATTATAAGAAGGAGAAAGACTTAAGTCTGGAAAAGTAATGTGTAAATTGTAACTTAGAATTTCAAAGCAGGGACGACTTTGTAATTTTCTCTTTTTGAAAGTTTTTGGCCACGCTTTTGAAGCGTGCCAAAATAGTATTAAGAAACGGCCACATTTTTAAAACGCCCTAATAACAAAACCCTGTCGCCACGTTTTGAAAGCGCGTCTGTTTCTCTCTATAGCTACGCTTTTTAAGCGTGGCAAAAAAAAGCGTGGCCAAATCTCGAATCAGTTGCCACCCTCATAAAAGCGTGGCCGTTGACCCCTTTCGCCACGCTTTTAAAGCGTCGCAAGAAAAAATGTAGCCAAATCTCTATTTAATTGCCACCCTAAAAAAATCGTGGCCATTGATCACTTTTGGCCACGCTTTTAAAGCGTAGCAAAAAAAAGCGTGGCCATAGGCCATTTTTTCTTGTAGTGCATCATCCGTCTCCAATAGACTGTCGACACACAACGCTCCGATCGCAATTAGTAGAGGTATACTGTTACTGACATGTGCTCTTTCATGTGGTAGATGTCCAATGGCTCATCCGAAGGTGCTCTAGCCTCCAACCTCATCATTCACAACCTTGGCCGATGATACCACCATCGCCACCACCCCAGTAGCGAGATGATGGGTCACCACAAATGATGATGATAGCAAGTTGATTTCAGACAATTATGTGTAATACACTTTATTTTTCATTGTATTTAATAGTTTTTTGTGACTTGTAGTTATTTTGGGTTGTTCTGCTTGAATTTTAAACAAGGTTGTATATTTACTATTTATTTAATTAAGAATAATTAATTTTTGATATTATTATTTCGTTTATATATTTATTTAAATAATTCATTGATATAACATGTACTTAAAAATGTAATTATTCATATTAGGGTCCAAGGACATAAAATTAAGTCCAAAAATCTAGTAAAAAGTGAATAAATCTCCATTTGGGCTGCTATCACAGCTCGGCCCAATAGTAAATAGTCCAGTCTATGTGATCTTACCCACACGGGTTGGATTGACTTAGATACGAGTTACCACAAATCCTATCCGACCTAATTTTAGAGTAAGTTAGATACTCCCCCACTACTTCGGTTATCACTATTAAGGTGATAACCATCTCAAACATGGAGGTAACTTTCCACTTTGTAGGGAATAACCACTCATGATCATTTAAATGTTACAAATTTTTTAATTTCTCTCTATCACACTTAAATGATACAACTAGCATTAGTCTAAGCTAATCAAAGATCAAATTAGGGACATTTATGTTTTTTTAGAGTAAAGTATTGTTTTTGTCTCCAACATTTGGGGTAAGTCCTATTTATGTCCCTAACATTTAAATTGTCCTATTTGTATCCTTAACATTTATAAAAGTGATTCAATGTTATCATGCCGTCAATTACACAACATGAGCTTTAGTTGGAGTTCTGAAAATCTCTTCTTGAAGTTAGAATACAAATGTCTGGGTCAAAACCAATGATCCACTCTGGATAATAACTCATTAAAAGTTAAAACTAATCCCTGCAACATTTACATAATTCACTTTTTTAGGGACATAATTGAACTTGAACATAAATTTTGGATACAATATTAAAATCGAACACATCCATGTGAGACCTAATTGAGAATGAATACACCCAAGTGAGAATAATTGAAAAATGCAATTTGATCTATTAGTATAATTGACGGCAGGATAACATTGAATCACTTTTATAAACGTTAGGGATACAAATAGGACGATTTAAACGTTAAGGACACAAATAGGACTTACCTCAAACGTTGGGGACAAAAACGGTATTCTACTTTTTTTTCACTTAGGAATAGTGTTGTGGTAAAAAAATTAGAGCAAAAAGGATCAATTATGCTCAAAATTGACTAACAATGGTAGATTAATAAGGTAAAACTATTTGGATAAGTGAGTTAATATGAAACAATGACCTCAATCATATAAATATGTACATACATAAATATTGAATATCAAGAATTTGAACAAGTCAAAAATTAGAATTATAGAAAGAATAAAGATAGTGGTTAATTAGCATACAATCACACATTAAAGACTCAAATCTCACTAAGTTGTGTATTCAAGTTACAATCTATGTTTTACAATCTTCACTTTTTAAGAAAGTTAAAAAAAAATTGATTCAACTTATGTTAATGGGATGTCTTAAAGGATTTCTCAAAAATTTGTTGCTGTAACTAAATAGCCTAAATTCTAACTAATTTTTTAAAATTTTAATATTTGTATTTTCAAAAGGGGTGATTAGATGCAAAATAAAGTTTTAAGTTTTTTCTATTCCATTATTCTTCAGTCATCACCTGTATAAGAAAAAAAGCTTAAGTCCTATTTTTCACATTCATTAAGCACTATATATATATATATATATATCAAAAATAAAGGTGCAATTAAACTAGATTAAAGTTTTAAATTACATACAAACTAACATAAAGTGCAAATGAACTCAAAAGATAAAAAGAACTATTATCCAACAGCTAAAAGTAGTAAAAGAAAAAGATAAATAAAAGTGAAATTGTTTAGAATGACTTGACTTAAATTGATGATGATGTAGACGTCCCCCCCCCTCTCCCACTTAAACTCAACACGGTCCTCTGTGCTGCATAAAGTGTAATAGTGAGGTCACATGCTGTGGAACGATTCCTGCTTGGCTTCTTCCTCGGCCTTTGTAGGTCTTGCTCACTCCTCCCTACTCACTTGATCAAGGGGGCCCTCTATCTCCTCTTCTAGTGTGTTCGACTTCTCTAGTACTGGATCTTGATTCTCCAGCATCCTTATAATTCTCTCGCTCTGTGGCTTGTTGCGATAATTGTTACTTTTTAAGCGTCGCATAATGTAGGCCTTCACATAAGTGATCCTTTGCCAAGTAGCACCAATCAGGTTTGAAGAAGAACTCATGGAGTTAGATCGCTAGTGCCAGGGTCTTGATGGTTCCGCTGGCGCTTCCTTGAAATTCTCTCCACGTAGAATAATTTGGTTCTTCTTGGGTACCTCTACCGTCAATTCGTCCTCCTTTGGGTGGATGTTGACCGATTTGGAAATCTCATAGTAAGACTAAAAAATGTGAACATACCAGTCTTAAAATTATCCTTTATCTTATTATGAATGAGCTTGAGGAGATCCACTCTCTTGCCCTCCAGAATACAATACAACAGGATTGGCATCTCTATTGTAATATTCGTGAAATGGGTGTTCAGCTAGACATAGTCAAAGATGATATAGAGCCATGTAGTCGCCTCCTTTTGTGAGATATTTCACTCTCAATCTAATGGGGACCCACTTTGAGTTGTAGGTCCATGTGGAGTTGAGCTCATATAACTTTTGAATGATAGCAACCTGGCACCTTATCGACTGCAATGGATGTCAATTTCTCATAGTCATCTTTTCATTGTGTGGTTTATCGAATGTTGAAGATCCTTCTAATTTCATCCACCTCCACAAGAATCTCTCAGCCCTGGAGAAATACCTGTTCTATATCATTCTCATAGAAATTGGAGTAGAACTCTCAAACCATCTCAAGAGTATATAGCCTCTACGGGACCTTGAGTGATGAACTGACATCCTCAATTTCTCACTGAACCATCAACATAATGACGGATTGTGTGGATTTAGAAAACCACAAACTAACCGGCAAGTGCACTGAGTCGTATCCAGTAATACCTCAGGTGAGTGAGGATCGATCCCACAAGGATTGATGGACCAACCAACAATAATTGAATGATTTACTTAGTTAGACAAGCACAAAGGAGTATTTTGGGTTCAAATTGCATTAAACAGTAATTAGAAAAATTAAGAAAGCAAACGGTAAATTAGTTGTGAAAAATATGTGAGAAGATAGTTAATGTTTCAGAGATATTTATTTTTCCGGATTAACAATTCTTACCAAGTACTTTAATCATGCAAGATTTAATTCATGGAAAACTTTAGTTAATTAAATCCTAATTCTTTAGTAATTTAATCCCCTCTAACCTAATCAACCACCAATTCCTTAGTCACTTAATTTAGATTAAAAGTTTAAGTCCAATTCTAGTTTATTAGCCACATAAATCCTAAATACCCAAAGATAAGATGATTATATGTTACATATTACGTTAAATTCAGGTAATTAGAGAATTATGAGGATTTATTTTCAAGCTATTATTCAAGTAGAAAAAGAGTTATCTTCTAATATACTCTAATTCCTAAGATAAAGAACGAAAGTAATCCTTAAATTTAAATCAATATAGTAATCAAAGTAGAATGACAATAGTGTTATTCCATCAAAATAAATAGAGCTCCTAATCTTAATAGAGGAAGTTTAGTTGCTCATGGCTCAGAGAAAACTAGGGTTCTAAAATTGTGTAAAGTGCGAAATGAGGAATAGAGAGGAGACGAGAAGACAGGAGAGCCTAAAGGGTTGAATCTTTTCTCCTTTTATATCTAACCTAATTGATTTGAAAATAAAATAAAATAAATCTATAATATCTAAATTCTAAAAGATCATGTTTTGTTTTAATAATAATGAAAATAAAATAAAATAAAATAAAATAAAATAATTATTAATTAAAACTAAAGCTATAAAGCCCTTTCTCCAAATTCAGATTCGCGCTACTAGCGCTAAATGCCAGGCTCGGCATTTAGAGCCGCTGAGGCAGAGAAGAATTGTGCACTTCCTGTCTTCTTGGTGCTAAACGCCAGGATTGGTGTTTAGCGCCACTAGCGTGTGGCTTTGGCACGTTTTACGAAACACCTGGTGCTAAACGCGGGGTTGTGGCGTTTAGCGCCAACTCAACACAAGGCTTGCATGCGAAACGAGATGCCTGGCGCTACACAACAGGTAGCGACGTTTAGCGCCAGCTCAACAGAGTCAAATTTTCTCCTTTTTCTTCTGCACGAACTCTATCAAATTCGCCTATATTTATCCTAAAATAAATAAAACCACAATGCGCCTCAAAGTATCCAAATAGGCTTCAAACATTAAAATCTCAACAAAACTAAATAAATTCATATCTAAAATACTAAGAAAATATAGAAAAGATGCTCACGCATCACAACACCAAACTTGAATTGTTGCTTGTCCTCAAGCAACTGAAAATAATATGAACTTGAGAAGTGAGGTTACCTAAGAGTTGAGTTTTCAATTAAGCCCATGTCTATTCTCTGAGTGGGGTTAATGACACTGTGATCCTGAACAGTTTTGGCATTTCACTATCATTTGAAGCTCAGGAATGTTAATGTCCTTCAAGACTAGAATCCGGATAACATTATGAATTCTCTTCTTTTTAATCTCTGATTAATCCTTGAACACAATATTTTCTTTTTTTTTTCTTTTCTTTGGTGTTTTGCACCTTGAGCCTAGCCGTGACTCTAAATATTTTGTCTCAAATTTTACTTGGCACAAAAATACCACAAGCATTTAACTGAGAGACTCTTTGAGTTATGATTGTTTTTTTTGAATTTTCTCAGTTAGTGGTGCTCAGAGCCTTTAGCATACCCTTTTCAAAAATATTATAACAAAAAACAAAAGCAAAGACCAACCTGCGGGTGACATGGCTGGAACAACAAAGGTACTGGTGTGAAAATTGGTGAAAAAAGCAAATGTAAAGAACCTGAGGGAATTTGAAGATAAAACGAAAGTGAAGAAGAAGGTGTTGAAAGGGTTATTTATAAGCCACTTTAAGTATGGGAATAAATGTGAATGCACCCCTATTTTAAAAGGATTTAAATGCTTGGCGCATTAACTAAGGAAAATTGAAAAGGCGCGGGAACATCGAAGTGACGCATGTCCTTTCAAAAACTTTTCGAGTTCTAACCCGACTAAAATGCGATAATACGACTTCATCGTCGACCTATCCATACGACTATAAGAAATATGCATTCTATGATTTACCCAAGCTCTAATCTTATGATCATAACTCAAGTAAGGGAAATGTTCATACTTGGGCCCAAGGACATAAGTCCAGCCCAAGAATATACTAAGAGATTATGGTCGCTCCCATAACTCAGCCTTTACTACAAGAAATTCATTGAAAACCGTCGAAATTACCATCAGATTTTGCATGGACTATTACCGGTGGATTTATGGTGAATTTTTGTGATGGTTAGTGTGACAATTTCGTCAACCTGTTAGTGTTACTGTTGGATTAGAAAACTGTCAGAAATTCTGACGATAATGGCTGGCTTAAATCTAAATTAAAATGGCGCATCTATTACCGTTGGAATTACCATTGGATTATGGTAATCAAATTTTCAAAAATGCGCTATTTTACTAAAGAAAACCAATGTTATTGTCAGATTTTTTGGACAAAAAATCTGTCGGTAAACCTAACCTAGATTCAAATTTGCACACTTGCTCCCTCATTTTCTATTTCTGTCTCTTTTCTCTCTTCTCTCTCTGCTCTCACCATCCGCTACCGTTGTTGCCGACGAGAAGCTCCGCTGCCTCCTCCTCCTCCTCCTCTCCTAAGCACCGTCACATTCAGTGCCCTCATCTTCACCGTCATTGTTGCTACTGCACGAGACACTGTCATCCTTTTCCTCTGCTTTATCTGCAATGCCACCACTGCAATTGCCGAACTTGGCCGCTTACATTGTGCCTGTTGTGTGTGGGCTCCCCTACTCCTCTTATTCTAAGTTAGTTCTTCTGCATGTCCATTATCCTTTTTGTTTATTTTTTTCTTTCAATCAAACCCTAACAGTCCCTCCTGCACCTCTTGCCTGTGGAAGTGGTTCTGTAACACCCTACCACATAGAACCTTATGCTTAAGTCGTAAGACAAAGGTGGTGTGGTATTACGACCTCTAAAATAAAATATATACATAATAATAATAGAAAGAATACAGTATATGAGGAGCCTTAAAAAATGGGTAAAGTAAAATCACAAAATGAACAGCGCAACACCCAGAAAATCGGCTTACTTGTGTGCGAAGAAATCTAAAGTTCACTAACATATTTATACAAAAGATAAGAGTAGAGGATCAAAGGTACAAAATAAAAAGCTCCTAACTCAGCCTACGAAGCTAAGGCTGGCCAGAGAATATTTACATACATATATACATACCCCAAAATCTAAAATATAAAGATAAACCCTAATTCTCCATAAACCTCTAAGAGGTACAAAATAAAGTAGCTGTTCGGAAAGTTAAGTACATACATAAACATAAACTATACATCAAAATAAAACCCAGAAACCGCTCCGCTACAGAAGTCCAGACACCTACCGAGGAGCCTCTCGACCTGCATCTGAAAAACAACAACACAATATAGGTGAGAACCAGAGGTTCTCAGCATGGTAGAGGTGCCACGCACATAGGATATAAGGTCTTGGGAATGCCAGAGGCAATCCAAGAATGCCGACACTCAGATTATAAAACTTAAAAGTACTAAACAGAAACCATAAAAAGGGTGGTCATCTAGGGAGTTCTAAACCTAGCTTAAACTTAATCTCAACTCTAAACCTTTCCACCTTTTCCTCCGTTCCTCCATATTCAGAGAGTTTGCAAGGACAGACAAACAGACAAATGCAAGCACATGTAGGAAAACAAGTAGTGCAAGTAGCAAATATAACAGTTAACATAATATATTCAATTAAGCATTCCCAAATAAACTTCACGGACCCAATTTTCATATAAAACAAATTTGAAACCATTTGGGGGTCTGGAAGCCGAGTTATGACTCGCCGAAGTTCAGCCCAAACCAATTTTTCACAAGCTTAAACCTCAATTTCATTATAACCACATTCAATCCCCACTATTTATACATATATCCAACACAAACACACTTCATAGCTATCCCAGACAACCCCACTAACCACTCATCATATCACAAACCATCATACTTTAGTTTTTTTTACCCCATTCACACCCTAAACCTCTTGCTCTCATCAACAAAACCATCATCATTCTATCATGCATACATGTACAATCAAATCATCAAGCTTGCTAACAATATCCAAACACCCAAGGAGCATTTATTTCCACTATAATCATGATCACCAACACATAGTTACTTATATCATCAACAACATCATTAATGCTAAACATCCAACATTCATAATCATTCCAACCTATCATATGGTTATCTAGCCTAAGTTTTCACACGACATTATATATTAAATACGCGAAACCCAAACCATACATTGGCCGATTTTCACGAATTACCCGAGACACCACCAAAGGCACCAAAAACACAGTCCCAAGGTTTCAAGATCTTCAAAACAATGATACGCAACCTCCACCAAGTCTCAAGTGTCCACAAATCAAGCTCCAATTAATATATATACACCTAATTTCACATTATCACACATATACATATCCAAATTTAATACCCAACACACAAAATTAGAGAATTAACTAGAGTTCTGGGATTCTCACCTTACCAACAGAAAATTGGGACAAGACTGGGCAAGTCCACCAAGTTAATTTGATCCTAAACACTGAAATTACACAAAATCTCAATACCAAAGCCCAAGGATTTTCAAAATTAGAAATGGGAAAATTGAGGAAGAAAACATGCCTTCTTTACCTGATAATGTACTGGGCTTTGTAGAGCTTGACGTCACGGACGTGTGGCCGCAAACGGTGTGGCAATCGGAGCCCCGGATCAAAAGTTACGTGGATTTGAATCTATGCCAAGGGTTTGGAACCTTTTCCCCCTTTCCTTGCATGCTCCATGGGTTCTTCATTGAAGAGGAAGAAGAATGAGCTGATGCTCATTAACTTAAAGGAGTTGGTTGGGCCCACGGCCTGGTTTGGGTCCAGTTTGACCGGTTCAGCCCGTTCGGCCCAATTTTGGGCCAAATTCTTTGAAATTGGTGTCAAAATTCTAGTTTTAATTAGCTCTATGTTATTTTACATTTTAAATTTACATTTCTAATTTTTATTATTAAAATTTGATTTATTGATTAATTACTTGCTAATTTTGCGGGGTTTACATCCTACCCACCTAATTAAGAATTTTGCCCTCAAAATTCAGATTCAGTTATCTGAAAAAAGGTGCAGGTAGTCCTTCCGCATATCCAATTTGAGTTTCTAAATGTTTCCTTCGATCTCAATCTGATTCCAAGCAACCTTTATTATCGGTACTACTTTTCCGTCTTGTTACTTACACTAATATTGTCAGCCTCAACCGAAGTTACTCGATACGTCAAGTCTCCTTTTCAATTAGATTAACTCAGATCGTAAAACGTGGTTTATTTAAGAGGCATGCTACCGGTGTGGTGGAATGTGGGTATGTCGTGCAGGGTCAAAGGATACAGCGGAAAAACTGCTGGATACCTCATAGGCCCCTAATTTGTCTTAACACTTCAAACGATTTAATACATTTTGGTTTAATTCCTTACAACAGTAAATCCTTCGATTATTGGTCAGAGTCTCCCTGCTGAAGCGTCCATCACCACATTATGATGTTGCATTCGATCACCTCCTAAGCCCTTTGATAATGCATCACCAAAAAGTTTGAATATATTATTAGGTTCAGGTATCACAAACTCTGGCACTAAGGTTACCCTTGTTCCCCAAGATTCAAAAACTTTTTGCATTCAAGTATCCTAGTAAATAGTACATCCTATTGCGTTAACTAACTACGGTCAATACGATCATCTAGAATTAAAGTTCCGAATCCACTCTTGATGTTGCCTAATTACATGTTTCATCTACCTCGTCCCGACATCTTATTCTAAGGAATTAGTGTCTTGGTAATTGCATCAAGGAATTGTATACGATGCCAACTAAGCTCGAGTTGATTCTTGGAAGGATTCTAGGTTTAGAGGACGTACAAACAACATGAATGATGTTCGCAAGGAAACAAAAGTATGTCTCGAAGGTGATCAAACAAAACTCATAGGAAAATGACGTGATGCAGAAGAAGAAAACTAAGGTGAATTCAAAGGAAGGCAACTTAACTTACAATGAGTTTTCCATATTCAAGTATTAATTGTTCATACTAAAATAAGTCCAGGCTCGCCTCAAAGAGGACAAATTCATGCCTGGTTATGTGCGCATAAGAAATATATTTGGGAAGATGGTCAAGAAAAATTCTGAAATAGAATTTCAACACAATTTACAAAAGAAGGCTAGATTAATTCACGAAGATTTACTGGCATCCTCTTTTTCCCGCATGAAGGATTCGGTCCAGGCCTTGTTTAGTACTTACAATCTATCAGTCAAAAGGATAACTTCAAGACATGCCTCTCCTCTGCGTTCACAATTACTAAATTCAATTAATCACTCTACGCACCCATCGGAATTTTCGACCTCTCAAGTATAACCCAAATTGAAAATTTCAAAACAAACCAACCCACTTCTACTGCGTCACTCAGATCGCTCGTCATTAAGAATGTATCTATCCATCTATACTAATCAAAATTCCTTTGTCTAATTAGCTCAAAGTCATCTACCAATAATGTACCTGGGAATCATGATTCTTACAACTCAATCAAGTGATGTGAATGAGTTCCATATGTTAATTTATGCAAGGCGGTTAGAGTTCGTTTACCGGTTTTATCATTACCTTAGATGAGAGATCCATGACCTTGTCGCTAAGATTGTTCTACCTTCTTCTTCCCTTTCTCCGGGCAGTTCCAAGACTTGTGCCCCTATTTTCCGCATGTAAAGCATAACCCTGAACCTAGCAGACACAGCTTATCTAGATGAAAATTCTCGCACATTAGGCAGCTCAAGTCCTCTGAGTATATCCTCCCTTGCTTCCCCTCTCCATTCCCCTGACGGCTGCCACCTTTCTCATGACTATTCCGACCCTGGAAGGGTCGAAGTCTATAACCATTCCTCTTAAACTCTTGGCTCCTTGGGGTTAAATTCGGATTGTACTCCTTTTGGTAATTCTCCCGGCGGTCATTTTCTCCCATAGCAGCCTATTTTAGACATTCTTTCGCAACCTTGCTCCTGTTTACCAAGTTTGAGAAAATTCTAATCTCCATTGGCCCACAGAACTTAATATATCACTCCGGAGTCCTCCTTCATATTTGATACACTTCCATTCCTTAAAGTCTCATGGAGCTCCTTGACAAATTCTGGAGAATCGACACAGTTCCTCAAACATGTTCGTGTACTTAGCGACTATCATCTGGCCCTGCTTCAGTTGCAGCAGTTCAAGTTCCTTAGCCGTTCTAACCGAATTGGGAAAGTATTTCTTGTAAAACTCAGTTCGGAAAGCATCTCAGGGTATAGTGGTATTACCCTGCTGCGAAAGGTGTCGCGTTCCTTGCTATCAATACTGGGATTCACCCGCTAATTGATAAGTTGCAAATTCAACACATTGATCTTCAGGGACTTGCTATGCGTGTAAAACCCGTTTGATTGCTTGAAACCAATTGTCAGCCTCAGTAGGGTTCGTGGTTCCCCGAAATGTAGGTGGATGTATCTTCAGAAAATTGGCAAGCGTCATCGGCCCATTTCCACCATTATCACCGTTTCCATGGTTCGCTTGATTTCCTAACACTTCGGCTGTCTCCTACATAGCCGCAGCCATGTTTTCCAGGGTGGCCATGAAGTTCAGAGGGTTTTTTTCTGTCATTTTAGGTTTCATATTTCCTAGTCTACCCTTTCCTCTCCCGCGATCGCGTCCACGAGGCGCCATATGGTTCCTATTCACACCAAACAAGTGATATCAAGGTGATCAGTCTCAATATCTCAAGTCTAGTGCTTCCAAGTTCCAAATGCATACTCATGAATTTTATGCTATGTATATTAGTCAAATATCCTAATAGCACATAGACACATACACAGAAAATGCACAGAAGCATAGTCAGTCCGTCCCTCAGGCTCTACAGAAATGAACTGCTCTGATACCAAAATGTAACACACTACCATACAGAGCCTTATGCTTAAGTCGTAAGACAAAGGTGGTGTGGTATTACGACCTCTAAAATAAAATATATACATAATAATAATAATAGAAAGAATTTAGTATACGAGAAGCCTTGAAAACAGGTAAAGTAAAATTGCAAAATGAACAGCGCAACACTCAGAAAATCGGTTTACTTGTGTGCAAAGAAATCTAAAGTTCACTAACATATTTATACAAAAGATAAGAGTAGAGGATTAAGGGTACAGGATAACAAGCTCCTAACTCAGCCTGCGAAGCTAAGGCTGGCCGGAGAATATTTACATACATATATACCTACCCCAAAATCCAAAATACAAAGATAAACCCTAATTCTCCATAAACCTCTAAGAGGTACAAAATAAAGTAGCTGTTCAGAGAGTTAAGTACATGTATAAACATAAACTATACATCAAAATAAAACCCAGAAACTGCTCCGCTACAGAAGTCCAGACACCTACCAAGGAGCCTCTCGACCTGCATCTGAAAAACAACAACATAATATAGGGTGAGAACCAGAGGTTCTCAGCATGGTAGAGGTGCCACGCACATAAGATATAAGGTCCTTGGAATGCCAGAGGAAATCCTAGAACGCCGACACTCAGATTATAAAACTTAAAGTACTAAACAGAAACCATAAAAAGGGTGGTCATCTAGGGAGTTCCAAACCTAGCTTAAACTTAATCTCAACTCTAAACCTCTCCATCTTTCCTCCGTTCCTCCATCTTCGGAGAGTTTGCAAGGACAGACAAACAGACAACTACAAGCACAGGTAGGAAAATAATTAGTGGAAGTAGCAAATATAACAGTTAACAGAATATATTCAATTAAGCATTCCCAAATAATACAAGGCAAACAAACAAACAAAATGCATATGATGTATGCCTGTCTTATGGTTGTTGATATCAACCGTCGGTTACTTAGCCAGCCCGACATGTCCTGATAGCTAACCGTGGACAGAACACCACAACACGGGATATGTATTACTCGTCCACCCAAGCAGGTGCCATATCCTTAACCCGGATAGGGATTACTCATCTATGCACAGGCTAGGACTCGAATAGGAATTACTCGTCTATTCTCGGATAGGAATTACACATCAAATAGGAATTACTCGTCTATACTAACAAACATAGCTCGGATAGGAATTACTTGTCTACCCTCGTAGTCATAGCTAGACATCTCAAAATAATCCACAACTAAACTCAGTTATCTTCATTAACCATATCTCAATATCTCAAACTCATAATCATAGCTTGGATAGGAATTACTCATCCATCCTAACGATCACAACTTATCACTATCACTTCATCACCATCACACCTTCATAATTCATTACTCCTCAAATTGCTTTACTCCTAAGTTACTCACCCTATATAGCTTGACCCTTCCACTATGTTTACAGCTAAATTTTAGGGTCTAAAAGAGTGAAAATAGAGGTTTGAAAGTTTAAAATTAGGCTTAAATATACAAAATTCAGTTTTGCTGAAACAAGGTCCATGCGTACGCGTGGCAACCTGTTTGGACCAAGACGCGTACACATACCTCATCTTACGTACGCATGTACACAAGGCAGTAGCGATCCTTTGCGAATGAAGGATATGCGTACGCAAGAATCCCAGGTCCCGCGTACGCATGGGCATATGTTTCCTCAAAAATTTTAACAAAGTCTGAAACTACAGAATTTCAAGTTTAAATCCCAAACTTCCGACGCGCATAACTTTTTCGTTTTAAAATATTTTTCTTCCGTTCTTTAAAGGGCATAAACTTCACGGACCCAATTTTCATATAAAACAGATTTGAAACCATTTGGGGTCCGGAAGCCAAGTTATGATTCGCTGAAGTTCAGCCCAAACCAATTTTTCACAAGCTCAAACCTCAATTTCATTATAACCACATTCAATCCCCACTATTTATACATAAATCCAGCACAAACACACTTCATAGCAATTCCATACAACCCCACTAGCCACTCATCATATCAAAAACCATCATACTTCAGTTTTTTACTCCATTCACATCCTAAACCTCTTGCTCTCATCAACAAAACCATCATCATTCTATCATGCATATATATACAATCAAATCATAAAGCTTGCTAACAATATCTAAACACCCAAGGAGCATTTATTTCTACTATAACCATGATCACCAACACATAGTTACTTATATCATCAACAACATCATTAATGTTAAACATCCAACATTCATAATCATTCCAACCGATCCTATGGTTCTCTAGCCTATGTTTTCACACGACATTATATATTAAATACACGAAACCTAAACCAAACCTTGGCCGATTTTTACGTATTACCCAAGACACCACCAAAGGCACCAAACACAGCCCCAAGGTTCCAAGATCTTCAAAACAATGATACCCAACCTCCACCAAGTCTCAAGTGTCCACAAATCAAGCTCCAATTAATATATATACACCTAATTTCACATTATCACACATATAGATATCCAAATTTAATACTCAACACACAAAATTAGAGAATTAGCTAGAGTTCTAGGATTTTCACCTTACCAATGGAAAATTGGGACAAGACTCGGCAAGTCCACCAAGTTAATTTGATCCTAAACATAGAAATTACACAAAATCTCAATACCAAAGCCCAAAGATTTTCAAAACTGGAAATGGAAAAATTGAGGAAAAAAACGTGACTTTCTTACCTTATAATGTATTGGGATTTGTAGAGCTCGACGCCACGGATGCGTGGCCGCAAACGGTGCGGCAATCGGAGCTCCGGATTAAAAGTTACGTGGATTTGAATCTATGCCAAGGGTTCGGAACCTTTTCCCCCTTTCCTTGCATGCTCCACGAGTTCTTCATTGAAGAGGAAGAAGAATGAGCTGATGCTCATTAACTTAAAGGAGTTGGTTGGGGCCACGGCCTATTTTGGGTTCAGTTCGACTGGTTTGGCCCGTTCAACCCAATTTTGAGCTAAATTCTTTGAAATTAGTGTCAAAATTCTCATTTTAATTAGCTCTATCTTATTTTAGATTTTAAATTTATATTTCTAATTTTTATTATTAAAATTTAATTTATTGATTAATTACTTGCTAATTTTGCGAGGTTTATAGGTTTGGTATCTTCTGCACTTTTGTGTGATTCTCTAACTTTTTGTGCTTCATGTATAATTTGCTATTTTTTGTATTTTTCTATCAGTGACTATATTATTTGACATGTTATTTTTTGCTGGTTAATTTTGTAGTTGTGGGATTGTGACTTTTTTTTTGAAGAATTTCAAATTAGTGCTTAAACTGTGTGAATTGGCTTCAATTTTGTGGCTTCTCTTTTTCTTTTTTTTTTCTCTAATTGATTTTTTTAATTAGTTGATTTAGGTATTTAATTTCTAATGGATGATATTTAATTTAAGCATTTAGCTCTTTTGCCAGATTTCTGATTGCTAATAGCTCTTCTATTCTAAGATAGTTTAATCCAGTATTTGGTAATTATAACTTGAATTCTAGGGTGTGATCAGCTTTCTTGAAAAATAGATATGATATAATTTTAATTTGTTGCAGTTCTAAGTCTTTATAATCTCCTTACTCTTGATTTGAGCTACAATAGTCAATACTCAACAGGTTATTGAATTTAGAATGCCAAGGAAGGTTGTGTCCTTATTTGTGATCTACTGTGGTGTGTTTTACCTTAAATTAAATATATTAGTTTATTAGAATCCAGATTTACGTTAATTCACTCGGATGGATCAATGAACCTTTAGCTTAACATCTAGCTTTTGTAACTTAATCTACAGTAGTTCTAAGTTTGAACTGTATTCTAACGTCCTATTATTTTTCTTTCAAAGATAAGTGAGCTTTTCTTTGATGATGTTTTCAAAGTAGAGAACATAGACCTCAAGGGTAAAAGTATGACAAATGTAGTCCTCTTTCTTTCTTCCTTATTTATTTTTTTATTTATTTTGTATCATAAACTTATATTCAATCATTTGTTTGGAGCACAAGCGCACAACACCATGGTTGTTTATTATAGCATCATGAATCATTACTGTGGCTTTCTTAGTTGATTTTTCATAATTTTAGGGTTTGATTACTTTGACTTAGATATTTGGGGGTTTTATTTGTGAAGGTTTAAGTTCTTCACTTTATGTGCTGGTATTAGACTATCAGCTGAGTAAAATTGTTGAGAAAAATAATTGTAGGTTTAAAATAATTTGTTAGTTGAACTTACTTAAAAAGATGTTAGGTGAAACCTCTCATGGATACGAGTCACATTAAATATTAAATAATTTTTTTTAAAAAAATATTATCATCCAATTTTGTGTTGGATAAATCTCACAGTAACCACTACTCAAATTGGCCATCTTGAAATATATGACCATCATAAATTTTCGACGGTAATTGGTGTCGGATTCATAAATTTTATCGGTAAATAGTTACTGATGAGTTTGGAAAACTCCAAATTAAGATGATGATAAAACATTATTAAAATAGTAATTAGAAATTATTAAATTGATTTATGATTCAAATCTGTTTGATTAATAATTTCTATGTTGCTTGCAGATTTTGGTCATTGGGCATAAAGAAAACTTCAAGCCCAAAAATGTTAGCAAAAATAATCAGCCTTGTACAAAAATATTTTAATAATATGTGGCTAAATTATTGCTATGTTTACTGGGCCAGAAAATTGAGAAGCAAGCCCAATTAATTATTTGTTGCAAGACCAACAAAGTTTGGTCCGAAATTTAAAGAAGGAAGAAAGCAAGGTTACATGCTTTCCACGAACACCTAATCCCACTAAAGGAATGGAATTCAAATTCATTTAATTGTGTTTAATTACCTTGGTAACTGGAAAGAAAAAGTTTGAAATTGATTTGATGGCATTAATTGATTTTACACGTTACAAGGCATGGGGGTTTTGGAAAGTGGAAACTTAACACATTTTAATTTCTTTCTTCAATTTCATTGAAAGATTTTCAATTTTTTCTCTCTTCTCTCTCTACTTTCGGTCACTTCTATTCAGGAAGAAGGTTGAAGAAGCAAGCCATCAGAGGTAGAAGCAGAGAAGCTATGGACAAGCAAGAGGCCAAAGTGATGATGGCTCTTGTAAAAAGAAGATCTACAGTATGGTGTGGCTGAGATCCTTACCACTAAAGGTAAGATGTGCTGAGGAAGTCTCAAGATCTCCATACCTAGAAATGGAAGAAATCCATTTTGGTCAGAGAAGAAGATCCCTGGGGTATGGCTCGTCTCTACTTTTTGTTCATCCATCACAGAAGGTAGCTACTGTAGCTACGTGAAGGAGGAAGCAGAAGTGGAGCAGGAGGAGCTGTCAAGCATCAAGCGTTCATCAAGGGTCAGAAATCCTTCTTGGGGACCAAGTCAAGATTGAAGGCTCAAATTGATGAAGTTTGAAGAAAAAGGATGAGAGAGAGGTAATTGCATATTGGTTTTACTTTCGGTTCCTTCTCTCTTCTCTCTCTCTAAACCGGTTTTGGTGTTGAAGAAGAAGAAGTTAGCTCGGTTGAACCGTTTTAACCTTGGAGGCTTCCCCTTCTATAATAAGGGTGAACAGCCAAGGCTTGAGACAAGGAGAATAAGCACAGAGTTCTCATAACTACCCAAGCTAACAGAAGTTCTTCTCCTTCAATGTGTTACACTTTGTATTTTCTTTAGTTTTGTCTGCCTGGGTCTCATGGTGAAAAAGGCAAACAGTGTGAGGTTTGTAAGAAAAAGCCAGTGAGTGGAAAAAGGCAGAGTGTACAAAATTAAAGAAAAAGCCATAGGTGTCTTAGAGGTCCTTTGTACATCTATGTGTTGTGTATCATGATTCTGTGGGAATCCCCTTGCAAGTTGGGTTAGCACTTAGCAGTTGAAAGCTTGGTAGGTGACCAAGTCAAGTTCAAGATTGGGGATAGATTCTGGACTTGTCCCGGATAGGAAGGGTAGTTCCTAGGGAGAATTGGTGTCTGTAATCAAGATTATTATAGTGAAATTCCATCATTGTTGTGATGGAGACTAGATGTAGGTTGCATTGCACTTAGCAGCTGAACGAGGATATTTCTTGGTGTGATTTTCTCTCTCTTCTACTCCATTTCTGATTCTGTTGTGTAGGAGACAACGTTGAAAAATATCTCCTGAATGGTTACGAGACAAAAAGAAAATGTCTCTTGACTAGTTACGAGACAAAGAGAAGAAAATTCTCCTGAAGCTAATTTGAAAGGCAGCTAGTGTAACACCCTACCATACAGAGTCTTATGCTTAAGTCATAATCCAGAGATGGCAAGGTATTACGACCTCTAAAACAAAAATCTAGTACGTATAGTAGTGTGAATAAGGATTATAACTAGGAGCCTTTGTAGAAAAAGGGGTAAACAAAAAAATCGCAACTCGAAAGCGCAACACTCCGATCGATAACGCGACGAGCAAAGGATAAGCTAACGCGAGATTATATATATACAAAAGAGTGTCAAAAACGGGAATATCAAAACTCAAATCCGGATGCGAAGATAACCGGTCCGAGCATAGCAATATATATATACATATAATAAAATAAGGAAAACCCCAAAGGGACACAAATACAGAACCCTATTCTCCAAAAATCTCCTATAAGAGGAGTCATCACAGTTTGTATTATTTAGTGGAGATAAAAGTATCTAAACAAGATATATAAACCAAGACGGAGTCCTGAGAACAAAGGATCTTCGCTAATCCATACGCCTCCAGCATGCCTCAGCGAGAAACCTCACGTCCTGCATCTGAAAACCACAAAATCTGCATGGGTGAGAACCAGAGGTCCCCAGCATGGTAACAACTTCCACATATATAATGCATAATAATAGAGGAAAGCCGAAGGCAATCCTAGAACTTCCTCCAGATAATATCAAAGCTTATAAACAAACTAAACCGTAAGTGGCAACTGACTAAAGATCCTTCAGTCTAACTAATACTTCCCTTTCCAATTCCTTCAGACCTCCCAACTACCGGCAGGAGTATAATATAGCAAACACAGTTATATCAGACAAGAGATTTACAAATAGGAACAGATAAGGCATTTAGACAATTAGCAAGTAATATGCAGTCAAATAGGCAATCTCAAACAATTCATATAGTATGCATATGATGAATGCCTGTCCCTAGTGGCTGATGATATCATCTGTTTAAATAGACTAAAACATCCCTATATGTTTAAGAGAATAAAGCAATATTTGAAGATTAATTAAAAAAAAATCTAAAAGAATACCATCATAAGACTATATTATATTATTTAGTTGTATTGTAAATTGAAAATTTGAATATGATTTTAAAAACAAAAAAATATTTTTGTAATTCATATTAAGTACTAAAGTCCTTTTAATCATTATTAGTATAAAAAGAACTAAATTACTTTTATAGAAGTAATTAAAATGATTTAATTATATTAGAAATTAAAAATTTAATATAAAGTTAAAAAGATTAAATCCTTATATTTAACTTTTAAAAGATTAAAATAATTTTTTAGAATTAATCTTAGGAGACTAAAATACTCTTTTATAATAAAGGTTATTTAATTATATTAAAAATTATAATTTAAAAAAAACTAAAATGCCTCCTTAATGTAATTTTAGATTCATATTTTTTTATTGGATTATTAAATCATGTCAACATTTTTTTAAAAAAAAGAATAAAGATTGCTGAAGGTCAATAATTCATATAAGTAAAAATTATTAATCGTTTGAGCGTATAAAATTTTGCATGTAAAATTATAATATGTTGTCTACGTCACCAAATTTTTTATTCTCATGAGTTATGATTAAAATTGGGTTTATATGATAAAAAAAAATTAAAAACCTGTATTTACGCAAGAACCCCAACATTATCACCAATTCTATTATTTATCTTGGTCTTTTAAACACCTAAAGATACTTTCACCATACTAGAAAGCTCCTTCTTTTCAAGTGGTTTTGTACTAAAAATCGAACCGCATAAACTAGCGATTTTCATTCAGACTGATGGTCAGTTTTCAAAAATGATTTTAAACAATATTTATCCTTAAAATTTGTTTATTGTCATTGTAAATGAGACTATAATTGAAATCTGTCTTCTTTAAAAGTTTATAGGTTATGTCTTATTGATTCATTTTATCTTATGAAGTATAACTAAAACTAATTGTAATTCACTTTAAAACATATGTGCCTCACTACACTAATAACGGGCTCTAAAATCCCTATGTTACAACAAAGAAACCTTTTTTTGGTGACTAACAAAGAAACCTTTGTATTGCCATGAATTGGATAACCACCGTGAATGCTAATTTTTGCGGTTCTAATCAACTTAGTACACACTCGATTACCATTTACCACCATCATATATGTGCATATACATGCATAACAACGCAAGCTATTTAGTGGGTGTAATATTTTTGACAGATAATATATATATATATATATATATATATATATATATATATATATATATATATTTAATTAAAATATACCATATATCACTTTCTTATTGCAAATAAAATTAAATATTTTTTTTAATATTAAAGAATTTTTTCCTCTTTTTTCTCTTTCTCTATTTCTCATATATATTATTATCAATAACTAGTTATAAATTTGACAATCAAAATGAGCAACATAACATTCTCTAATTGTAACTAAAATTAAATTAAAATTGAAACTGAAATATAACTATATTATATTACTAATTTAACAACCAAAATGAATCACACATGACACTCATTAAAATTGAAATATTTTTTTCCAAAATTAATAAACTCCCTTCCTCCATCTTCTTATCTACCACTCTTCCCTTTTTGTTTCTTTCTATCATTTTCACTCTCTCTCTCTCTCTCTATATATATATATATATATATATATATATATATATATATATATATAAAACTTATAATTTATATTTTATATTACTAATTTGACAAACCAAAATATGTCACGATATTTTTTTCATTACAATTAAACTAAAATATTTTCCTCCAAAATTAACAAACCTTCTCTCCTTCTTCTATATCTTTATCTCTCTTTTCTCTCTCATTCTCTATCTTTCCATACCTTTCTGTTTTACAAAAAATAAAATTAATAAAATAATATAATATAATTTAAATAAATTCATAAAATTATAAAAAATACATTAAATTTATAATTAAATATAATTATTTTTTTTATAATATTATTCACATAAAAAATATAGTATTATTATTATATGCGTACTTTTTTAATTCTTTTATTTAGTTTTAATTTTTTATCATTTATCTTTTTAATTAGTCTATATTTTCACTTCTCTCCTTCAAATATTTATTACATATAATTTAGAGAGAATACTAATATTGTGACTAATAATTAGAATCAAGATTCAAATAAATTTTTTGTACCATAATCTATAATGTTAGGACAAAACTGATGTAGTTTTGAGAGATATATGTTCTCTAATATTATTACATACGGGAAAAAATACTAGTATATTACTAATTTTATAACCAAATATGTCACATGTTACTTTCTCATTGCAATTGAAATCAAATCTTTTTCTCCAAAATTAAAGAGTTTCCTCCTCCTCTCTCTCTCTTTCTATATCTCTCTTATTCCTTAACTCACTCTATCTCTCTTATATATCATTATCAATCAATGACTAATTGTAAATTTGACAATCAAAGTGTACAACATGACATTCTTTAATTAGAATTAAAATTAAACTAAAGTTAAAATTAAAACTAAAATATAACTATATTATATTACTAATTTAACAACTAAATATATCACATGACACTCATTAAAATTGAGATGAAATATTTTTCTCCAAAATTAATGAATTTCTTTCCAACATCCTCTTATTTATCTCTCTTCCATTTTCAATTTTTCTCAGCCCTTTTCACTTTATGTAATACCCTACCATTTATTGTCTTATGCTTAAGTTATAATTCAATTATGATTTGGTGATATAACACAAAGTTAAAATATAAATACGTATATATAGAAAGGAATATTATACTAGAAGCTTGTGAAAGGATTTAAAATAAAACTCGAGAAAAAGACAATCCATCGAATCGCTCACACTCGATAATGTATATATATATATATATATATATATATATATATATATATATATATATATATATATATATATATATATATATATATATATATATATATATATATATATATATAAGTATCAACTAGTCTCGGCCCGTGAAGATTAGGCTAGCTAGAGTTACAACAGTAAAACAGTTGGATAGACATAACCTATCTCTCCAAAATACATCATACGCCTCTAAAGGCAAGTCCTAAAAATAAGTGCATAATATAAGTGTTTCCAAAAAGATGAGAGAGTCTAAAATTAAAGTAGAACAAAAGATCTTCTTCACTGTCCTTCTAGATATACCTACCACTTAATAAGAAGCATCAGGACCTGCATCTGAAAAGTAATAATTCCCAGAACATCATCCCTTACGGGATTCTCAGCAGGGCAATAATTCTAAATAGAGACTATGTAAAATCAAACAAACCCGCTAGGCAATCTTAATCTCCAATCATTCAAGGTTCAAACATAGGAAATTTTCTAATCCGAACAAGGTAAATAAACTAAATCTCAAATACATTAGTGATCTCTCAATCTCAGTTCTCCCTTATACAAGCAATTATTTCTCTCATCATCATAGTTTTCTAATTTCATTAATTCAAAATCAAAACTTAGTTTCAATGTTATTAATTTATTCTCAATTTCTCCACAAACCTCAATCGCCACATCTCATTAGGAACAACCCTCAACATTACCACCATCAGCATAAAGAATCTCTCAGTTGTGCAAACACATACAAGACAATGCAAAGAAAACACAAATAGAGGTAACAGGTAAGGCAATTAGTTTAAATAATATATAGATTCAACAGGCAAGAAAAATATAAGATGCACACCCAAACAATACACTCAAATAAAAATGATGTAAGCATGTCCTAATGGCCATGAGCTCACGTGTTGGTGAATCTGTCAGAACCCGACACATTCGGATATTGTCTCTCTACTGTGCATCTCCATGAGATCTATAATCGGGGGAGTGTGCCCTACTACCTTTTCCTATAGGCAAACACCAGGGAGATCTTATCGGGAAATGAGTACCCTACCACATTTTCCTGGTGAGGCCATGCCATGCAGATCGGGGAATTAGTGCCCTATCACCTTATAGATAGAGAGAGAATGTGGGAGAAAATATCAGGAGAATTAGTTTCCTACCACTTCAAACATCGAGGGAATTAGTGCCCTACCACATTTCCCACATCCTTCAAAATACAATTAATGAGAATGCAGGAGACTAAATCGGGGGATGAGTATCCAACCACCTTCCTTACATCCCCTCAAAATACAAGAGAGGGAATCTTTCATCCTCAACTTGCCTCTCCGTGAGCAAGATAAAACCACTGTCCTCACCTCCAATCTAGAAACTCAAATACCAACCAGGAGCAAGCGGGACAAAACCACAATCCTTGCGTCCATCCCGAAAGCTCAAATACCGACTAGAAGCAAGCGGAAAAAAAATCACAATCCTTGCATCTACCCCAGAAGCTCAAACATCGATCAAACTCATTCTCATAATAAAAAAATATCAACTCATTCTCATCATATAATCATGTCAACTCATTCTCAACACTCAATCATATCAACTCAACCTTATCATTCAATCATAGTAACTCATTGTCTTTATTCACTCATATCAACTAAATCGCATCATTCAAACATATCAACTCATTCTCATTATCCTTTCGAACAAACTCAATCTTGTCATTCAGTCATAACATCTCATTGTTGTTATCCTCTCGAATCAACTCAGTCCCATCATTCAATCATATCATCTCATTCTTGTTATCCTCTCGAATCAACTCAATCTCATCATTCAATCATAACATTTCATTCTCATTCTCCTCTATACTCATTATAGGGTTTACATAAGTTTGAAATGTTAAGAAAATGGATTAGAGGCATAAGATTTGTTCTAAATCATAGAAAATAGTTATCGGATCTCAAATAGGGGATACAAAAGTGAAAGAGCAGAGTGGAATAGGAAAAATAGTTAAAAATCACATTTTTAACAAAACAGGGCATTCATGCGTGCACACGAATCATGCGTATGCGCGAGTTCCCTTTTGTGCGTGCGTATGGTATGTGCACGAAAAACATTTAGTTTTGGAAATGCGGGTTGTGCGTACACATGCCTCATGCGTACGCGCAACTCTGTTTTTGTGCGTGCGCATGAAACTCTCACAAAATCATCTCACTTCCGTTTCACCCATCATGCGTACGCATGGGCCATGCATACGCATGACCTCAGTTTTCTGCAACTTTTGCAGAATTCACTTTTGTAACCAGATTTTCAAACATTCATAAATTTTTTGTTAAAAAAATCATTTTCCAATCGTTCTTCGAACATCATAAAATAGACAAATTCAATTTTCATTTAAAATAAGTTCTATAGAATTTACAAGTCCGAGGGCCAAGTTATAGCTTGTCGAATTTTGTCTAAAATCTATTTTTACCCAAAATTTCTGCATAATCATTTTCATCAATTCCAATTTTAATTCAGTTCAAAACCATTCCAATACCACTTATAAGCTCCCTCAACATGCATTTATCAATTCTTTATCCTTTCTAATCATTCAACACCCGTTCAATCAATTTCTTAAGACAACCTCAACATACACACTCATACAAACAAAATTCATAACCAATCATCATCAAATATTTCATTCTGATACAATGTTTCACACCACTTACCTCAACTTACTCGTAGAGCATTGCTCACCATATCACGGCCTCCGATCTAATTTACACATTGCAATATTTATACACCAAATTCTCTATTAAAACTTCAGTATACATACTCACTGTAAGAACCGAAGTTTTCACATAAAATCGCTTTAATAAAATAATAATTTTTAACTACCAAAATAGGTTCGAAAATATAGAAATTATATTTTTAAAATATAAGGTGAAATTTGAATTCCATGAATTTTTCTAAGTTGGAAAATATATCTTTTACGGAAAATTTTTGTAAAAAATGCGTATCGATGCTTAAGCCGACAGTACCAGTTCTAGTCTGTTCGGTACTATATATTTAGAAAATGAGATTTTAAAAATTGAATTTATTATTTTGAAAGGACAAAAATAATTTAAAATAAGAAATCGGGCGTTAATCTTAAAGGTTTTGGCCTAAAATGGGCCAAAATGGGTTAAAAATGATAACGGGTTGGACCGGATCAAGTTGGGCCCAACCCCAACGTATATAAACCCATTAATGAGCCAAATCAGCTCACTCCACCCTAAAATAAGAGAAAGGGGCGCTGCTGCTGGGTGAGAGAAGGGAGGAAGAAGGTTACTATTCACACTGTCACTCTTTCGCTTGTAACTTGAGCTATGGAGCTCCAATTGACAAGCTGTTTGCGGTCACACGAAACTCTTGCCAAGACCGTCATTTTTAGTTAGGCTTTGTTGGTAAGAAATCAAAACTCGCACTCTAGTTTCCTGCCCTAACAGTTTCACATTTTTTGTTCTAGTTCTTGAGTAGATTTTTGTGTTTTGTTTGTTTAGGGGTGATCTAGCATTGAAATATTGTTGGCTTTTACCCCTAATCTTGTTGGGTGATGAGCGGATAATTTATACGCTTTTTGGCATTATTTTTAGTATGTTTTTAGTAGGATCTAGTTACTTTTAGGGATGTTTTCATTAGTTTTTATGTTAAATTCACATTTCTGGACTTTACTATGAGTTTGTGTGCTTTTCTGTGATTTCAGGTATTTTCTGACTGAAATTGAGGGACTTGAGCAAAAATCAGATTCAGAGGTTGAAGAAGGACTGCTGATGTTGTTGGATTCTGACCTCCCTGCACTCAAAGTGGATTTTCTGGAGCTACAGAACTCGAAATGGCGAGCTTCCAATTGCGTTGGAAAGTAGACATCCAGGGCTTTCCAGCAATATATAATAGTCCATACTTTGGCCAAGTTTAGATGATGCAAACTGGCGTTCAACGCCAGTTCTCTGCCCAATTCTGGCGTCCAGCGCCAGAAAAGGATCCAAAACCAGAGTTGAATGCCCAAATTGGCACAAATGCTGGCGTTCAACTCCAAGAAGGACCTCTACACGTGCAACACTCAAGCTCAGCCCAAGCACACACCAAGTGGGCCCCGGAAGCTCACCCTAGTGACTAGTTTATTATAAATAGGACTTTTTACTATTGTATGATATATCCTGGATTATATTTTGATCCTGTGATCTCGTTTTGGGGGCTGGCCATTCGGCCATGCCTGAACCTTTCACTTATGTATTTTCAACGGTAGAGTTTCTACACTCCATAGATTAAGGTGTGGAGCTCTGCTGTTTCTCAAAGATTAATGCAAAGTACTACTGTTTTCTATTCAATTCATCTTATTTTGCTTCTAAGATATTCATTCGCACTTCAACCTGAATGTGATGAACGTGACAATCATCATCATTCCTTAAGAACGCGTGCCTGACAACCACTTCCGTTCTACCTTAGATTGAATGAGTATTTCTTAGATCTCTTAATCAGAATCTTCGTGGTGTAAGCTAGAATGATGGCGGCATTCAAGAGAATCCGAAAAGTCTAAACCTTGTCTGTGGTATTCCGAGTAGGATTCAATGATTGAATGACTGTGACGAGCTTCAAACTCGCGATTGCTGGGCATAGTGACAGACGCAAAAGGATAGTAAATCCTATTCCAGCATGATTGAGAACCGACAGATGAATAGACGTGCCGTGACAGGGTGCGTTGACCATTTTCACTGAGAGGATAAGATGAAACCATTGACAAGGGTGATGCCTCCAGATGATTAGCCGTGCCGTGACAGGGCATTTGGATCATTTTTCCGAGAGAAGATCGAAAGTAGCCATTGACAATGGTGATGTATCACATAAAGCCAGCCATGGAAAGGAGTAAGACTGATTGGATGAAGATAGCAGGAAAGCAGAGGTTCAGATGATCGAAAGCATCTCTATTCGCTTATCTGAAATTCTCACCAATGAATTGCATAAGTATTTCTATCCTTTATTATTTATCTTTTAATTATCTAATCCAATCACATTTAGCCCTACCTGACTGAGATTTGCAAGGTGACCATAGCTTGCTTCATACCAACAATCTCCGTGGGATTCGACCCTTACTCACGTAAGGTATTACTTGGATGACCCAGTGCACTTGCTGGTTAGTTGTGCAAAGTTGTGAACCATGGTATTGGCATTATGTTTTTGGCGCCATTACCAGGGAAAGAAAGAGCGATGAATTTTACATAATCAAAGTGTAGTCACAATTTTTGCGCACCAAGTTTTTGGCGCCATTGCCGGGGATTGTTCGAGTTTGGACAACTGACGGTTCATCTTGTTGCTCAGATTAGGTAATTTTCTTTTTGTTTTCTTTTCAAAAATTTTTCAAAAATATTTCAAAATTTTCTCCTTTGTTTTCGTAAAAAAAAATGTTTTCAAAAATATATTTTTCTTCAGAATTTTTAAGAATGAATTCTAGTGTTTCACGAAGCATGCGAAGCCTGGTTGGCTGTAAAGCTATGTCTAAATTCATTTGGACTGAGGTTTGCAATTTGTTATCAAGAGCAAGCTAGTTGTTGTTAATCCACCTGCTGCTGTTCCTGATTTACATGCTAAAGCTTGGCTGGCCATTGGCCATGTCTAGTGTTTTGGACCGGAGCTTTCATTGAAAGCTTGGCTGGCTAGTAAGCCATGTCTAATTCCTGGACTGAAGCTTTAGACTAACATGGCAAGATTCCTGGAATTCATATTAAAAATTTTGGAATCCTTAATTTTTCTTTTACAAATAATTTTCGAAAAAAAAATACCAAAAAAATCATAAAATCATAAAAATCAAAAATATTTTTTTGTGTTTCTTGTTTGAGTCTTGAGTCATGTTATAAGTTTGGTGTCAATTGCATGTGCATCTTGCATTTTTTTCAAAAACTCTCATGCATTCATAGTGTTCTTCATGATCTTCAAGTTGTTCTTGGTAAGTCTTCTTGTTTGATCTTTGCATTTGCATGTTTTGTGTCTTTTCTTGTTTTTCATATGCATTCTTGGATTCTTAGTGTCTAAGCATTAAAGAATTTTAAGTTTGGTGTCTTGCATGTTTTCTTTGCATAAAAAATTTTTCAAAAAAATGTTCTTGGTGTTCATCTTGACATTCAAAGTGTTCTTGGTGTTCATCTTGACATTCATAGCATTCTTGCATGCATTCATTGTTTTGATCCATAACTTTCATGCATTGCATCATTTTTCTTGTTTTTCTCTCTCATCATAAAAATTCAAAAATAAAAAAATATCTTTCCCTTTTTCTCTCATCAAATTCGAAAATTTGGATTGACTTTTTCAAAAATTTTTAAAATCAAGTTGTTTCTTATGAGTCAAATCAAATTTTCAATTTGAAAATCTTATCTTTTTCAAAATCTTTTTCAAAAATCAAATCTTTTTCAAATTTCTTAGTTATTTTCGAAAATTCCAAAAATATTTTTCAAAAATCTTTTTCTTATTTTTATATCAAATTTTCGAAAATAACAATAACAATTAATGTTTTGATTCAAAAATTTCAAGTTTGTTACTTGCTTGTTAAGAAAGATTCAAACTTTAAGTTCTAGAATCATATCTTGTGATTTCTTGTGAATCAAGTCATTAATTGAGATTTTAAAAATCAAATCTTTTTCAAAAACTAATTTCAATCATATCTTTTCAAAAATATCTTCTTATCTTATCTTTTTCAAAAATATGATTTCAAAATATCTTTTCTAACTTCCTAACTCCTTATCTTTTCAAAATTGATTTTCAAAATTGGTTTCAACTAACTAACTAACTTTTTGTTTGTTTCTTATCTTTTTCAAAACTACCTAACTAACTCTCTATCTCTCTAATTTTCGAAAAATATCTCCCCGTTTTTCAAAAATTCTTTTTATTAACTAATTATTTCAGTTTTTTAAATCTTAATTTTCGAAAACTACTAACATTTTTCAAAAACTATTTTCGAAAATCACTAACTCTTTTTCAAAAATTATTTTCGAAAATCCTTCTCCCTCATCTCCTTCTATTTATTTATTCATCTACTAACATCTCTTCCTCATATCACCAAAAATCCGATCCCTCTCTCTCCCTCTGAGTTCAGATTTTCTTCTTCTTTTCTTCTACTAACACAAGGACCTCTATACTGTGATATAAAGGATCCATATTATTATTATTATTTTCTCTGTGCCCTCTTCTTTGTCATATGAGCAGGAGCAAGGACAAGAACATTCTTGTTGAAGCAGATCCAGAACCTGAAAGGACTCTGAAGAGAAAATTAAGAGAAGCTAAATTACAACAATCCAGAGATAACCTTTCAGAAATTTTCGAACAGGAAGAGGAGATGGCAGCCGAAAATAATAATAATGCTAGGAGGATGCTTGGTGACTTTACTGCACCTAATTCCAATTTACATGGAAGAAGCATCTCCATTCCTGCCATTGGAGCAAACAACTTTGAGCTGAAATCTTAATTAGTTTCTCTGATGCAGCAGAACTGCAAGTTTCATGGACTTCCATCTGAAGATCCTTTTCAGTTCTTAACTGAATTCTTGCAGATATGTGATACTGTTAAGACTAATAGAGTAGATCCTGAAGTCTACAGGATCATGCTTTTCCCTTTTGCTGTAAGAGACAGAGCTAGAGTGTGGTTGGACTCTCAACCCAAAGACAGCCTGAACTCTTGGGAGAAGCTGGTCATGGCTTTCTTAGCCAAGTTCTTTCCTCCTCAAAAGCTGAGCAAGCTTAGATTGGATGTTCAGACCTTCAAACAGAAAGAAGGAGAATCCCTCTATGAAGCTTGGGAAAGATACAAGCAGCTGACCAAAAAGTGTCCTTCTGACATGCTTTCAGAATGGACCATCCTGGATATATTCTATGATGGTTTATCTGAGTTATCAAAGATGTCATTGGATACTTCTGCAGGTGGATCCATTCACTTGAAGAAAACGCCCGCAGAAGCTCAAGAACTCATTGACATGGTTGCTAATAACCAGTTCATGTACACTTCTGAGAGGAATCCTGTGAGTAATGGGACGCCTATGAAGAAGGGAGTTCTTGAAGTTGATACTCTGAATGCCATATTGGCTCAGAACAAAATATTGACTCAGCAAGTCAATATGATTTCTCAGAGTCTGAATGGAATGCAAGCTGCATCCAACAGTACTCAAGAGGCATCTTCTGAAGAAGAAGCTTATGATCCTAAAAACCCTGCAATAGCAGAGGTGAATTACTTAGGTGAACCTTATGGAAACACCTATAATTCATCATGGAGAAATCATCCAAATTTCTCATGGAAGGATCAAAAGCCTCAACAAGGCTTTAATAATGGTGGAAGAAACAGGTTTAGCAGCAGCAAGCCTTTTCCATCATCAACTCAGCAACAGACAGAGAATTCTGAGCAGAATCCATCTAGCTTAGCAAATTTAGTCTCTGATCTATCTAAGGCCACTGTGAGTTTCATGAATGAAACAAGGTATTCCATTAGAAATCTGAAAGCACAAGTGGGCCAGCTGAGTAAAAGGATCACTGAAATCCCTCCTAGTACTCTCCCAAGCAATACAGAAGAGAATCCAAAAGGAGAGTGCAAGGCCATTGACATAAGCACCATGGCTGAACCTGTAAGGGAAGGAGAGGACGTGAATCCTAAGGAGGAAGACCTCCTGGGACGTCCAGTGATCAATAAGGAGCTTCCCTCTGAGGAACCAAAGGAATCTGAGACTCATCTAGAGACCATAGAGATTCCATTGAACCTTTTTATGCCCTTCATGAGCTCTGATGAGTATTCCTCTTCTGAAGAGAATGAGGATGTTACTGAAGAGCAAACTACCAAGTTTCTTGGTGCAATCATGAAGCTGAATGCCAAATTATTTGGTATTGAAACTTGGGAAGATGAACGTCCCTTGTTCACCAATGAGCTAAGTGATCTGGATCAACTGACATTGCCTCAGAAGAGACAGGATCCTGGAAAGTTCATAATACCTTGTACTATAGGCACCATGATCTTTAAGGCTCTGTGTGACCTTGGTTCAGGGATAAACCTCATGCCCCTCTCTGTAATAGAGAAACTGGGAATCTATGGGGTGCAAGCTGCTAAAATCTCATTAGAGATGGCAGACAATTCAAGAAAACAGGCTTATGGACAAGTAGAGGACGTGTGATGAGCGGATAATTTATACGCTTTTTGGCATTGTTTTTAGTATGTTTTTAGTAGGATCTAGTTACTTTTAGGGATGTTTTCATAAGTTTTTATGTTAAATTCACATTTCTGGACTTTACTATGAGTTTGTGTGTTTTTCTGTGATTTCAGGTATTTTCTGGCTGAAATTGAGGGACTTGAGCAGAAATCAGATTCAGAGGTTGAAAAAGGACTGCTGATGCTGTTGGATTCTGACCTCCCTGCACTCAAAGTGGATTTTCTGGAGCTACAGAACTCGAAATGGCGCGCTTCCAATTGCGTTGGAAGGTAGACATCCAGGGCTTTCCAGCAATATATAATAGTCCATACTTTGGCCAAGAATTGACGACGTAAACTGGCGTTCAACAACAGCCTTCTGCCCAAATCTGGCGTCCAGCGCCAGAAAAGGATCCAAAACCAGAGTTGAACGCCCAAACTGGCACAGAAACTGGCGTTCAACTCCACAAATGGCCTCTGCACGTGCTACACTTAAGCTCAGCCCAAACACACACCAAGTGGGCCCCGGAAGTGGATTTATGCATCAATTACTTACTCATGTAAACCCTAGTAGCTAGTTTATTATAAATAGGACCTTTTACTATTGTATTAGGCATCTTTGGTCTCAGTTTTATTCCATTGTTCATCTTAGGAGACTATTGATCTCGTTTAGGGGGCTGGCCATCTCGGCCATGCCTGGACCTTCACTTATGTATTTTCAACGGTAGAGTTTCTACACTCCATAGATTAAGGTGTGGAGCTCTGCTGTTCCTCAAAGATTAATGCAAAGTACTACTGTTTTCTATTCAATTCTTCTTATTTCGCTTCTAAGATATCCATTCGCACCCAAGAACGTGATGAAGGTGATGATTATGTGTGACGCTCATCATCCTTCTCCCTTATGAACGCGTGCCTGACAAACACTTCTGTTCTACATGAATTAAGCTAGAATGAGTATCTCTTAGATCTCCTAACCAGAATCTTCGTGGCGTAAGCTAGAATGATGGCGGCATTCAAGAGAATCCGGAAAGTCTAAACCTTGTCTGTGGTATTCCGAGTAGGATTCAATGATTGAATGACTGTGACGAGCTCCTAACTCGCGATTGCAGGGCGTTAGTGACAGACGCAAAAGGATAGTAAATCCTATTCCAGCATGATCGAGAACCGACAGATGAATAGCCGTGCCGTGACAGGGTGCGTGAGCATATTATTCACTGAAAGGATAAGATGAAGCCATTGACAAAGGTGATGCCTCCAGACGATTAGCCGTGCCGTGACAGGGCATTGGATCATTTTCCCGAGAGATGACCGAAAGTAGCCATTGACAGTGGTGATGTATCACATAAAGCCAGCCATGGAAAGGAGTAAGACTGATTGGATGAAGATAGCAGGAAAGCAGAGGTCCAGAGGAACGAAAAGCATCTCCATTCGCTTATCTGAAATTCTTGCCAATGAATCTACATAAGTATCTCTATTCCTTTTATTGTTTATTTTAATCTAATAAAGTATCATGTTTAAATCCGCCTGACTGAGATTTGCAAGGTGACCATAGCTTGCTTCATACCAACAATCTCCGTGGGATTCGACCCTTACTCACGTAAGGTATTACTTGGACGACCCAGTGCACTTGCTGGTTAGTTGTATCGAAGTTGTGACGATTTTGAATTAAGATCAGAGCACCAAGCTTTGAAGCCATTACCAGGATTTGTTCGAGCCTGGAGATCACAATTTCGTGCACCAAGTTTTTGGCGCCGTTGCCGAGGATTGTTTGAGTATGGACAACTGACGGTTCATCTTGTTGCTCAGATTAGGTACTTTTCTTTTTATTTTATTTTCAAAAATTTTTCAAAAATATTTCTAAAATTTTCTCATCTGTTTTCGAAAATAATAAAAATGTTTCCAAAAAAAAAAAATCCAAAAAATTAGAAAATCATAAAAATCAAAAATATTTTTCTGTTTCTTGTTTGAGTCTTGAGTCACATTATAAGTTTGGTGTCACTTGCATATGCATCTTGCATTTTTTCGAAAATATCATGCATTCATAGTGTTCTTCATGATCTTCAAGTTGTTCTTGGTAAGTCTTCTTGTTTGATCTTGATAATTTTTTGTTGTGTCTTTTCATGTTTATCATATGCATTCTTGAATTCTTAGTGCCTAAGCATTAAAGAATTCTAAGTTTGGTGTCTTGCATGTTTTCTTTGCATTAAAATTTTTTCAAAAATATGTTCTTGATGTTCATCATGATATTCAAAGTGTTCTTGGTGTTCATCTTGACATTCATAGCATTCTTGCATGCATTCATTGTTTTGATCTAAAAATTTCATGCATTGCATATTTTTCATGTTTTTCATAAAAATTTCAAAAATCAAAAAATATCTTTCCCTTTTTCTCTCATCAAATTTGAAAATTTGGATTGACTTTTTCAAATAAAAATCAAGTTGTTGCCAATGAGTCAAATCAAATTTTCAATTTGAAAATCTTATCTTTTTCAAAATCTTTTTCAAAAATCAAATCTTTTTCAAAATTCTTAGTTATTTTCGAAAATTCCAAAAATATTTTTCAAAAATCTTTTTCTTATTTTTCCATTAAATTTTCGAAAATAACATAGTCAATTAATGTTTTGATTCAAAAATTTGAAGTTTGTTACTTGCTTGTCAAGAAAGATTCAAACTTTAAGTTCTAGAATCATATCTTGTGATTTCTTATGAATCAAGTCATTAATTGAGATTTTAAAAATCAAATCTTTTTCAAAACTAATTTCAATCATATCTTTTCAAAAATATCTTCTTATCTTATCTTTTTCAAAAATATCTTTTCAAAATATCTTTTCTAACTTCCTAACTTCTTATCTTTTCAAAAATTGATTTTCAAAATTTGTTTCAACTAACTAACAAACTTTTTGTTTGTTTCTTAACTTTTTCAAAACCACCTAACTAACTCTCTCTCTCTCATTTTCGAAAATATCTCTCCCCTTTTTCAAAATTTCTTTTTAAATTTATTAATTATTTTAATTTTTAAAACTTAATTTTCGAAAATTACTAACAATTTTTCAAAAAACCATTTTCAAAAATCACTAACTCCTTTTCAAAAATAATTTTCAAAAATTCCCTCCTTCTCTCTCATTCTATTCTATTTATTCATTCATATCCTAACATCTCATCTCACATCTCTTCCATTCGTACAGTTGCATTTCTTCCTTTACATCACATTCTTTGTCTCCCCCTTCTCTTCCACTCACAAAGGGATCCCTATACTGTGGTATAAAGGATCTCTATTATTATTATCATTTTTCTGGCCATTCTTCCTTGTCATATGAGCAGGAGCACGGATAAGAACATTCTTGTGGAAGCAGATCCAGAACCTGAAAGGACTCTGAAGAGAAAATTAAGAGAAGCTAAAATACAACAATCCAGAGATAACCTTTCAGAAATTTTCGAACAGGCAGAGGAGATGGCAGCCGAAAATAATAATAATGCAAGGAGGATGCTTGGTGACTTTACTGCACCTAATTCCAATTTACATGGAAGAAGCATCTCCATTCCTGCCATTGGAGCAAACAACTTTGAGCTGAAACCTCAATTAGTTTCTCTGATGCAGCAGAACTGCAAGTTTCATGGACTTCCATCTGAAGATCCTTTTCAGTTCTTAACTGAATTCTTGCAGATATGTGATACTGTTAAGACTAATGGAGTAGATCCTGAAGTCTACAGGCTCATGCTTTTCCCTTTTGCTGTAAGAGACAGAGCTAGATTATGGTTGGATTCTCAACCTAAAGACAGCCTGAACTCTTGGGAGAAGCTGGTCACGGCTTTCTTAGCCAAGTACTTTCCTCCTCAAAAGCTGAGCAAGTTTAGAGCTGATGTTCAAACCTTCAGACAGAAAGAAGGTGAATCCCTCTATGAAGCTTGGGAAAGATACAAACAGTTGACCAAAAAGTGTCCTTCAGACATGCTTTCAGAATGGACCATCCTGGATATATTCTATGATGGTTTATCTGAGCTATCAAAGATGTCACTGGACACCTCTGCAGGTGGATCCATTCACCTAAAGAAAACGCCTGCAGAAGCTCAAGAACTCATTGACATGGTTGCTAATAACCAGTTCATGTACACTTCTGAAAGGAATCCTGTGAGTAATGGGACGCCTATGAAGAAGGGAGTTCTTGAAGTTGATACTCTGAATGCCATATTGGCTCAGAAAAAAATATTGACTCAGCAAGTCAATATGATCTCTCAGAGTCTGCATGGAATGCAAGCTGCATCCAACAGTACTCAAGAGGCATCTTCTGAAGAAGAAGCCTATGATCCTGAGAACCCTGCAATAGCAGAGGTAAATTACTTAGGTGAACCTTATGGAAACACCTATAACTCAACATGGAGAAATCATCCAAATTTCTCATGGAAGGATCAAAAGCCTCAACAAGGCTTTAATAATGGTGGAAGAAACAGGTTTAGCAATAGCAAGCCCTTTCCATCATCAACTCAGCAACAGACAGAGAACTCTGAACAAAATGCTTCTAATTTAGCAAATCTAGTCTCTGATCTATCTAAGGCCACTGTAAGTTTCATGAATGAAACAAGGTCTTCCATTAGAAATCTGGAAGCACAAGTGGGCCAGCTGAGTAAAAGGATCACTGAAATCCCTCCTAGTACTCTCCCAAGCAATACAGAAGAGAACCCAAAAGGAGAGTGCAAGGCCATTGACATAAGCGCCATGGCCGAACCTGTGAGGAGAGGAGAGGACGTGAATCCCAAGGAGGAAGACCTCCTGGGACGTCCAGTGATCAATAAGGAGCTTCCCTCTGGGGAATCAAAGGACTCTGAGGCTCATCTAGAGACCATAGAGCTTCCATTGAACCTCCTTATGCCCTTCATGAGCTCTGATGAGTATTCCTCTTCTGAAGAGAATGAGGATGTCACTGAAGAGCAAACTGCCAAGTTTCTTGGTGCAATCATGAAGTTGAATGCCAAATTGTTTGGCATTGATGCTTGGGAAGTTGAACCTCCCTTGTTCATCAATGAACTAAGTGATCTGGATCAACTGACAGTGCCTCAGAAGAGACAGGATCCAGGAAAGTTCATAATACCCTGTACCATAGGCACCATGATCTTTAAGGCTCTGTGTGACCTTGGTTCAGGAATAAACCTCATGCCCCTCTCTGTAATAGAGAAACTGGGAATTTATGGGGTGCAAGCTGCTAAAATCTCACTAGAGATGGCAGACAGCTCAAGAAGACAGGCTTATGGACAAGTAGAAGATGTATTAGTAAAGGTTGAGGGCCTTTACATTCCTACTGATTTCATAGTCCTGGATACTGGAAAGGAAGAGGATGAATCCATCATCCTAGGAAGACCTTTCCTGGCCACAGCAAGAGCTGTGATTGATGTTGACAGAGGTGAAATAGTCCTTCAATGGAATGAGAACTCCCTTGTATTCAAAACTCAAGGATCTCCCTCTGCAACCATGGAGAGGAAGCAGGAAAAGCTTCTCTCCAAGCAGAGTCAACCAGAGCCCCCACAGTCAAACTCTAAGTTTGGTGTTGGGAGGCCACAACCAAACTCTAAGTTTGGTGTTGAACTCCCATATCCAAACTCTAAGTTTGGTGTTGAAGAGTCTCAACAAAGCTCTGCACATCTGTGAGGCTCCATGAGAGCCCACTGTCAAGCTATTGACATTAAAGAAGCGCTTGTTGGGAGGCAACCCAATGTGCATCTAATTCTTATTTTTTATTGTTTTTCATGTTTTCTTAGGTTCATGATCATGTGGAATCACAAAATAAACATAAAAATTGAAAACGGAATCAAAAACAGCAGAAGAAAAATCACACCCTGGAGGAGCATCTGTCTGGCGTTCAGCGCCAGAACAGAGCATGGTTCTGGCGCTGAACGCCCAAAATGGGCAGCTTCTGGGCACTGAACGCCAGAACAGACATGGTTCTGGCGTTCAACGCCAGAGATGGCACACAGATGGGCGTTGAACGCCCAAAATGGCCACCAACCTGGCGCTGAACGCCCAGAGTTGGGTACAAAGGCATTTTTACATGCCTAATGGGTGCAGGGATGTAATTCCTTGAACACCTCAGGATCTGTGGACCCCACAGGATCCACTCAGGATCTGTGGACCCCACAGGATCCCCACCTACCTCCACTCACTTCTTCTCACCACTCTCTTTCACACAACCCCATAAACACTCTTCCCCAAAAACCCTTCACCAATCACCTCAATCTCTCTTCCCCATCACCTCTTCACCACTCACATCTATCCACTCTTTCCCATAAACCTACCTCATAAACTCCACCTACCTTCAAAATTCAAAACCAATTTCCCACCCAAACCCACCCATATGGCCGAACCTTAACCCCCCTCCCTTCCCTATATAAAGCCCTCCATTCTTCATCCAATTCACACAACACAACCCCTCTATACCCTTCTTGGCCGAACCACATCACCCTCTCCCTCTCCTCTATTTCTTCTTCTTCTACTTCTATTCTTTTGTTTATTGCTCGAGGGCGAGCAATATTCTAAGTTTGGTGTTGTAAAAGCATAAGCTTTTTGTTTTTCCATTACCATTGATGGCATCTAAGACCGGAGAATCCTCTAGAAGAGGGAAAGGGAAGACAAAAGCTTCCACATCCGAGTCATGGGAGATGGAAAGATTCATCTCCAAAGCCCATCAAGACCACTTCTATGATGTTGTGGCCAAGAAGAAGGTGATCCCTGAGGTCCATTTTAAACTCAAAAGAAATGAGTATCCGGAGATCCGACATGAAATTCAAAGAAGAGGTTGGGAAGTTTTAACAAAACCCATCCAATAAGTCGGCATCCTAATGGTTCAAGAGTTCTATGCCAATGCATGGATCACCAAGAACCATGATCAAAGTAAGAACCCGGATCCAAAGAACTATGTTACAATGGTTCGGGGGAAATACTTAGATTTTAGTCCGGAGAATGTGAGGTTGGCGTTCAACCTGCCATACATGGAAGAGAACGCACGCCCCTACACAAGGAGAGTCAACTTTGATCAAAGGTTGGACCAAGTCCTTATGGACATATGTGTAGAAGGAGCTCAATGGAAGATTGACTCCAAAAGCAAGCCGGTTCAACTAAGAAGATTGGACCTCAAGCCTATAGCTAGAGGATGGTTGGAGTTTATTCAATGCTCAATCATTCCCACTAGCAACCGGTCTGAAGTTACTATAGACCGGGCCATCATGATCCATAGCATCATGATTGGAGAAGAGGTGGAAGTTCATGAGATTATACCTCAAGAACTCTACAAGGTGGCTGACAAGTCCTCCACCATGGCAAGGTTAGCCTTTTCTCACCTCATTTACCACCTATGCAATTCAGCTAGAATTGACATAGAGGGAGATATCCTCATTAAAGAGGACAAGCCCATCACTAAGAAAAAGATGGAGCAAGCAAGAGAGCCCAGTCATGGAGCTCAAGAGGCACAAGAAGCTCATCACCATGAGATTCCGGAAATGCCTCAAATGCACTTTCCTCCACAAAACTATTGGGAGCACATCAACACCTCCCTAGAAGAATTGAGTTCCAATATGGGACAACTAAGGGTGGAACATCAAGAGCACTCCATCATGCTGCATGAAATAAGAGAAGATCAAAAAGCAATGAGGGAGGAGCAACAAAGACAAGGAAGAGACATAGAAGAGCTCAAGGACATCATTGGTTCCTCAAGAAGGAAACGCCACCATCACTAAGGTGGATTCATTCCTTGTTCTTCTTCCTTCTGTTTTTCGTTTTCTATGATATGTGCTTATCTATGTTTGTGTCTTCATTACATGATCATTAGTAGTTAGTAACTTTGTCTTAAAGATATAAATGTCCTATGAATCCATCACCTCTCTTAAATAAAAACTGTTTTAATTCAAAAGAACAAGAAGTACATGAGTTTCGAATTTATCCTTGAACTTAGTTTAATTATATTGATGTGGTGACAATGCTTCTTGTTTTCTGAATGTATGCTTGAACAGTGCATATGTCTTTTGAAGTTGTTGTTTAAGAATGTTAAATATGTTGGCTCTTGAAAGAATGATGACTAGGAGACATGTTATTTGATAATCTGAAAAATCATAAAAATGATTCTTGAAGCAAGAAAAAGCAGCAAAGAACAAAGCTTGCAGAAAAAAAAAAAAGAGAAGAAAAAAAGAAAAAAAAATAGGCGAAAAAAAAAGAAAAAGAAAAAGCAAGCAGAAAAAGCCAATAACCCTTAAAACCAAAAGGAAAGGGCAAATAAAAAGGATCCCAAGGCTTTGAGCATCAGTGGATAGGAGGGCCTAAAGGAATAAAATCCTGGTCTAAGCGGCTAAACCAAGCTGTCCCTAACCATGTGCTTGTGGCGTGTAGGTGTCAAGTGAAAACTTGAGACTGAACGGTTAAAGTCAAGGTCCAAAGCAAAAACAAAGAGTGTGCTTAAGAACCCTGGACACCTCTAATTGGGGACTCTAGCAAAGCTGAGTCACAATCTGAAAAGGTTCACCCAATTATGTGTCTGTGGCATTTATGTATCCGGTGGTAATACTGGAAAACAAGTGCTTAGGGCCACGGCCAAGACTCATAAAGAAGCTGTGTTCAAGAATCATCATACTGAACTAGGAGAGTCAATAACACTATTCGAAATCTGAAGTTCCTATAGATGCCAATCATTCTGAACCTCAATGGATAAAGTGAGATGCCAAAACTATTCAAGAGGCAAAAAGCTATAAGTCCCGCTCATATGATTGGAGCTATGTTTCATTGATAGTTTGGAATTTATAGTATATTCTCTTCTTTTTATCCTATTTGATTTTCAGTTGCTTGGGGACAAGCAACAATTTAAGTTTGGTGTTGTGATGAGCGGATAATTTATACGCTTTTTGGCATTGTTTTTAGTATGTTTTTAGTAGGATCTAGTTACTTTTAGGGATGTTTTCATAAGTTTTTATGTTAAATTCACATTTCTGGACTTTACTATGAATTTGTGTGTTTTTCTGTGATTTCAGGTATTTTCTGGCTGAAATTGAGGGACTTGAGCAGAAATCAGATTCAGAGGTTGAAAAAGGACTGCTGATGCTGTTGGATTCTGACCTCCCTGCACTCAAAGTGGATTTTCTGGAGCTACAGAACTCGAAATGGCGCGCTTCCAATTGCTTTGGAAAGTAGACATCCAGGGCTTTCTAGAAATATATAATAGTCCATACTTTGGCCAAGAATTGACGACGTAAACGGGCGTTCAACGCCAGCCTTCTGCCCAAATCTGGCGTTCAGCGCCAGAAAAGGATCCAAAACCAGAGTTGAACGCCCAAACTGGCACAGAAACTGGCGTTCAACTCCACAAATGGCCTCTGCACGTGCTACACTTAAGCTCAGCCCAAACACACACCAAGTGGGCCCCGGAAGTGGATTTATACATCAATTACTTACTCATGTAAACCCTAGTAGCTAGTTTATTATAAATAGGACCTTTTACTATTGTATTAGGCATCTTTGGTCTCAGTTTTATTCCATTGTTCATCTTAGGAGACTATTGATCTCGTTTAGGGGGCTGGCCATCTCGGCCATGCCTGGACCTTCACTTATGTATTTTCAACGGTAGAGTTTCTACACTCCATAGATTAAGGTGTGGAGCTCTGCTGTTCCTCAAAGATTAATGCAAAGTACTACTGTTTTCTATTCAATTCTTCTTATTTCGCTTCTAAGATATCCATTCGCACCCAAGAACGTGATGAAGGTGATGATTATGTGTGACGCTCATCATCCTTCTCCCTTATGAACGCGTGCCTGACAAACACTTCTGTTCTACATGAATTAAGCTAGAATGAGTATCTCTTAGATCTCCTAACCAGAATCTTCGTGGCGTAAGCTAGAATGATGGCGGCATTCAAGAGAATCCGGAAAGTCTAAACCTTGTCTGTGGTATTCCGAGTAGGATTCAATGATTGAATGACTGTGACGAGCTCCTAACTCGCGATTGCAGGGCGTTAGTGACAGACGCAAAAGGATAGTAAATCCTATTCCAGCATGATCGAGAACCGACAGATGAATAGCCGTGCCGTGACAGGGTGCGTGAGCATATTATTCACTGAAAGGATAAGATGAAGCCATTGACAAAGGTGATGCCTCCAGACGATTAGCCGTGCCGTGACAGGGCATTGGATCATTTTCCCGAGAGATGACCGAAAGTAGCCATTGACAGTGGTGATGTATCACATAAAGCCAGCCATGGAAAGGAGTAAGACTGATTGGATGAAGATAGCAGGAAAGCAGAGGTCCAGAGGAACGAAAAGCATCTCCATTCGCTTATCTGAAATTCTTGCCAATGAATCTACATAAGTATCTCTATTCCTTTTATTGTTTATTTTAATCTAATAAAGTATCATGTTTAAATCCGCCTGACTGAGATTTGCAAGGTGACCATAGCTTGCTTCATACCAACAATCTCCGTGGGATTCGACCCTTACTCACGTAAGGTATTACTTGGACGACCCAGTGCACTTGCTGGTTAGTTGTATCGAAGTTGTGACGATTATGAATTAAGATCAGAGCACCAAGCTTTGAAGCCATTACCAGGATTTGTTCGAGCCTGGAGATCACAATTTCGTGCACCAACGTGTTAGTAAAGGTTGGGGGCCTTTACATCCCTGCTGATTTCATAGTCCTAGATACTGGAAAGGAAGAGGATGAATCCATCATCCTAGGAAGACCTTTCCTAGCCACAGCAAGAGCTGTGATTGATGTTGACAGAGGAGAATTGATCCTTCAATTAAATAAGGACAACCTTGTGTTTACAACTCAAGGATCTCTCTCTGCATCCATGGAGAGAAAGCAGAAAAAGCTTCTCTCAAAGCAGAGTCAACCAAAGCCCCCACAGTCAGACTCTAAGTTTGGTGTTGGGAGGCCACAACCAAACTCTAAGTTTGGTGTTGAACTCCCATATCCAAACTCTAAGTTTGGTGTTGGAGAGTCTCAACAATGCTCTGCACATCTGTGAGGCTCCATGTGAGCCCACTGTCAAGCTATTGACATTAAAGAAGCGCTTGTTGGGAGGCAACCCAATGTTTATTTATCTAACTATATTTTTGTTTTTCATGTTTTCCTAGGTTCATGATCATGTGGAGTCACAAAATAAACAAAAAAAAAAAAATCAAAAACAGAATAAAAAACAGCAGAAGAAAAATCACACCCTGGAGGAGCATCTGTCTGGCGTTCAACGCCAGAACAGAGCATGGTTCTGGTGCTGAACGCCCAAAATGGGCAGCATCCTGGCGCTGAACGCCCAGAACAAGCATGGTTCTGGCGTTCAACGCCAGAAATGGCAGCAAATGGGCGTTGAACGCCCAAAATGGGCACCAACCTGGCGCTGAACGCCCAGAGTTGTGTGCAAGGGCATTTTACATGCCTAATTTGGTGCAAGGGTGTAAATCCTTGAACACCTCAGGATCTGTGGACCCCACAGGATCCCCACCTACCTCTACTCACTTCTTTTCACCCCTATTTCACACAATCCCATAAACACTCTTCCCCAAAACCCTTCACCAATCACCTCAATCTCTCTTCCCCATCACCTCTTCACCACTCACATCCATCCACTCTTCCCCATAAACCTACCTCATAAACTCCACCTACCTTCAAAATTCAAAACCAATTTCCCACCCAAACCCACCCTAAATAGCCGAACCTTAACCCCCCTCCCTCCCCTATATATAGCCCTCCATTCTTCCTCATTTTCACACAACACAACCCTTTCCTCTCTACTTGGCCGAAACACACTTCACCCCTCTTCTCCATATTTTCTTCTTCTTCTTCCTCTATTCTTTCTTTTATTGCTCGAGGGCGAGCAATATTCTAAGTTTGGTGTGGTAAAAGCATAAGCTTTTTGTTTTTCCATTACCATTGATGGCACCTAAGACCGGAGAATCCTCTAGAAAGGGGAAAGGGAAGACAAAAGCTTCCACCTCCGAGTCATGGGAGATGGAAAGGTTCATCTCGAAAGCCCATCAAGACTACTTCTATGATGTTGTGGCCAAGAAGAAGGTGATCCCCGAGGTCCCTTTCAAACTCAAAAGAAATGAGTATCCGGAGATCCGACATGAAATTCAAAGAAGAGGTTGGGAAGTTCTAACAAATCCCATCCAACAAGTCGGCATCCTAATGGTTCAAGAGTTCTATACCAATGCATGGATCACCAAGAACCATGATCAAAGTAAGAACCTGGATCAAAAGAACTACGTTATAATGGTTCGGGGGAAATACTTAGATTTTAGTCCGGAGAATGTGAGGTTGGCGTTTAACTTGCCCATGATGCAAGGTGATGAACGCCCCTACACTAGAAGGGTCAACTTTAATCAAAGGTTGGACCAAGTCTTTATGGACCAAGTCTTTATGGACATATGTGTGGAAGGAGCTCAATGGAAGATTGACTCCAAAGGCAAGCCGGTTCAACTAAGAAGATTGGACCTCAAGCCTGTGGCTAGAGGATGGTTGGAGTTCATTCAATGCTCAATCATTCCCACTAGCAACCGATCTGAAGTTATTGTGGATCGGGCCATCATGATTCATAGCATCATGATTGGAGAGGAAATAGAAGTTCATGAAGTCATCTCTAATGAACTCTACAAAATAGCCGAAAAGTCATCCCCCATGGCAAGGCTAGCTTTTCCTCATCTTATCTGCCATCTATGTTACTCAGCTGGAGCTTTCATAGAAGGAGACATTCCTATTAAGGAAGAGAAGCCCATCACTAAGAAAAAGATGGAGCAAGCAAGAGAGCCCATTCATGGAGCTCAAGAGGCACAGGAAGCTCATCACCATGAGATCCCGGAGATGCCTCAAATGCATTTTCCTCCACAAAACTATTGGGAGCAAATCAACACCTCCCTAGGAGAATTAAGTGCCAACATGGGACAATTAAGGGTGGAACATCAAGAGCACTCCATCATGCTCCATGAAATAAGAGAAGATCAAAAAGCAATGAGGGATGAGCAACAAAGACAAGGAAGAGACATAGAAGAGCTCAAGGACATCATTGGTTCCTCAAGAAGGAAACGCCACCATCACTAAGGTGGATTCATTCCTTGTTCTTATTTCTTCTATTTTTCGTTTTCTATGTTAAGTGCTTATCCATGTTTGTGTCTTCATTACATGATCATTAGTAGTTAGTAACTATGCCTTAAAGTTATGAATGTCCTATGAATCTATCACCTCTCTTAAATGAAAAATGTTTTAATTCAAAAGAACAAGAAGTACATGAGTTTCGAATTTATCCTTGAACTTAGTTTAATTATATTGATGTGGTGACAATGCTTCTTGTTTTCTGAATGTATGCTTGAACAGTGCATATATCTTTTGAAGTTGTTGTTTAAGAATGTTAAATATGTTGGCTCTTGAAAGAATGATGACTAGGAGACATGTTATTTGATAATCTGAAAAATCATAAAAATGATTCTTGAAGCAAGAAAAAGCAGCAAAGAACAAAGCTTGCAGAAAAAAAAATAGGCGAAAAAAAATAGAAAGAAAAAGAAAAAGCAAGCAGAAAAAGCCAAAAGCTCTTAAAACCAAGAGGCAAGAGCAAAAAGCCAATAACCCTTAAAACCAAAAGGCAAGGGCAAATAAAAAGCATCCCAAGGCTTTGAGCATCAGTGGATAGGAGGGCCTAAAGGAATACAATCCTGGCCTAAGCGGCTAAACCAAGCTGTCCCTAACCATGTGCTTGTGGCGTGTAGGTGTCAAGTGAAAACTTGAGACTGAGCGGTTAAAGTCAAGGTCCAAAGCAAAAAAAAAAAAAAAGAGTGTGCTTAAGAACCCTGGACACCTCTAATTAGGGACTTTAGCAAAGCTGAGTCACAATCTGAAAAGGTTCACCCAATTATGTGTCTATGGCATTTATGTATCCGGTGGTAATACTGGAAAACAAAGTGCTTAGGGCCACGGCCAAGACTCATAAAATAGCTGTGTTCAAGAATCATCATACTGAACTAGGAGAATCAATAACACTATCTGAACTCTGAGTTCCTATAGATGCCAATCATTCTGAACCTCAATGGATAAAGTGAGATGCCAAAACTATTCAAGAGGCAAAAAGCTATAAGTCCCGCTCATTTGATGGGAGCTATGTTTCATTGATAGTTTGGAATTTATAGTATATTCTCTTCTTTTTATCCTATTTGATTTTCAGTTGCTTGGGGACAAGCAACAATTTAAGTTTGGTGTTGTGATGAGCGGATAATTTATACGCTTTTTGGCATTGTTTTCAGTATGTTTTTAGTAGGATCTAGTTACTTTTAGGGATGTTTTCATTAGTTTTTATGTTAAATTCACATTTCTGGACTTTACTATGAGTTTGTGTGTTTTTCTATGATTTCAGGTATTTTCTGACTGAAATTGAGGGACTTGAGCAAAAATCAGATTCAGAGGTTGAAGAAGGACTGCTGATGCTGTTGGATTCTGACCTCCCTGCACTCAAATTGGATTTTCTGGAGCTACAGAACTCGAAATGGCGCGCTTTCAATTGCGTTGGAAAGTCGACATCCAGGGCTTTCCAGAAATATATAGTAGTCCATACTTTGGCCAAGTTTAGATGACGCAAACTGGCGTTCAACGCCAGTTCTCTGCCCAATTCTGGCGTCCAGCGCCAGAAAAGGATCTAAAACCAGAGTTGAACGCCCAAATTGGCACAAATGCTGGCGTTCAACTCCAAGAAGGACCTCTACACGTGCAACACTCAAGCTCAGCCCAAGCACACACCAAGTGGGCCCCGGAAGTGGATTTATGCATCAATTACTTATTTCTGTAAACCCTAGTGACTAGTTTATTATAAATAGGACCTTTTACTATTGTATGATATATCCTGGATTATATTTTGATCCTATGATCTCATTTTGGGGGCTGGCCATTCGGCCATGCCTGAACCTTTCACTTATGTATTTTCAACGGTAGAGTTTCTACACTCCATAGATTAAGGTGTGGAGCTCTGCTGTTCCTCAAAGATTAATGCAAAGTACTACTGTTTTCTATTCAATTCATCTTATTTCGCTTCTAAGATATTCATTCGCACTTCAACCTGAATGTGATGAACGTGACAATCATCATCATTCCTTATGAACGCGTGCCTAACAACCACTTCCGTTCTACCTTAGATTGAATGAGTATCTCTTAGATCTCTTAATCAGAATCTTCGTGGTGTAAGCTAGAATGATGGCGGCATTCAAGAGAATCCGAAAAGTCTAAACCTTGTCTGTGGTATTTCGAGTAGGATTCAATGATTGAATGACTGTGACGAGCTTCAAACTCGCGATTGCTGGGCGTAGTGACAGACGCAAAAGGATAGTAAATCCTATTCCAGCATGATCGAGAATCGACAGATGAATAGCCGTGCCGTGACAGGGTGCGTTGACCATTTTCACTGAGAGGATAAGATGAAACCATTGACAAGGGTGATGCCTCCAGACGATTAGCCGTGCCGTGACAGGGCATTTGGATCATTTTCCCGAGAGAAGACCGAAAGTAGCCATTGACAATGGTGATGTATCACATAAAGCCAGCCATGGAAAGGAGTAAGACTGATTGGATGAAGATAGTAGGAAAGTAGAGGTTCAGAGGAACGAAAGCATCTCTATTCGCTTATCTGAAATTCTCACCAATGAATTACATAAGTATTTCTATCCTTTATTATTTATCTTTTAATTATCTAATCCAATCACATTTAACCCTACCTGACTGAGATTTGCAAGGTGACCATAGCTTGCTTCATACCAACAATCTCCGTGGGATTCGACCCTTACTCACGTAAGGTATTACTTGGACGACCCAGTGCACTTGCTGGTTAGTTGTGCGAAGTTGTGAACCATGGTATTGGCATTATGTTTTTGGCGCCATTACCAGGGAAAGAAAGAGCGATGAATTTTACATAATCAAAGTGTAGTCACAATTTCTGCGCACCATTGGGTAAGGTAAGGTTTCACTAAATCCTTATGTTTAGTTATTTTGTGAACCCTAGGTTTGATGTTGGTATGTTGTATAATGTTAGATTGAGGTTTGGTGTTTGTTGGAGTAAGCTTGATAGTTTTGGAGCATTGAGTTTGAGCTTGGTATTTTGAGTTGCGTGGGAATCGGCCAAGGTATGGTTTCGGTTTTCTTTATGTAATATGTAATGTTTATGGACATTTAGGCTAGTTGACCCTAAGATAGGATTGAATGATGTTGGTGTATGATTAATTATATGTGAATTTATGTTTGATGACTAAGAGGATGATATGGAGTGTTATAATGTATGATATATGCATTATGATGATTTTGATGAATTATGATGGTGGTTGTTGATGTTTGGTGTTGAATGTTGATGGATATGATGAGTGATCATGATTAGTGATGTTGATGAGAATTTGTAGTGTGTAGCGGTGGTGTTGTTGAATGATGAGGACTATGAAGTTTGGTAACATATTAAGGAATTTTTGGATGGGGATTGAGAATGAATCGAGTGATTAGGTGTGAAAATGTTTAGGAATATGATTATGATTAAGAAATAATGGTAAATTTATGGTAGTGTTTTGGTAATGAATTATGGTTGTAAATATTTTGGTTTGGTTTTGAGTTTTAGAAAAATAGAGAACCTTGTGAAATTTGGTAAAAATCTATTTTTGGTGAACTTTGGCAGATCATAACTTGAGCCTCGGTTTTCAAAATTGATTGGTTTTGTTTTAAACTAAAGGTGATTTCAAGAGCTTTAAAATGATATAAAGTTTGAGGAAAATGGAGTTTTGTAGAGGAAGTTATGAGCGTTTAAAGTTTGGTGTTTAAAACTGAAATTCTACAGCATTCATTTTCTGAGTTTGATGCAACATGCGTATGCGAACCTATGCACGCGACGCGGACATTATCCACTGCCTAGGAGTCTCGCGTACGCGGGCATTGGGTTGCGTACGCCATGTGAATTTTGGCTATGCATACACGAATTTTAACACGCGACACGAGCATTCCATTCGGGTTGGAACACTCGCGTACGCGAGTAGGGTGTCACATACGTGACCACCCATTTTTGACCGTGTGCGTACGCATGGCAGGAGTGTGCATATGCACAAACCCCTATTTTGCGGAAAATGTGTTTTTCTTCACTTTTAAGGGTTCTCTAGCTTTCCAAACTTCTTCAACTTCTCATTAAGGCTTGTGGCTAGTAATTAAGCCCTAAGGTTAGTATAGATGTGTTTATGTTTGAGATTAATGGAATTATATACGAGTTTCAGAAGACGGTGACTTAGGCTTTGGAAGGTTTGTGGATGAGATTAGTGAATATGGTGTGGTGAGGTATTTCTTTGACGAGACTTTGAAATTTGGAATGATTATGTCATATTGGAGAATCTTGAGGATGGATAATGAGTTTGAGTCTTGGAGATGTTGATAAGTTTGCGAAATTAAGAACTGATGGTTGTTACGATGAGTGTGGAACTCGGAAATGAATGAGGGACTTGTTGGTTATTGAAAGAGTGTGTAGCGCCTATATCCCTGGCGTGGCAGATTCTCTGCTGCATGAGTGTGCAGGGCCTATATCCCTAGCGTAGTAGATTTCTCTGCTGCAAGAGTGTGTAGGGCACTATATCCCTGGGATGAAGTTGTGATTGATAACCTTTTCTGCCGCATGAGTGTGCAGGGCCTATATCCTTAACGTAGCAGATTCTCTACTACATGAGTGTGCAGGGCCTATATCCCCGGAGATGTGTCAGGTTGGCATCTTGAACCAACAAGTGATATCACGAGCCAAAATAGGATAGATATTCATCATCATAAGCATCTTCTATTTGCTTGTTTGCTTTGATTAATTGAGTTATGCCTATTTGAATAATATGTCTACATGCTAATTGATTTACCTGTTATACATGAATACTATTTGTGCTTTACTTGTTTGCATTAAATATGTTTTACTGGCGTTGAGGGGGTCAGGTAGGCGATGATGATGGGATCGTGTGGAGGGTAGGTTGGCAAAGGCTGTGGGATACAGTGGTGTGGTTTGGTATTAGTTAGAAATCTCTTAAGTTTAGATAACCCTATTTATTGTTTATGGTTTAAATTATTTATTTTGTTAAGCTTGAACAAGTGTATCGATGTGAAGTTCTAGGATTGCCTTTGGCATCCTAGAACCTTATATCTTACATATTAGGCACTGTTACCATACAAAGAACCTCCGGTTCTCATACCATATGTTGTTGTTTTTCATATGCAAGTCATAACCCACCTCGGAGTTGGTGAGTTGCGAGATGGTAACGGAGTGGAGGATCTTTATCACTTTTTGTAGTTTGATATGTTCGATGTAGTTACTCTCTTATCCTTTGTACTTTTATAACTTTGTTGCCTTAGAGGCTTTATTTCTGAAAACTTTGAGAGATAGGTTGTTGCTGTTTTAAAACTTCAAAACTCTGTTGTATTCAGTTTGACTAGCCGGTCTAAACTCCGCAGGCTGTGACTAGTCCTTTTATATATATATAAAGAAAAAAATATATAGAAAAGAAAAAGAAAAGTAATAAAAAGGGGACAAAATGCTCCAAAGTGAAGTTCAATAATAATCAATGCATATGTGTGGTGATCAAAAGAGAATGCATGAGTATGTGAAAAAGTGAAGAATGGGTAGTTAGGTTAGCTTTGAGATTGTATAGGTTGCTATATAGGTTAGGTGGGAAGTTTAAGCTTATCAAAGATTCAAATTCTAGTCCACTTGACCATATATACGCCCTTACCGTGACCCTAGCCCCATTACAACCTATGGGAAAGTCCTCATGATATTTGTATGCATGCATGAAATAATTGTTAATTGTAAGATGAAAAACAAATCTTAGAAAGAATGATTAGGGGAGAATTGAGTGAATCAACCCCATATACTTGAGTGACGAGAGCGGATACACATCCGGTGAGGGTTCGATTGCTCAATTACATGCTTCCACCCATGATCATCTTTTCTTGCAAGTTTGTGAACTATTTTAATAACTCAATTCAATTGTGGGTTTGCTTTGATTGCTATTGCTTTAGCCCTTGTGCCTATATGCTTTCTTGGGAATTGATTTATTTTGACCAAGTAATTGCATTCATTTAGATAGTTGCATATAGGTAGATTACATGTAGGTAGTTTGCATTGAATAAATGTTGATACCCTTTGCTTCTTTCTTGATTTTAGCATGAGGACATGCTTGGTTTAAGTATGGGGAATTTTGATAAACTCCAATTTTGTGGTTTATCTTGTACTTAATTTAGGGGATTTTATCACATTTTCTCACATTTATTCAATGAAATAGCATGGTTTTGCAATTCTCCCTTAATTTGTGCTTAAGTGTAAAAACATGCTTTTTAGTCCCTTAAATTGATAATTTTAATTCACCTTAATTCATTCGATGCCTTGATGTGTTTGTTGAGTGATTTCAGGTTCATAAGGAAGTATTGGATGGAAGAAGTGAAGAGAAAAGCATGCAAAGTGGAGAATTCATGAAGAAATGAGCATTTGGAGAATTGAGGGCCACGCGCACGCATCATGCACGCGTACGCGTGCATTGAAGATTTGCAATCCATGCGCATGCGTCACCCACGCGTACGCATGAGTAGGAGATTTGGCCAGTGACACACATGCGTCACCCACGCATACGCATGACGCTCGGCACGTGACTCACTTAAAGTGAAAAAGCTAGGGCGATTTCTGAGCTGCCCAGGCCCAAATCCAACTCGTTTCCGAGGGTATTTCATGCAGAATTCAAGCTTGAGCAAAGGGGGGAGCACTTAGTTAGTCATGATGAGCCTTTAGTTAATTATTTTTCTAGAGAGAGAAGCTCCCTTTTCTCTCTAGAATTAGGTTAGGATTAGGTTAATTTCTCTTAGATCTAGATTTGATTACATGATTTCATCTTGTTTCCTCTACAATTTCTTGTTCTAATACTTAAATTCTTCTTGGTTCTTTTGTTAATTTTACTTTCATGTCTCTTTTATGTTCATGAATGCTCATGTTGGATTTGGATCTCTTTAATACAATTTATGTTTGATGTTCTTTTATTGTTGAATTGAGTTGTGAATTTACTTCCCTTGCAATTGGTAGTTGTTAGATTTTATTATTCTTGCACATTTACCATGATTTTCTTTTATACCTTCCAAGTGTTTGACAAAATGCTTGGGTGGATGTTAGAGTAGATTTTGAGCATTCTTGGCTTAGAAAGAGAAATTAGGTGATCTTGAGTTGTTAGCTAGTTTGATTTTCATTGACTCTAATCTCTTGCTAATTTAATTAATGAGTTGATTAGGACGTTTGGATTGATATTAGCTAGTCTTGTTATACTTTCTTCGAGTGTGAAGATAATATGTTACCTTCTTCCATCGTCAGGGATGATGTAATAAGATAAATTCTTGTTAATTATTGTTATTAGTGACTAGGATAGAAAGCCTATATTTTCAACCCTTGCCATGAATGTCTCTCTTTATCAATTGCTTTCTTGAGTTACTTGATTTACTTTTCTTGTCATTTATTTTATTGCCCATTTTATCAATCAAACCCCCTGGCATCTTCATAGCCAATAATTGACTACTTTATTACAATTTCTTGTGAGACGACCCGAAGTTTAAATACTTCGGTTAATTTTTATTTGGGATTTGTACTTGTGACAACCAATATTTTTGCATGTGAGGATTCTTTGTCGGTTTAGAACTATACTTGCAACGAGATTTCATTTGTGAAATTCTAAACCATACAATAATCCAAGCATCAAAGAGACAGCGAGGGATACGTGAATGACAAGGGGCAAAACGATGAGACAGATGCCAGGCGGATACGCGGTGGAGGGGATGTTAGGGGTGAGCAACTGCTAGGATTCTCGATGCATGAGCATCTTTTTTATATTTTCTTATTATTTTAGATATGAAATTATTGACTTTTATTGAGATTATAGTATTTGAACCTTATTTGGATGCTACTTTGAGGCATATTGTGGTTTTATTTATTCCAGAAATAATTCGGGCAAATTTGGTAGAGTTCGTGGAGAAGAAAAAGGAAAAAAATTGAAGCTGCCAAGCTGGCGCCAAACGCTGAGCCTGCCGTTTGGCACCACGCGTCTCCTGCTTCATGCAAGGCCTCTAACTGGTTGGTGCTAAACACTCCGACCTGGCATTTAGCTCCAGGAGCTTCGTAATTCATGCAACAATCATACACTAGCGGCGCTAAACGCCAGCTCGGTGTTTAGTGCTAGGAAGACCACAATGCCTACGAACCCTTCTGCCTCATCGGCGCTAAACGCCGAGCCTGGCGTTTAGCATCAGCACCGCGTGTGTAGATTCCAAAGAAAGGCTCTATGGCTAAAGATTTTAATAATAATTAATTTTATTTTATTTTCTTTGGTTTATTTTTATTCCCAAACACAATCTTTTGGGCTTTAGTAGTTATTATTTTATTTTATTTTCAAATCAATTAGGTTAGATATAAAAGGGAAAAGATTTAGCCCTTTGGACTTCTTCTCTTCTCCTCTACCTCATTCTACACTTTACACCCTTTTGGAACCCTAGTTTTTCTCTGAGTCATGAGCATCTAAACCTCCATTGTTAAGGTTAGGAGCTTTGTTTATTCTATGGATTAATACTATTGTCACTCTATTTTAATTATTATTTTGATTTAAATTCAAGGATTACTTTCGTTCTTCATCTTATGAATTTTAGTGTATTGGAAGATAACTCTTGTTTTACATGAATTCTTGTTGATTCTTGGAAAAGTTAACTCACCTGAATAACAGCTTGAAAGTAAATTCCTCCTAAATTACTAACTACTTGGACTTAACGGGATATGTGACATATAATCCTCTTATATTTGGGTAATTAGGGTTTTTGTTGCTAATAAACTAGAATTAAACTTAACCTTTTAATCTAATTTAAGTGACCAAGGAATTGGCGATTGATTAGGTTAGAGGAGACTAGATCACTAAGGAATTATGGTTTAGTCAATTAAAGTTTGCGATGAATTAAATCTTGCATGATTAAAGTATTTGGTAAGAACTATTAAGCTGAAAAAACAAATATCGTTAAAACCTTAACTGTTTTCTCATATACTTTTCACACTAAATTTACTGCTTGCATTCTTAATTTCTAAATCACTGTTTAATGCTTTTTGAACCCAAAACACTATTTTTTGCTTGTCTGACTAAGCGAATCACTCAATCATTGTTGCTTGGTCTATCAATCCTCATGGGATCGACCCTTACTCACCTGAGGTATTACTTGATACGACCCGGTGCACTTGCCGATAAGTTGTGGATTGTAAATTCCACACCAGTTCCCCCTTTTTCTTCTTTACCTCACTTCCCCTCTTCTCTATCATCTATCCCTCTTGCTCTCTTTTCTTTTTCTTTTTCTCACTTCTCAGTGTGTCTGAGTTAAGTAGGAGTTAGGACTCTCACAAGAATTTGTGTTAAGAAATTTAAGAATTAGGATTAAGATTAGAGTTAAAAAAATAGATAAAATTAGTATAAAAATTTAAATATTCAAAATGTTTAATTATTTTAAAAATTATAGATGGATTTTAATTAATTTAAATTTAAATTATCAAAATTTTATTTAATTGTCTTAGTAAAAAAATTTTTAAAATATAAAATTTTGTTCAAATAAAATAAGAATAATTTTAAAATTTTAGTAAAAATTAAGACACTTAAATTTAAATTTAATTCTATCCTCCATTTATTTAAATTTTAAATTTTAAATTAGAAACAATACTTTATTATTAAAAGAATTATTTATGAACCGTTATTAATTAAATTCAATTTGACATAAATAAAATTTTAATTTTTTTTGTAATTGATTTTAGAAAATAATAATCCTTATATTTATAAAATTAATTTTTTATAATTAAAATTTCAATAGGTCGGAGATTTATAATGCATAAAATAAGGCAGGCTATAGTATTTTTTAATTTTTAACTTTTCAATATTTTACTATTAAATAT